>NW_020697743.1:1670954-1748373 GCF_002925995.2 Terrapene triunguis | reverse complement strand
TGTTAGTCTCTAAGGTGCCACAAGTACTCCTGTTCTTTTTAAGAAGAGATGAGTAACAGAAGGGGGAAATTAGTTTGGAGAAATTAGTTTTTGTAATGACCCTCGGCTACCACTCTGAAACCTCTCATAGATTTGATGTGGCGCAAAAGCAAAATAGCAAACTGACAAGATAATGCAGGTCATTACATAATAAAAAGACACAAACAAAATTAAAATAAAAGTGGCCCTGCTGGAGTGGTGCAGATGTTTTTAAATGCCAAGGTGTGTTTGTGAAAACGTGCATCGCAACATCACTGATTGTTGCATCCCTACAAACTATGCCGTTGTTCTGTAGACGAGTGTGTTGTTCTGAAACGCTATTTAATTTAAATCGGTGATATTCCAACAGAGGCTCCTGAGCTGCAAGAGACTCTTTCACTGTGTGATTTAATTATTAACCAATCAGGAGGCGTTTACAACGTAATTAACCAATTGTAGTTGATAAAATAATAATACTTGGTCAGCCATTTTGTGGTGAGAATTATATATACTAAATATTTCCCCGTCATACTGTTTAAATATGAATACATAGCACAATAGTAAACGAAACAATGAATTCACACTCCTGTGGCTCTTTTGGGGAATGTTGATCGCTAATTTGGCTCCTGAACCCCTGAGGTCTGAGTATCACTGCTTTAAATTTAAGGGTTGATCACAAATTGAAAAAACCCAGCATTCCCCTAAGATAGAAATAACTAGTATTTAAAGCTCATGTAATTCCCTAAAGTAAAAATGACTATTTGATTAAAATAAGGGTGGTTGGTTTTTTTTACTTTAGCCCCAAACAACAGAGCGTTGAATATTATAACAACACACAAAGAACAGCAAAGGGAGAGAAAAATGAAGAGGCACAAACAAGGGAGAAAACGTCTTGCTGAGATTTGATACAGAATGCTGCTGAGACAGCAAGGGGGTACGAAGGCCGTTACAGATATTAGGAGTGGCAGACAGAATACTCTTTCACCAGCAATGGCCAGATTGTGTCAAGGGACAGAAATAACGTGACTGGAGGGTGGAGAAGACCTGGAGGGGAGTGGTAAGATGAAATCTGTGTGATAAGAAAGGGGGAAGTCCCCGAGGGATGCAGTGTTGACTGGCATATTGAGCAGTGGTTCTGAACCTTTCCAGACTACTGTACCCCTTTCAAGAATTTGATTTGTCTTGTCTACACCCAAGTTTCACCTCACTCCAAAACTTACAGAATCAGACATAAAAATACAGAATTGTCACAGCACACTGTTACTGAAACATGGCTGACTTTCTCATTTTTACCATATAATTATAAAATAAATCAATTGGCATATAAATATTGGGTTTACATTTCAGTGTATAGTATATAGAGCAGTATAAACAAGTCATTGTCTATAAAATTTTAGTTTGTACTGACTTCGCTAGTGCTTTTTATGTAGCCTGTTGTAAAACTAGGCAAATGTCTAGATGAGTTGATGTACCCCCTGGAAGACCTCTGCATACCCCCACGTACCCCTGGTTGAGAACCACTAGTACAGAGCATTGGCCTGGGAATTAGGAGACCCTAGTTCTCTTCTTGATGTGGCCTTGGGCAAGATACTTCACCACACTGTGCCTCAGTTTCCCCATCTATAAAATGGAAATCATGATGCTTTTGTAAAGCAATCTGAGATCCACTGCTGAAAAACGCTATATAAGAGCTAGGTATTGTTTTATTTTCAGTTTCGAGCTGGCTGCAGGAAGCCAGCGGGGTTGTCTGAGACTAGGAGTGAGATACTGTAGGTGTGAAAAGCCTACTCAGCACCAGGTTGATTGTGAACATGCTGGAGATTTGGGAAGGCCATCAAGAATTGAGTCAGCATAGAGCCAGGATACGGATTTCAGCACAGGAGCAGCTGGGGCAGTGTAGACATGAGCAGAATTGCAGAGATGAGGATAGGAAGATATCCAGGCACAGATCTGACTAATGTTTCTTTCATTATTATTTTCTTTTTGTGCAGCGCCTCGCACAATGGGGTCCTGGTCCATGCCTGGAGCTCCTATACACTATGGGAATACAAACAGTGTTTCTATTACAGTAGGGCCTAGAGACCCCAACTCTGATCAGGGCCCCATTGTGCTAGGCGCCGTACAAACACATATTGAGAGACGTTCCCTGACAAGGAAATAGACAAGACAGACGTGGGTGAAAGAAGAGAAGTATTATCCTCCTTTTACAGAGGGAAAACTGATGTTATTTGTCCGAAGTTGCACAAGATGCAGAGCCGGGACTTGAAACCAGATTTCCTGAGTCCCAGGCCAGTGAAGGGTATGTGTCTACACTGCGATTAGACACTCATAGCTGGCCCGCCTGGCAGAGTCCTAGAGCCCAGGCTCCAGCCCAAGCCTGAACATCTACTGCAATTAAACAGCCCCTTGGGCGAAGCCCCACGAGCCCAAGTCAGCTGGCACAGAGCTTTTCATTGCAGTGTAGATGTACCCTACTCACAAAATCACCCTTCCTATAGTGAAAGCACTTTTTAATTTTCACCAATCACATTTCAGAGCCGCCTCCTTGAATCCCTGCCAAGCGGAACACCCCCAAAGTGGCAGCCGTACTTGTAAATATCCAATGACTCGGTAGCCTAATTTTATACAGAGCAGAGCACGGTGAAACTCTTCCTGACAGCTGTGCGGTCTGCGCAAACCACGTACTGTGTCCCGAGAAATTGTGCGTCACCTGGAAGAGCCAGTAAGAGCAGGCGTTTTACCATTAATTTCGGAGTCAAGCCAACGCTGAGTGCTTTTAAAAAAACTTCACCCTACTGATCAGCTAAGCCACAATCATTTATTTCTCCTTCTTATCCCCGTCTGCCAATGAGATTTAGACAGCTGCGACTGCTAATTTTATGAATGAAAAGCTACACAAGTTTCCTCCTATGAAGTGTAGCCTGTGACACAGCCATTGGCCTAGTTGAATATACGTCTGTGGATTTACAGGGACTACTTTTTGGACAATGCCTGCTTTAAGTCGTGTAGCCATTAATACTTTCTTCCCTGTCGCTGGTGGGTTGAAGTGGATAGAGGATGTCTAGGGGGATTGTGTACTTTCTGATAGAAGTTTTGGTTGGGTCTTGAACTCAACCATGTGCTCAGCCTTTGCTTTTAGACACTGAGGAATCAAAGACTGTGTAAATACCTTTTGAACCCAGTTCAGCCCTGGTGTAAGCAGGTGCAACTGAGTTTCTGATTTTATGCCAGGGTTAGATGTGTCTGTCCAGAGGAAGCAGGACTGGGACAATGGATCGAGCCCCTCGTTCTGAAATCCTGCTAATGGAAGTGATTACTGTCAAAAAAGGGCTACTGCAATGGAAAGGGAAATGAGGCAGCGGAACTCAGGGGGTTGAAGGAGGAGTGGGTGAGGGGGACTCTGAAAGCCAAGTTCAGATTCCAGACTGAAGTTGGATGCTGCTTTTGAGAATCTCTTGATGAGGAGCGCTACGACCCTGGCTGTCTGATCAAATTATGCTGGCAACTAATCAAGATCTAGAGCCCTTGGTCGAAGTATTTGATTTTGACTGGCTTTGGTCTGATTTGCTTATCTGCACATCAAGTGTCTGAACATTAGCCATGTCTTGAAGTATGGCCTATTGTACAAGTCCTTTCTGAATGTCAATGACTCCTTTGGAGCATCGTTTTTTGTTACCGTGTGTCTCTCTGCTTCCAAGCTGCCAGACATCGTTGTCTTTGCTGTGAGTGCAGGATTGGACCCTGACTCCCATCTTTTGGTAAGACCTGATGGGGAAGGCAAACAGTGTGAAAACTAGGGCCTTCGTGGCTACCGGGGTACACTGAGGATCATGTCAGCTTTGACCTATTTGAATAATTCTGTCCAAGAGCAGGAATCGGAGCAATAACAGGTGCTCTTGGGCAGTGTGGATGCAGGGGCCTGATTCTGATTTTGCTTAAACAGATTTTATGCCATTGTAATTCCACGTATTTAAATGGAGTCACTCCTGATTTGCACCACTGTAAACAAGAATAGAACTGGACCCCAGGCATCTACAGTCACGCTCTATGACTTCTCTCCAAAGAACTGTAAGGCCCGATCCTGATCTAAGCTGCGGGCACAGTAATGACCCAGAGACTCAGTAATGCTCACCTGACTCTGAAGGGGAGGGGGGCAAAGCCAAGAGGGAAGAAAGAACATGATAAAAGGGAGAGACATCTGCCATGCTCTCTCTCCTCCACCTACATCTACAGACACCCCCACCAAGTGACTGAAACGCTGATCAAAGGGGAGAGCGTGGCTGAAAAGTAACCAGCCAGCCTGTGGTGAGAAGCATCTAAGTTTGTAAGGACATTGAGAGTGCTAAGATCAGCTTAGAAGGCGTTTTGATTTTATTTCATTTGACCAAATCTGACTTGTTGTGCTTTGACTTATAATCACTTAAAATTTATCTTTATAGTTAATACATCTGTTTGTTTGTTCTACCTGAAGCAGTGCATTTGGTTTGAAGTGTGTCAGAGGCTCCTCTTGGGATAACAAGCCTGGTACATATCAATTTCATTGTTAAATTGACAAACTTATATAAGCTTGCAGTGTCCAGCGGGTATTAACTGGCACTGCAAGACGGAGGTTCCTAGGGTTGTGTCTGGGACCGGCGATATTGGCTAGTGTCATTCACTTGCAAGTAGCTGGGAGCAGCTTACATGTCAGAGGCTGTGCGCGAACAGCCCAGGAGTGGGGTTCTCACAGCAGAGCAGGGTAAGGCTGGCTCCCAGAGTCAAGGATTGGAGAGACCTAGCAGATCACTGGTCCAGATAACACCAGAGGGGAATGTCACAGAGGGAGATTGGTGCGGGAGGGGTGAGGGTTCTGAGAGGGAGTCTGGGAGTGGGGGGGGGGTGCAGGTTCTGAGAGGCAGTTTGGGTGCAGGAGGGGGTGCGGACTCAGGGAGGGAGTTTGGGTGTAGGATGCGGGCTCTGGGAGGCTGTTTGGGTGCGGGAGGGGGGCTCTGGGAGGGTGCAGGAGGGGTTGCGGGCTCTGGGAGCGGGAGGAGGTGCAGGATCTGGGAGGGAGTTTGGGTGCGGAGGGGGGGCGGGCTCTGGAAAGGAGTTTGGTGCCGGAGGGGGTGAGGGGTCGGGCTTTGGGAGGGAGTTTGGGTGCTGGAGGGGGTGAGGGGTCGGGCTGTAGTAGGGAGTTTGGGTGCCGGCGGGGGTTGGGGGGGTGCGGCGCTTACCTCGGGCGGCTCCCAAAAGCGACCAGCACACCCTCTGGCAGCAGCTTCTAGGCAGCCAATGAGAGCTGCAGAGTCGGCGCTGGGACGGGAGCAGCATGCGAAAACTCCCTGTCCCCCTCCTCCCCCCAGGGGTTCCGGTCACTTCCGGGAGCAGCACAGGGTGAGGGCGGGCAGGAAGCCTGCCTTAGCCCCACTGCGCGGCCACCGGTGAAGGCGGCCAGGGGACCCAGGGCCTTTTAATCACCTGGGCCACTGGAAATTGTCCCCTTTGTGCCCCGCCGCTGTCGGTGGGCCTGGGCAACGGAGTGCCCACGTTCAGGCAGTCCTGTCGGTTCTGCTATCGTAACAGTGCTGTTCTCTGAGAGCGTAGCAGGGCCTGGGTTTGAGCAGGAGTTTACACCTTCAAGGCCAGTCTGGGGACAGGAACATCTGAAACTGATTCTGAGGAGAAACTCCTTTACTGTGACACGGGGGTGGTCAGCGATGAACTAGGCTACGGGGCCTTTAAGCAACTACCTCCTCAAGAACCTCTTCCTGGGGATGAAAGACGGTTTTCCCCCATTGGCTGCCTAACAAGTGACCATGGACTCTGATTGCACCACCTGCTGCATGTAACACTAGGCCCCACCAATGCAGAACTCCTTTCCTGGGGGGTTGCGGGCTTCCCTTCTGAGCGCAGCTAGGGTTAGGCTCTGTGGAAGGAGGTGTGGGACGCTGTGCATGGGACCTGACAAGCCCTGGGTTAAGACCTTGGCTTAGGCAGCCAGAGGTCTCACAGCCTGAAGCTTGGAAACACGGCAAACCTCAAGGGTAATGGCTGGGGAGCCGAACTTTAGAGGGTATTCACTGAATGCAGTCCCTATCAGATTCCATTAATGTAATGGGAGCTGCAGTAAACCGACTGTGAGCCGCTGACATACCCATGGCCAGGACCCAGCAGCTGCCCTGGTTCTCGATTGGGGGGGAATAGAATGGGGAGGGGGTCTCCGTTCTCGATGGGAGCTCGTGTGTATTGAACTGTTTTGAAAACCTGGCCCTAGACTCTGTTTCAGTTTGAACCCAGAATGATCTAAGGGTTTTTAATCGTGGGGATTGAAGTGGGTGTTGTAAATCCCTTTTCCCTCAGTGCATTAACTGACCTCTCATAACTGTATTGACTTTTAAAGGCTCTTAGAAAGTTATAAAGGTTCCAATAAGCCCTGCCAAGCAGGATATATTGCTGTGGTGTGTATTGGACAGCTTGCCCACCAGAGAGAGGCAAGGTCTTAGCCACGCATACATCTGACCACTGACGTGTGGACAAGTGGCCGCGCAAACAACTGATTATATCTCTTCCTGACATACTGGCTTAGCTGTGAGCCTGGGGTAGGCAGAGAGCGTTATTTCCAGCATAGCATCCGAGTCTGGTATCTGCAGCATCGCGCAGTGCAGAAGATGCTGACCAAATACCATATTCCCTGGACATAACACATACCAGTGAGAACACTCAAAATGAGCAGCAAAGTCTTGTCAACGTATGGCATAGGGCCTACCGTAGGGCTGCGTTATTGCAGCACACAAGCTAGTGACAATCCAGCAATTCTGGGCCCCCTCTTGTCCATGGCTTTGCCCATTTATTTTAATTTGATCATGCAGGATTTCTGGGTACTGAACACCATGTGACAACCATGTTAGGTGCAATGTGACCACTTACTGGAGATGGTAAGACATTACCTCAAATCCTGCAATATAATTTTTTTGTTCACTATAACAGCTCATTCAGGGTATAGATTCAGAATATACAGTGAAATGAAATGGGATTTGGGCACTTAACTCCCTTCAGTTGATTTGAAAATCTCAGCCATAATGACAAGGTGAAAATCTCCCATCTGCCGTGATTGCTACAGTGCTTTCTAAACATGGATCCATCCAATCATTTACAGCACTACATCACAGAGCGAGATACCAAGGTGCAATTGCTGATTCTCTCCATGGTGGCATTAGACTTGTCTTTCAGAAGAACATAAGACCGGCCATACTGGGTCAGACCAAAGGTCCATCTAGCCCAGTATCCTGTCTTCTGACAGTGGCCAATGCCAGGTGCCCCAGATGGAAGGAACAGAACAGGGAATCATCAAGTGATCCATTCCCAGCTTCTGGCAAACAGGGACCAGGAATGCCATCCCTGCCCATCAGCCATTGCTGCACCTACCCTCCATGAATGTATCTAGTTCTTTTTTGAACCCTGTTATAGTCTTGGCCTTCACAACATCCTCTAGCAAGGAGCTTGACAGATTGATGAATAGATGCCTAATACTCCCTTTACAATGGTTTTACAGGGTCAAACTGAACTTGCCTCCCTAGTCCTATAAGGCTCTGTCTCAAGTCAGTTTTTCTTGTGAAAGGAAACTATTTTAAGGCACAGGTTTAAAAAGTCTTTTCCACTAACACAGTTGTTCTGGCCAGGTGAGGCCAAGGCACAACTTCATTAAGGCCCAGATAAAATAAAGCACTAAGCGTATGCTTGACTTTAAAATCAATGGGACTTAAAGGCCAGTCTTAAGCATGTGCTTAAGTGCTTTGCCAAATTCGGGCCAAGAACAGGTTTTAAAATCCATTCTCAAGACTACATCACTGTTTGCAAACACAGCTCCTAGCCAAATCTCTCTCTCAGACCTTTGACAGTCTGTGTGCAAGGGTCACATTAGAGTAGTCTTCTCCAAAATTCATTGATTTTTCAATATAAACAGAAGGATAAAATTAAAGATATGGGACAAATGATCAAATAATATTGATTTGTCACAAACTCTGGCATAACTCATGGGATGGGATGTATGATAGGGCTGGAAATGGCCTCCTGGGTCCTTACTTCCAAACCCTGCTTGGAGCAGGATTTTCCTCTCCACTAGTCCATCAGATGTTTAATTCATCCTACACTGAAACACCTCTTGTGAAAGTGCCTGAGCGAGCTCCCTAAGGCAGATCGGTCTGCTGGCTAACTGCTTCACTGTTCAGCCTTTGTTGTATAGTATCTAACTTCCCTGGATAAAATAGTCAAAGGTGCCGAACTTCCATTTTCACAAGGGATTTAGGCTCCTAGGCCCAGATCCTCGAAGGTACTGAGGTGCCGAACTCCCTCGGAGCCAAAGTCTCATTGAAAGTCAGTGGAACTTACGCTCCTAAGGGTGAAATCCTTGCTCCGTGGTAATCAATTGCAAAACTTCCATTGATTTCAGTGGAGCCAAGATTTCTCCCTCAAGCTATGTCTACACTGCAATTAAAAGCCCAGAGCCGGCTTGTGCCCACTGATTCAGGCTCGTGGGGCTCGGGCTAAGGGGCTGTTTAATTGTGTTGTGGATGTTCAGACTGGGGCTGGAGCCTTCAAGGTGGGAGGGTCCCAGAGCTCAAGCTTCAGTCCCAATGTCTACACCACAATTAAACAGCCCCTTAGCCCGAGCCAACTGGCACAGGACAGCCACAAGTGTTTAATTGTCTAAGGCCCAGATTCTTAAAGTATTTAGGCTCCTAGCTTCTATTGATTTCAGTGGAGCCTAAGTCACTTCGGAAAATAGATGCTTTCAAAAATTGAATCCATTGTCCCGTTTGTTTAGTTTCAAGGTCTGGTGTTTGTTCTGCTTTTGTTAACCACTGTAAACAATTTCTCCCCCTATTTAACTGCTGACTATCGGTAGGCACGGATCATTTCCCACAACGATGGAGTTTTCTGTAAGTTGCACTCCAGATCTAAGGTGCAAGTAAATGACATCTTCCTAAGCAGGAAATGTTTTCCAGAGCTGAATTGGTAGTAGTATTACAGTAGCACCTAGAAGTCATAGCTGTGCTAGTCACTGTACAAAAACAAGGTAAGAGGCTTACAAGCCTCAAAGAGTTTACAATCGAACTAAAGCGAGACAGACAAAGGGTGGGAGGAAAACAGAGGCAGGAAGTGACTCGTCCAAGGATACACAGCGGCAGAGCTGGGACGGGAAGCCAGGTTTCCTGATTCCCACTCCAGTACCCGACCCACTGGACCACGCTGCCTCTAATTGCGGAGCGAGGCAGGAGGTGGTGGAAGGTGGATGTTGGCGAGTGGTATAAGTTAGTCTGAGTGCATGGAACTGTAAGGGAAAGTAACTTTCATGACAAGAGGCCAGAATAATGTATTAGTGAATTACAGGGTGGCGTGTTTTAACTTAGCTGCTTTTCCTGCAGTACCTTCTTCTGCATGCTCCTTCGTATGTAAGTGACTTCAATGTCACCTTCCGCTTGACTGGTATGTAATTTACCCCAGGCTACCCATCACCTACCTATCAAGTTTATGAAAGGGCTCCCCATTAGTTCTAGGAAGCAGACGCCGGAGATTGTTTGCAATGATAGCAAAGAGCTACACCTCATATCTAAAAACAGGGAAAATGAGGCTAGATGTTCAATAAATGCCTTAACAGTCAAAGCAATTACACATCAGAAGGGTCTGCCTGAGGGAGTTCACAGAGGTGCTGTCACACACGGTGTTTGTGTAGATGGCATAAAACTTTTGAAGGAGTAGGTGCCCTGAGGGGATTGGAGGTCATTCCATGCCCTACCATAAATAGCCTGTGAAATGATTTGCAATAAGTGAGAAATTACATGAATTCCTTTTTGGTGTGTTGGTACACTGTTGCTATAGTGATGTTAATTATGATTAACTTGTTTGACTTTCATGTGGGTGCAGAGTGTAACCCTTGAGGAACTCAGTTGAAGTGTAATGTCAAAAAGGCTCCAGCATTGGTAAAGAGCTAGAAGACACATGCTTCATTTTTCTCAAATCTAAAGAGAGAATTCCTAGGGCTACTAAATAATATTTCTTTGTCTATACAGTTTGGGACAACTCGGGATCCTCTAGTTTGAAGGTCGGTTGTGTGTTCACGCCACTGAGCTCAGGAGTGGGCTATAAATGTGGCCAGTTGTGACTTTATAACAACAGTTAATAAAAGGAAGATCATACATTATTGGAAATAGAAGCACTCTATTTGCAAATTCCTCATTAAAACTGGACAGCTCCTTCATGAATTAGTAATTATCTCAGCATTTAAAATACAGTGTTTCAATGCAAAAATAAATGTAATTAAGTACCATACAGGTGTCTGGCAAACAAAATTCACAGGTACTAACAGCTCCAGCATCTGGCTATCACTTCAGTGCTTTAAGTACCATGTAGGTATCTTGCAAACAAAACTAGCAGGACTCTCTCTTTAGCTGGGTGATAGAGCATTTACCTGGGATACTTTACTGCCATGTTACCCTAACCCCACTTCTCAGCTCTCCAATGAAACCAATGTATGTTGTGTATGG
Source organism: Terrapene triunguis (assembly GCF_002925995.2). NCBI lineage: Eukaryota > Metazoa > Chordata > Testudines > Emydidae > Terrapene > Terrapene triunguis. The sequence continues at coordinate 1,737,832 of NW_020697743.1, read as the reverse complement.
CTAAATAGATAAACTGATGAGAAATTATTCAGGTGTAAAAAGCATGGCTAAATAGTGCTATGTAGTTGAGAAATTAGTTCACTATATGCCTCATTCTAAAATCAATGGTCCACATCAGACTGGTAGTTTTAAAGCAACAATCTCTATGCTTTCTGCCTAGAAATGGCCCTGAATTGCCAAAGCAATCTTCCATGGGGAAATGCTAAATTTTGCAACATGTTCAGAGCAAGAGCAATGGTCAAAAAATAATTCAGACAAACACATAGAGGTTTTTACATGAAACATGTTCATTTAGAAATTGATGAGAAAACTTCAGCTGTGGAATTCTGGATATTTTTTAGGGCAGATGCAATTTCAACTTTCCTCCTTTTAGCTTTTCTCACAAGTCTTACAATCTCATTACATTGCTGGAAGAAGCATACAACTCCTAGGTAATTTGATAGAACAGGGTAGTTATTTTACAAAGTCTGTTAAAGCACTGAATTCATCTTAGATTAAAATTCTCCCATTCTAGCAAGACTAGTGGGAATTTGCATTAAATGTATAGATTCTTGCAACTTTGTACCCCTCACTGACTTAAAACATTGATACTTTAAAAGGGAAAAGATACAATAGAGGAAAAATGTTGAACCAGAAACCATTTAATCTACTGTCTATATAGGTATTAAGCTTTATAAAATTAAGCATAAGAAGTAAATAGTTCTGGAAAATCTTCTAATCTTATTTTGTACTATGAAAATGAAATTATAAATGTCCAGAAGACAGAGACATAAGACTCCCTTCATCATGCTATCTAGCCACTAGTTAAACTGTCTCAGTCCTGTGAAGTATGGATAGCATAGTTGTTTATAAGACCGCAGGAATACTATATTTTGAAACACGACAGAGCACTATAACATTTCCTAGGATGATGATATTGTTTTCTTCATAAAAATTGTTTACCTGCTTTCCCTAATGAAATCAATTGCAAATCTCCCTTTGACCTCCATGGGACTAAGATTTGGCCCTGAGAAAGTTGAATCCAAAGAAAGACACAGCTGAATTTCTTGGGGGAAATCCTGTGAAAACAAAGCAGGTGAAACAGAACTTACCTTTAAAGAAGGACAGAAACAAAGATGCCCATAGATACAATCCGGAGTAAACAAATCCCAAACACTTCTCAGTGAGCATTGTCCAAACAGACTCGGAGTGCCACTTCTAAGCAGGCAGCAAAGCAGAATGCTGTCTTTGTGACAGCACCAAATGCTTGATAGAGTCAATGGTGAACAGTGCTAATAAGCCCTTCGACCAATTTCCTACCATGAGAGGAAAGTACACGTGCCCAGCTGCCCCTTCAGTCTAAGGAAGCCAAGTTCAGTGCTGCTTAAGTAAATCCAAGTGCATGCCAAGGCTTGCTAGGGTTTTTTTCCTGGCGCTCTGCACCTTTTCTAGTGCAGAAACAAATGCCAGCGAGACAGCACAAGAGGGGTGTGCATAAAGGGGAGGGGGAGCAAAGGGCCAGTGCTGCCTGGGAGAGATTTTCCACGTCCCCACTGTCTGTGAGTAACTCCGAGGCAGCACGTTCCAGTGCTAGTACTAGAGTGCCTCTAGAGCTACGGCTCAGGCAAGGCGAGCTGCAGCCCCGTTCCCTTTACCTGCCAGTGTGATTTCTAGCAGGGAACTGGCGCCTGCCCCTGTGTGGAATTAAATGCAGAGAAAGCCTCCACTGTGTGGATGTTCAGATTTTAGCAGCACAGAAGTCAGAAAGCGGAGCCCCGGGGGCCTCAGACTGTCTTCACTCTGCCCCTTTGCCTGTGTGCATGGCAGACAGCCCTTCAGTCATGGCTCCAGCCAGAGACAAATAGCTGTCCCCTCCCCCTCAGGCTTCCTCTCAGCCAGGAGATTTTTGCACACACTCTGGTCCATTCCCTTTTTCTCAGCTCCACTTTTTTAATGGCCAAGCACCAGCAATAAAATGTTAGACGTGAATAACGTGTACTTCAAACCTGGCATTTTCTCGATTCTTCCCCCAGCCTCCAACTTCCACTTTCTCAAAGATGCAGTCAGGACGGATTGGCACACTCCTGCATTGCCACCCACAAGGCAACTTCGCACAGTCAGACTCTGTGCTGTGATTCCAGCAGGGGGCACCTCAGGCCAGCCCCTCAAGGGATCCTCCAGACCCCCCAAGCACCATCCCACGGCTGTTCTCTTTCTGACCAGGGTTGGTGAGGGACGTCCCCTGGGTTGGAGCAATCCGCTCTTCAGGTGCTTTGCTGCCCAGCTCTCTTTCAGCACCTGTTGGGCTCGTCCATCTCCAGGGAATGCCCTCTCTCAGACCTAGTGCTCTGACTGTCACTAAAACAGAAGACGTGGGGAGGCAGCCTGGTCTAGTGAGTAGGGTTTTGGATTTGGATTCAAGAGACCTGCTCTGCCACTGACCTGCTGTGTGACCTTGGGCAAGGCCCTTCCACTCTCTGTGCCTCTGTTTCCCTTCCCACATTTTTTTTCTATCTCCTCTGTATGTTCTCGGGGGGCAGAAACTGTCTCTCACTGTGTTAGTACAGCACTTAGCACAATAGGGCCCTGAGCTTAGTGGGGACCCCTAGGGGCTACCGTCATCTATGTAATAAAATTCCAGGATTGTCACTCTGTGTGTCACTCGGAGCCTAAAATGTCTGTTGAGTCAGGGTGAAGCTATGGAAACAGCTACAGGCAGGCCTGAGGGCTCTTTTTGTTCAGAATATCTCCAGGTTAAATCAGCACTGGGATTTGCAGTCTGTTACCGTCCTGTTTTTAAGCTCTCAGCCATTTTCTTTACCAATTACACCACTGTGACAGTACGGCATGTATCTATGCCATGCCAAGAGTCCTAGACCACTGTGACATCAGAGGTAACTCAACCAATTACCACCCTTACTCTACAACTAATTTGAATATAACAATTTCATTGGTTGTATGAGGGGAGACTTGGCCCTGCTGCCACAGATCTTCAAAACCACCCACACTACAACACAACCAGCAAACACAATAACCCCAACGCACATAGCCCCTCATACACAGCATCTTACTGCAGCACCCACCCCTTATTTGCCACCCACAACTGTCTAAGCACAACATAACCAGCACACAATAACTCCAAGCATCGCTCTGAAGTCTCAAATGTCTGTTGAGCCACTGTGAAGTGGTAGAGACAGCTACCATAGAATCATAGAATATCAGGGTTGGAAGGGACCTCAGGAGGTATCTAGTCCAACCTCCTGCTCAAAGCAGGACCAACCCCAACTAAATCATCCCAGCCAGGGCTTTGTCAAGCCTGACCTTAAAAACCTCTAAGGAAGGAGACACCACCACCTCCCTAGGGAACCCATTCCAGTGCTTCACCACCCTCCTAGTGAAAAAGTTTTTCCTAATATCCAACATAAACCTCCCCCACTGCAACTTGAGACCATTACTCCTTGTTCTGTCATCTGCTCCCACTGAGAACAGTCTAGAGCCATCCTCTTTGCAACCCCCTTTCAGGTAGTTGAAAGCAGCTATCAAATCCCCCCTCATTCTTCTCTTCTGCAGACTAAACAATCCCAGTTCCCTCAGCCTCTCCTCATAAGTCATGTGCTCCAGCCCCCTAATCATTTTTGTTGCCCTCCGAGGGACTCTTTCCAATTTTTCCACATCTTTCTTGTAGTGTGGGACCCAAAACTGGACACAGTACTCCAGATGAGGCCTCACCAATGCCGAATAGAGGGGAATGATCACGTCCCTCGATATGCTGGCAGTGCCCCTACTTATACAGCCCAAAATGCTGTTAGCCTTCTTGGCAACAAGGGCACACTGTTGACTCATATCCAGCTTCTCGTGCAGCATGGTTGAGAGCTTGTTTTCGCTTTGACAAGCTCCAGGTTCAAGCATCACTGGGATTTTTAGTCTCTTACTGTCCAGTTTTTAAGCTGTCAGCCATTTTCATCTTTTTTACACATGTATGACAGCATGGGCTTTCAGCTACTGGTATAAATAATAATCTCATGACAGCCCTACATACTGCCTAGTCACACTCCAACTTCTATTCCCTGGCTGGCCAGGGTGGGTGAGGCCTCTCCCCGGGTTGGTGGAATCAGTTTAGTTGCATATTACCCAGCTCTCTTTCAGTGCCTCTTGGGCTTGTCCCGCGCCATGGGATATCCTCAGTGAAACTGTAGTGTGCTTAGTGAAGTGTCTCAAACCATGGTCAGCGTTCGGCACATCAGGGCTCTGTGCCCCATGGCTTGGCTCACATTTGGGGGGTGTGGAAGGAGGGGTTCCATTTCCTGCAGAGCTCATTGCTAGGGTGGGAAGAATTCGGGCATTTTCATAGTTAGTGTTTTTCCTCTTTCCTTCACCCCTTCTTCTGACTTCACAAAAAACTCTGGCTGCAATCGCATGTTGTCCCTCCCCCGCTGCTTTGTCCTGTGCCTCCGAGAGGATCCTGGCTAGCTCCAGCGTGGCATTGGCTCAGTCACGACCAAGCTGGAGCATCTCAAAGCGTTCCAGGGCTTCCTCCAGCGATTCCCATCAATCCAGCTCCAGGGCAGTGGGGAAAGCCTCAAAGGTTTCTCCTGCTCAGGGGATCGAGAGTCAAGAGGCCCAGCTGGGCGCCAAGACTCTTCACTGGCACTGCCCAGCTCATGCTAAGTCCAGCAAGATGGACGGTAGCTCTGGCTGGACTCGGAAAAGGACTTAGAGGTCCTGGTGCTAACCAATTGACCGTGAGCTCCCAGTGCGACGCTGTGACTAAAATGGCTAATGTCATCCAGGGGGAGATTGAGCAAGAGCAGGAGGTGGCATTACCTCTGGATGTGGCATTGGTGAGACCCTGAAGTGTTGTGTCCAGTTCCAGTGCCAACACATAGGGGCCATACCTAGGAGAGGCCTGGGCAAGCATGAGAATAGGTGGCCAGTCAGGAGTGCCCTGTGCTCCAGCCATCCCTTCCTGATCAATTGCCCCTTAGGGGCTATAGCAACCAGGGCATAATTTAGAGCAACCCCAAAGCATCGCTAAGCTACCGTGGGGGGCAAGTTCTCTGATCCTGTGACCAGCCACAATTGGCACCTCTGTGGCTCCCTGGCCCTGCTGGGCACAGCAGAACATTGAGCCCCCAGGGGGAGCTCAACACCTCCTCTTACTGTTTATTCAGCTAAACACTGCATAATAGGGACTACCCTCTTTCCAAAGCCCATCCACACTGTGGGTCGCACACCAAGGGATACAGTGGCACGTATTAGATGTGATTGTTTATTGCAGGGAGATGTTGCTAATGGAATTACTCACCCCCATAACCTTGTAAAATCAGACACATCAGACATTGCCTTCCCCATTTATTTATTTTTTAATAGCTTACTATCGTCACCGGAGCACATTAGGAAAGAAGCGTTGCAGAGACGGCAGCTGCTTTTGATGCTGTGCTGGGACTTCAGTCCACCCCTACAGTCATCATAATTAAAGATTGTTATTGTCTTTTCCTGTAGAGACGTTCTGGCAATTAAATCGACTCGGAGAATAATTCCTTTTTTTTTCTTTTATAACACAGGTTGTTTTTTTCTTGTTGTTTCTAAAATACGAAGTGGACTAAAGCACTTCAGACAGCTAACACCTCTAGTTGAAGTGCTCCTTTGCTCATACCATTGACCCACAGGTTTGTAGTAACCAATCTCCATCTGTCTGCCTCTTTTGATCAAAGTTCGTTGATAGTATCAAAACGATAGCCAGTAAATATGGAAAACCAGTCTCCCCCATAAATATGGGCACGTCTCTGAGCTTCCAAGATTCTGGAGCCCAGGGAATGACAGTGAAGGGGTTAAGGAGAAGGGTCACCATGGAGGGGAGGTCCATTGGTGCTGGAGGTAGGGATGCAGGGGGTGCTGCCACACCGCCTGGTTTGAAGTGGTTTCCTTTGTATACAGAGTTTACAGTTTGGCTCAGTGGCTCTCAGCACCCCCACTACAGAAATTGTTCCAGCCCCCCTGGGAAGATCTAGATTAACATGCTTTGGTGCTGCTGTAAGGATATGGTCTTTTCCTGTAGCCATATTGTAAGACCTATGGCCTTTATCTGTAGCCATATTAGGAGGACAGCAGCCATTAGCCAAGAAGCAAAAAGCCACATCCTCACGTTTCATCTAAATTACATTAAAACAATGTAATATCAGACTATTAAGAAATAGGACAGGATCAAATAGTACCCACCATCACCAGATAAAGAAACTGATCTTAAGGTGGTTAAAGAAAACTTAGTTTGATAGCATTCTGTCTGGCAAGCAATCACTTATCAACAGTTGTGGTTGTGAAATCCTCATTTCTTTATTGTTTTGTCTTTATGGTCCCCACTTCTCTATTCTTTGTCTGTATGATCTCTGTCTGATACTATTGTTTCTGTCTGTTTCATAATTTTATTTTGCTAGGTGTAAATCAATTAAGGTGGTGGGGTATGATTGGTTAGAGAATTTTGTTACAATATGTTAGGATTGGTTAGTAAAATTTTAGTTAAATGATTGGTTACGGTACAGCTAAGCAGGACCCAAGTTTCACTATATAAACTGGGGTCCAAGAAGAAGACCAGCAGAAGAACAAGATGGAGGATAGCTAATGTGATGCCAATTTTTAAAAAGGGCTCCAGAGGTGATCCCAGCAATTACAGGCCGATACGCCTGACTTCTATACTGGGCAAACTGGTTGAAACAAAATTGTCAGACACATAGATGAACATAATTTGTTGGGGAAGAGTCAACATGGTTTTTGTAAAGGGAAATCATGCCTCACCAATCTACTAGAATTCTTTGAGGGGGTCAACAAGCATGTGGACAAGGGGGATCCAGTGGATATAGTGTACTTAGATTTTCAGAAATCCTTTGACAAGGTCCCTCACAAAGACTCTTAAGCAAAGTAAGCTGTCATGGGATAAGAGGGAAAGTCCTCTTATGGATCGGTAACTGGTTAAAAGATAGGAAACAAAGGGTAGGAATAAATGATTGGTTTTCAGAATGGAGAGAGGAGATAGTCCCCAGGAGTCTGTACTGGGACCAGTCCTATTGAACATATTCATAAACGATCTGGAAAAAGGGGTAAACAGTGAGGTGGTAAAATTTGCAGATGATACAAAACTACTCAAGATCTGCAGAGGGATTTAGGCACTGCCACACTCAGCATTACAGTGCCCAACTTTTAGGCATCTTGAAAGCCTGAATTCCTGCACAGAGAGAGAGAGTTGCCTACAAATAGGAATCACAGGCGCCGACTTTCCAAAGTGCCGGGGGGTGCTCAACCTCCGGCTCTGCCTCAGGCCCCACCTCCACGGCCCCACCCCCGCCCCGCCTCTTCCCGCCCAGTTCCACCTCCTCCCTGGAGCGTGTCATGTCCTCACTCCTCCCCCCCAGCCTCCTGCACGCTGCAAAACAGCTGATCGCTGTGGGCGGTAGGCGCTGGGAGGGTGGGGGAGGCACTGATCTGTGGGGCCCACTGGCAGGCGGGAGGTGCTGAGCGGGGTGGGGGGGATCTGAAAGGGGGGCTGCCGGTGGGTGCACAGCACCCACCGTTTTTACCCATGGGTGCTCCAGCCCCGGAACACCCACGGAGTTGGCGCTTATGAATAAGAACCACCAAAGCCGGCACACTAGGCAGGTAGCCTCCTTAGGTAGCCGATGGGAGATGTTGATGAGAAGGATGTGTCCTCTGCCCTGGCCCTTCACCTGTCTCTGCTAGCGGAAGGTGGGTAGAGTGGTGGTGGGGGGTTGGTTAGGCAGCAGCCAAGCCAGGTTTATATGGATCGCGGTGGTGCCCACCAATGGGACTTAGGCAAATAAATCTGGGCTGTAGGAACTTAAGTCCCTGTGTGGATCTGACTCTCAGACTTTCTGAGCCAAACTCAGAGCTGTGGTAGGGCGACCAGATGTCCCGATTTTATAGCGAGAGTCTTGAGGCTCCACCCTGTCCCGATTTTTCACACTTGCTATCTGGTCAGCCTAGAGCATGGAGGGGCCTACACCTGTATTTTAAGTCTGTCTGAGTCTCGAGGGAGTCTAACTTGGTGTAACATACGTGCTTTGAGGGGCATAAAAGGGGTATACGTTACCCAGTGTAGGTTCCTTTTAGATTGATTTTTAACTCCCCCCTAAATTTGTTCCCTCCAGCCGAGCGTCATGCCAGCACCGTTTGAAGCAGCCACTTCCTTGAAGGTCGCTCTAGGCTTTCTGTTCATTCACCCTTTCTAAACTTAACAGAGCCCCTTCAGGGGACAATCGGAATAAAGCTGGAAAGTGTAAAGCGGAGACTTGATCTTACTCCTGACTGGTGAAGCTGTAACCGCTTCTGGCCCTGAGAACTTGCTCTTAGTCATACAGTGAAGCGTCCTTCTGTACCCAGCTGCACAACACAGGGACGATCACTACAGAACAGAGAGGCCCAAAAGAAGACTAGAGGCTGGGAAAAGTGGAGCAATGAGAAGAGGGGAGGTTGTGAAGCACAAGTTACTTAGAATAGCTAGCTAGGTACTTGCAGGCCCTCAGCATCAGGCTATCTCCATTTTACAGGGAACTGAGGCATGGGAGAATGTAGATGACTTGCCCCTGGCTGCACAGGAAGTCTGTAGCTGAGCTAGGAACTGAACACAGATCTCCTGAATTCTGGTCTAGTGCTGTATCCACTAACCCACCCACCCTAACTCGGGGGAGGTGGTACCTGACGGCATGTTTACACTGCCTAGGGCGCTAACCTCCCAGCCCGGGTCGACAGACCTTGTGGGAGAGTGGCTTGTGCTGGCGCTTTAAAAAGAGCTGTGTAGACGTTGTGTCTCAGGCTGGAGGCAGGGCTCTGAAACCTGGGCGGGCTTGGGCTGGGGAGCCCGCGCTCCAGCCAGAGCCGGTCCGTCCACACAGCTCTTGTTAGAGCACCCGGGCCCAGCCTCACTGCAACAAGACTGGGGACCCAGGCTGGGAGGCTCGCAGTGTCGACGTGCCCCGAGAAATCAATGGAAGGATGGAGTAACGAAGGGAAGGGAAAGGAAATCAGTCTTGTGTGTGTCAATAAACCCGACGTACCCATCTGTGCTGCTGCAGGAACCAGGATGTGTGCACTACTTCGCTCACTACAGCCACGGGGATTTATTACTTAAATATGGCTTGTGCACGGATTTTTTTTCTTGATTTAGGTTCCCGAACAGCCCAAAGCCTAACATTCAGACAAAGGGCGTGTTTTGGTAAACAAGGAGCTAGACTATTTGTGGAGCTGAATTTACCTGAGTGAAACAGCCCTGTACTGATTTAATTCTGCTGCTACGAACTCACTTTAAAAGTAGGCCCCTTTTACCTCTTGGGTTGTGTGAATCCTTCTGGGATTTCAGTCACTAACGCTCTGGCGGTGTGCGAACTCGCCATTGTTTTATTCTGCACTTCTGCTGATGAGAATTAAGGCTAAGATTTAGTCCCGGGTATTTTTAGTAAAAGTCATGGACAGGTCATGGGCAATAAACAAAAATTCACGGCCCGTGACCTGTCCATGACTTATATTATAAATACCCCTGACTAAATCTTGTGGGGCTGCTGATGTGGGGGGCAGGCTCCACTCCTGGCAGAGGCCCAGGGGAGCCAGTGCCAGGGGCCCGTGACACCAGCAGATGGGGGCCACAAGCAGCGGCTGCTCCAGCCACCCAGGGCTAGCTGCCATGGGACCGCCTGAGCAGCAGCCGATGCGGCTGGCCCCAGGGACCACCTGAGCAGCGGCTGGTGCGGCTGGCCCCAGGGCTGGTGCGGCTGGCTGCCAGATCACCCCAACAACTGGCTACAGAGCCGCTCCAGCAACAGCCGGTGTGGCTGTCCTCAGGGCCACATGAGCAGCTGGCCCCAGAGCCAGCTGCTTGGGTGGCCCTGGGGTCAGCCACACTGGCCGCTGCAGAAGTCGCAGGAAGTCAGGTCACACAGGCCTTATCTCAGTTATTTGCTCTCTTAGCACACAAGGTCTCTGGCACATGCTGCGTGGCTAGCAGCTCCATAGGGAGAGGGGTGGAGTGAAAGCGATGGAGTGACCACCGGCTACCAGAGTCGCTCAGCGTAGCCAATGCCACTGCTGAATGTGATCTGCAGGAGACGCTGTACTCACCACAGTACGGTGCCTCCAGCAGCACTGTAACCCAACAACGCTAAAAAATATAAGGTTCTGCAGCAAATTCCTGGCCAGGGAAAGGGAGAGATTTGCTTTTCCAATGGACCCAGCTATTCCTATTGCCAAAGGTGGCACTGGGAACCCTCCGGTTGGCTGAAGAAAACAAGAGCTGAGCTTAGCCGGGAGCAGGCTACTCAAGGAGCCTTGGAGGAGGCAGGCAGTCATGTCAGGTCTGGGACAAGTTGAAGGGCAAATGTTTAAGACTTGAGGTTTTGAAAGCCACCTCGTGGATCTGGATGCCGAGTTCCCGTTAAGATGAATGGGGATTTGATACCTAACCCCCCTGGATGGCTTTGAAAATGTCAACCTAACTTCAGAAGAGCCTTGTCTCCATTTAGAGCATCTTCCAAAGGGTAGGCACAACAGCAGGGATTTCCCTGAAGAGCTTGACTGTATTCACAGATTACACCCATGGTCCACGCTTGACATAAGAGATAGAAGGAGTAATGATGCGACCATGGTTAATAATAGGCAGAAGAACATAATTCATAATGTCGCAATATGATCTGCAGAGCCAGGCCTTTGTCTGATTGCATATTTTTGCATAGTTTTATGAACTAGAGAACAAATTCTAGAGCCAAGAGAATTTCACAATCTCCCTATCACGTTAAGGCATGTGGTCATCATGCCAAATATGCTGGGTTTTCCTCTTTATAGGAAGAATGTAGCCAGTTAGATTCTTCATTTCTGAAAACTTCTGATGAGCAATCTGGTTGCTAGGATCCAAGTAATCATAGAATCATAGAATATCAGGGTTGGAAGGGGCCTCAGGAGGTCATCTAGTCCAACCCCCTGCTCAAAGCAGGACCAATTCCCAACTAAATCATCCCAGCCAGGGCTTTGTCAAGCCTGACCTTAAAAACCTCTAAGGAAGGAGATTCCACCACCTCCCTAGCATTCCAGTGCTTGACCACCCTCCTAGTGAAAAAGTTTTTCTTAATATCCAACATAAACCTCCCCCACTGCAACTTGAGACCATTACTCCTTGTTCTGTCATCTGCTCCCACTGAGAACAGTCTAGATCCATCCTCTTTGGAACCCCCTTTCAGGTAGTTGAAGGCTGCTATCAAATCCCCCCTCATTCTTCTCTTCTGCAGACTAAACAATCCCAGTTCCCTCAGCCTCTCCTCATAAGTCATGTGCTCCAGCCCCCTAATCATTTTTGTTGCCCTCCGCTGGACTCTTTCCAATTTTTCAATATCCTTCTTGTAGTGTGGGGCCCAAAACTGGACACAGTACTCCAGATGAGGCCTCACCAATGTCGAATAGAGGGGAATGATCACGTCCCTCTATCTGCTGGCAATGCCCCTACTTATACAGCCCAAAATGCCGTTAGCCTTCTTGGCAACAAGGGCACACTGTTGTCTCTAGATATGTCTTCTCGTCCACTGTAACCCCCTAGGTCCTTTTCTGCAGAACTGCTTCCTAGCCATTCGGTCCCTAGTCTGTAACAGTGCATGGGATTCTTCAGTCCTAAGTGCAGGACTCGGCACTTGTCCTTGTTGAACCTCATCAGGTTTCTTTTGGCCCAATCCTCTAATTTGTCTAGGTCCCTCTGTATCCTATCCCTACCCTCCAGCATATATACCACTCCTCCCAGTTTAGTGTCATCTGAAAACTTGCTGAGGGTGCAATCAACGCCATCCTCCAGATCATTAATGAAGATATTGAACAAAACTGGCCCCAGGACCGACCCCGGGGCACTCCACTTGAAACCGGCTGCCAACTAGACATGGAGTCGTTGATCACTACCCATTGAGCCCGACGATTTAGCCAGCTTTCTATCCACCTTATAGTCCATTCATCCAGCCCATACTTCTTTAACTTGTTGGCAAGAATACTGTGGGAGACCGTATCAAAAGCTTTGCTAAAGTCAAGAAATAACAAATCCACTGCTTTCCCCTCATTCACAGAGTCAGTTCTCTCCTCATAGAAGGCAGTTAGGTTAGTCAGGCACGACTTCCCCTTGGTGAATCCATGCTGACTGTTCCTGATCACTTTCCTCTCCTCTAAGTGCTTCAGAATTGATTCCTTGAGGACCTGCTCCATGATTTTTCCAGGGACTGAGGTGAGGCTGACTGGCCTGTAGTTCCCTGGATCCTCCTCCTTCCCTTTTTTAAAGATGGGCACTACATTAGCCTTTTTCCAGTCATCCGGGACCTCCCCCGATCGCCATGAGTTTTCAAAGATAATGCCCAATGGCTCTGCAATCACATCTGCCAACTCCTTTAGCACCCTCGGATGCAGCGCATCCCGCCCCATGGATTTGTGCTCGTCCAGTTTTTCTAAATAGTCCTGAACCACTTCTTTCTCCACAGAGGGCTGGTCACCTTCTCCCCATACTGTGCTGCCCAGTGCAGCAGTCTGGGAGCTGACCTTGTTTGTGAAGACAGAGGCAAAAAAATCATTGAGTACATTAGCTTTTTCCACATCCTCTGTTACTAGGTTGCCTCCCTCATTCAGTAAGTGGCCCACACTTTCCTTGACTTTCTTCTTGTTGCTAATATACGTGAAGAAACCCTTCTTGTTACTCTTAACATTTCTTGCTAGCTGCAACTCCAAGTGTGATTTGGCCTTCCTGATTTCACTCCTGCATGCCTGAGCAATATTTTTATACTCCTCCCTGGTCATTTGTCCAATCTTCCACTTCTTGTAAGCTTCTTTTTTGCGTTTAAGGTCAGCAAGGATTTCACTGTTAAGCCAAGCTGGTCGACTGCCATATTTACTGTTCTTTCTACACATTGGGATGGTTTTTTCCTGCAACCTCAATAAGGATTCTTTAAAATACAGCCAGCTCTCCTGGACTCCTTTCTCCCTCATGTTATTCTCCCAGGGGATCCTGCCCATCAGTTCCCTGAGGGAGTCAAAGTCTGCTTTTCTGAAGTCCAGGGTCCGTATTCTGCTGCTCTCCTTTCTTCCTTGTGTCAGGATCCTGCACTCGACCATCTCATGGTCACTGCCTCCCAGGTTCCCATCCACTTTTGCTTCCCCTACTAATTCTTCCCGGTTTGTGAGCAGCAGGTCTAGAAAAGCTCTGCCCCTAGTTGGTTCCTCCAGCACTTGCACCAGGAAATTGTCCCCTACACTTTCCAAAAACTTCCTGGATTGTCTGTGCACCGCTGTATTGCTCTCCCAGCAGATATCAGGGAGATTAAAGTCTCCCATGAGAACCAGGGCCTGCGATCTAGTAACTTCTGCTAGTTGCCAGAAGAAAGCCTCGTCCACCTCATCCCCCTGGTCTGGTGGTCTATAGCAGACTCCGACCATGACATCACCCTTGTTGCTCGCACTTCTAAACTTAATCCAGAGACTCTCAGGTTTTTCTGCAGTTTCATACTGGAGCTCTGAGCAGTCATACTCCTCTCTTACATACAATGCAACTCCCCCACCTTTTCTGCCCTGCCTGTCCTTCCTGAACAGTTTATATCCATCCATGACGGTACTCCAGTCATGTGAGTTATCCCACCAAGTCTCTGTCATTCCAATGACATCATAGTTCCTTGACTGTGCCAGGACTTCCAGTTCTCCCTGCTTGTTTCCCGGGCTTCTTGCATTTGTGTATAGGCACTTAAGATAACTCGCTGATTGTCCCACTTTCTCAGTCTGAGACAGGAGTCCTCCCCTCTTGCACTCTCCTGCTCGTGCTTCCTCCCGGTATCCCATTTCCCCACTTACCTCAGGGCTTTGGTCTCCTTCCCCCGGTGAACCTAGTTTAAAGCCCTCCTCACTAGGTTAGCCAGCCTACTTGCGAAGATGCTCTTCCCTCTCTTCGTTAGGTGGAGCCCATCTCTGCCTAGCACTCCTCCTTCTTGGAACACCATCCCATGGTCGAAGAATCCAAAGCCTTCTCTCCGACACCACCTACGTAGCCATTCGTTGACTTCCACAATTCGACGGTCTCTACCCAGGCCTTTTCCCTGCACAGGGAGGATGGACGAGAACACCACTTGCGCCTCAAACTCCTTTATCCTCCTTCCCAGAGCCACGTAGTCTGCAGTGATCCGCTCAAGGTTATTCTTGACAATATCATTGGTGCCCACGTGGAGAAGCAGGAAGGGGTAGCGATCCGAGGGCTTGATGAGTCTCGGCAGTCTCTCTGTCACATCATGAATCCTAGCTCCTGGCAAGCAGCAGACCTCTCGGTTTTCTCGGTCGGGGCGGCAGATAGATGACTCAGTCCCCCTGAGGAGGGAGTCCCCGACCACCACCACCCTCCTCCTTCTCTTGGGAGCGGTGGTCGTGGAACCGCCATCCCTAGGACAGTGCATCTCATGCCTTCCAATTGGTGGAGTCACCCTCTGCTCCCTTCCCTCAGATGTATCATCTAGTCCACTCTCCGCATTAGTACCTGTGGAGAGAACATGAAAACGGTTGCTCAGTTGTATCTCCATTGCTGGTACATGGACACTCCTCTTTCTTCTTCTGGAGGTCACCATATTGCAGCCTCAGCTAGTGCTGAAATCCCAGAGTCACTGGCTGCCAGATTTGTGTTTCAGGCCTTGATTCAGCAAGTACTTATGCAGATGCTTAAATCCCATTGACTTCAATGAGACTTCTGAATGGGACCTTCAGTCCTGTCTTAGAATAAAGCTGAAAATTCAGGTGAGCAATATCTTAGAATTGGATCCAGTTCACCAATGAAGGTTCAGATGGACTCAGATAAAGGCAACAACCACTGGTTTTCAGACATCGCTAACATTAGTGAGGTTTGGAAAACATGGCCTGTGAGGAAAGGATGAAAGAACATGTTTCCTCTAGAGAAGACTGAGGAGGGACACAACAGTCTTCAAATAGGTAAGAGGTTGTGATAAAAAGGGTGGTGATCAGTTGTTCTCCATGTCCACAGAGGGTAGGACAAGAAGTAATCAGCTTAGTCTGCAGCAAGAGAGATTTAGGTTAGCTATTAGAGAAAACTTTGGGGCAGTTGGAGGATTTTAAGAACAGGTTGAACAAACATTTGGCAGGGATGGTCTAGGTTTACTTGGCCGAGTCTCAGCACAGGGAGCTAGACTAGGTGACCTCTCGAGGTCGCTTCCAGCTTACATTTCTATGACAGGCCATGTCAGCAGTGCCGGACACTGCCTTGTGCAAAGTCCTAGTTCAAGCCACCTGGGTTTGTCCTTGACTGGGGCAACAGTGTCTTAAATCACATCTTAAAAAAAAAAACACCCCCAGAGACTATAAACATAAATTAATCAAAAAAACATCGGCCCTCCGGGCTTTCATCTACATCTCCCTCCTTTGTAAGGCAGGAAGTTCTAAGGTGCTAGCTAGCGGCCTGGCAGAGAGCTATCACTCCATTTGAAGTCCCAAACTCTTCTGTTGCCTCCCTTCCTCTTTCTCCCTCTTTGGGCATGGCTTGCCTTCATTAGCTGCAGCAGCTGGGGGGGGTGTCTCTCCAGAAGTGACATTTTTCACAGCTGAGCTGGGATGAGAGCTGGACTTGCTGTCTGCTGGCAGGAAGGGTTCTTAACTCTTCTGCCTGTGTTTTGTGTGAGGTTTGTTGACTCCATCACAGGGTCCTACCCTGAAAAACCAGCCAAAATCTGCTGAGCAGCCTGTTAAGACTGAAAATAATCTGTCTGTTTGAAATGAAGAGACAAAGAAGCTGGTCAGATTAACGCAGAGAAAAGCCATTTCTAATGACAGACAAATAGTCATAGTTCGTGCATCATCCTCTGATAAGTAGATCAAATACAAATAGAGAGGAACAGATAAAAATAAGTAATCTGATTCCCTCACCAGGGATTTGCTAAGAAGTTGCTCTGAAACAAGGGTCAGGGCGTATTTATCACAGAATAACAATATGTGTGGGGAAGAGCTCAAATAACTCAGGATCTGGTCAAAAATAACAGATCAAACATTGACTTTTGTAAAAACAAGGGGAAGGCATGGAGGCTGTTCTAATTAGTACTTAAATAATTACACAAACACATTCCAGTGGGAAACCATTTCCCATGTAAAACCAAGGAGAATGATGGTTGCACATCAGTATATAGAAGGAGGTGTTCTCCCCAAATTCATTATTTCAGGCACGGGATAGTTAAGGGCACACATGCAAAAGTAGCTGTTACTGAAAGGAGAAATACTCAAAATCAAAAGAGACATAAAAATTACTGTTATGGAAGAGGCAGTGTGAAGTGTCAGTTCTTGTAATATATCTAGTGCTACTTCTACAGTAGATGACAATGTGATGTGAAAAGCATGCTGGAAAGAGAAAATACAAATGTCAACATTTGGAAAATGCACCCAAAAAAATATGAAATGTGAAAAGGGAAACAAAAACTGTCGCCAAAAGTCTTCATGGAAGTACAGTGATTGCTACAAAGGCAATCAGAAACCACAGTGAGGCAGGCATGTAAGAACCTAGACAAATAGGTAGACTGGATGGATACAAAAGCAAGTGAAGGCATTCAGATAGCAGCGCGCCCAGTGAAACAGATAATAAAACCGTGACAAGAAGCCCACATATGGTGCTTGTTTATGACAGAGGAATCACAGACAAAACAAGGACACAGAAAAAGATCAACAGAAGAGAAATTACACAAGAGATATCACGTAGTTGACACGTTCTTCTCCAACTGGGAATATTTCATGGTAGAGAGAGGGCCCAGTTTTCAAACTTGGAGCAAACATTTGTGGAGTAGCTATGCTAGTGTAACCCTTCTGCCAGGTGGAGCCAGTGTTGGAGAGCTTTCCCTTCACCCTCTCCCCTGGTTCTTGTCAAAGACAGAAAGCAGAAGACCAGAAGTCCAAAGTGCAAACAATGCAATGTTTATTGGGGTTAGTTTTCAAGCAAGCATATTCCAAAGCCCTTCACACCAATCATGCTTATCTCTATACGCCGATAGAGTCTGTTCCCTTCCCGGCTCCGACACCACAGCCTTTACCCCGCATCCCCCTTCCCGGCTCCGACGCCGCAGAGCCTTTACCCCGCGTCCCCCTTCCCGGCTCCGACGCCGCAGAGCCTTCACCCCACGCCCCCCCCTTCCCGGCTCCTTCCCAGCTCCGACCCCTCTCTGCAGGGCTCTTCTCTAGCCCTCTCCGCCAGCTGCCCTGCTGGCCACACCTCTCTGCCAGCCTTCCTGCTGCCACACCAAGATGTCTTCAGGGCCCCCCATTTAACACAGTTCTCAGTGATTTCAGCTGTTAGTGGGGGAGCTTCACTGCTGGTACACAGCAGACAGCCTCTCACAATAGAGACACTGTCCCAAATTAGGTCTTAGACATCAGTGATTTCACCTCCGCAGCATGTAAAAGACTCTTAAGTACAGGGCCGGCTCCAGGGTTTTGGCCGCCCCAAGCAGCCAAACAAACAAAAACAAAAAAAAATGCGATCGCGCTCTGCAGCGGCACTTTGGCGGGAGGTCCTTCGCTCCGAGCGGGAGTGAGGGACCGTCCGCCGAATTGCCGCCAAACAGCTGGACGTGCCGCCCCTCTCCGAAGTGGCCGCCCCAAGCACCTGCTTGGTAAGCTGGTGCCTGGAGCCGGCCCTGCTTAAGTAAGTTTAAGTTAGCTCTCATATTATACCATGGAGAAGTCAAACACTGCCCCCTACCCTCTCTCCACTCATTGGGCTTTGGAACCCATGTCCCCTGCCTAGTGAGTGCCATTCAGTTGAGGGTGAGTCCCTCCATTGGGATATACCAGGTACAGTTCTGCTGCCCTCGGTTCACACAACAAGGATAACAACCCTTTATTACTCCTGCCCCAATAACAAGGAGACTGGGGATCCAACACCAGCCACACGTGATCATTTGGGCAAGCAATCCCATCATGCTGTGCACCTAGACAGGGTGGGTGTATTCATGCAAATGAGATCAGCTCCTGAAGTCTTTTTCCACAGGTTACCACTAGATGTCAGGGGAGAGCTCATTCAGACTCTGCTTACACTAGCATTGGCAATTGAGTTAATTGTCACTCATCTAACTGAAGTAACAACACAACCAAAACCTCTTCTCTAGCAATCAGGTTTCACACTAAAGCCTGGCATGCAGACAGCACTAGTGGCACTAGAATACGACCTCCTCATTGAGCACATGCAGCCCCTTCACTCACTCCCAATCCTAGAGCAGGTCCCAGGTACATTCAAGAATGCATGTCCATCTGCAAGCCACCAAGAGAGTTTTGCTCCTCTTGGTGGATCACAAAGCCCAGGGCAAAGCACAGTAAAGCCAGGGAAAGGATTTCAGTCTTGGGGACTAAGCCGTGGAATGAAATTCCAGATGAGATTAAATCTAGCCAGAGTCTGACCACCTTTAGGAAGCACTGCAGAACCTTCCTCATTGGGAGAGGTTTTGCACCCTGGCATGCCTCAGGCTCTGCCGTAGCTCTGATCCACATATATCCTGACCAGATGCTGAATGGTCCCGACATGTGTGTGTTCTCAGGTTAAAACCTTTCACTGTTCCCATAGTGAGACTCTTCTTAGGAGCGGAAGTCAACACAGGGAATTTGGAGATGGGGGCCTTGCTTGATTTATCTCTTCATATTTTACTGGGCAAGGACACAGATGAGTCAAAAAGGGTCTAACCTGAATTTCCCACTAGCAAGCTCTTCTGTGGGAAATAACAATATAAATGCAGCTGGGGGGAGGAGGGAGGAGTAAAATAGCCCAATCTCCTTCAAGCCTTTCATCTGGGAGCAGCCAGCAAAGCGAGAGGTGGGAAGAAATTTCACAGAATCGGGTTGTCAGCCGCAGCGGAGATGAGAGCTCGCTACACCTCACCAAGAGAAGGGACATAACTCATAAGAAATCCACAGGGCAGAAATGAGAAGGGGGTGGGGGTCTACTGGGGCCACTTCTCTAGCTACTGGGTAAAGGACAAAGGATGCCCCAATGCTTAAAATAAGGCCAGCTGGTTAATACAAAGGAAAACACCCCAATCTGTGCTCTCACAGGAAGCTGGGAGGAATTCACATCCCTCACTGCAAGGAGGAAGTAGCTGGAATAACACAAACAGTGGGTGGAGGAGGAAGGTCACCTACTGAAACAACTCAGATGCGAATAGGATGAACGGTGACAAAGTATGGATCTTTGAATCCCTTGACAGACTGCAGATAGCCAGCTCACTGGGGGAGTGCCAAGCTATTGCAAGCCTTACAGATCCTCCCAGGCATGTAGACACCTAACTCCCATTGATTTCACATGGAGGGAGACATGCCCTGAAGTGCCCATAACCGGGGGCTCATCCACACAGGTAAGACCTAGGATGCTAGGCTGGGAGAGGAAGTGGCAGGAGCAGAGCGAGCATGACCATCCAGTGTGGAAGGAAATAACTGCCGAACAGCAGGTCACTCAGGGATGTAAAGATATTTCCCAAAGATGCCAGAGGGCATGAATTTTCCAATCTGATTGTTCAGAGGAGGACAAGAGCGGCAGATGGGATGCCATCTGTCCAGAAAACACAGCTCAGAGCACATGGAAGTTGAGGGTAAATGTGGTCAGCATGGCCACGATTTTCAAAACGGACCAGTTATTTTTGGGTGCCCAACTTGAAGCACCTTAAAGGGGGCTGATTTTCAGAGGCCAGGTTCTCAGCTAAACATCACTTCTCTACTCCTCTTCACTCATAAGAACGGCCATGTTGGGTCAGACCAAAGGCCCATCTAGCCCAGTATCCTGTCTTCCGACAGTGGCCAGTGCCAGGTGCCCCAGAGGGAATGAACAGAACAAGTGATCATCAAGTGATCCATTCCCTGTCGCTCATTCCCAGCTTCTGGCAAACAGAGCCTAGGGACACCATCCCTGCCCATCCTGGCTAATAGCCATTGATGGACCTATCCTCCATGAATTTATCTAGTTCTTTTTTTAACCCTGTTATAGTCTTTGCCTTCACAACATCCTCTGGCAAAGAGTTCCACAGGTTGACTGTGCGTTGTGTGAAGAAATACTTCCTTTTGTTTGTTTTAAACCTGCCGCCTATTAATTTCATTTGGTGACCCCTAGTTCTTGTGTTATGAGAAGGAGTAAATAACACTTCCTTATTTACTTTCTCCACACCAGTCATGCTTTTATAGACCTCTCTTATGTCCCCCCTTAGTCATCTCTTTTCCAAGCTGAAAAGGCCCAGTATTATTAATCTCTCCTCATATGGCAACTGTTCCATACCCCTAATAATTTTTGTTGCCCTTTTCTGAACCTTTTCCAATATATCTTTTTTGAGATGGGGCGACCACATCTGCACACAGAATTCAAGATGTGGGCGTACCATGGATTTATATAGAGGCAATATGATATTTTCTGTCTTATTATCTATCCCTTTCTTAATGATTCCCAACATTCTGTTCGCTTTTTTGACTGCCGCTGCATATTGAGTGGATGTTTTCAGAGAACTATCCACAATGACTCCAAGATCTCTTTCTTGAGTGGCAACAGCTAATTTAAACTCCATCATTTTATATGTATAGTTGGGATTATGTTTTCTAATGTGCATTACTGTGCATTTATCAACATTGAATTTCATCTGCCATTTTGTTGCCCACTCACCCAGTTTTGTGAAATCCTTTTGTAGCTCTTCGCAGTCTGCCTGGGACTTAACTATCTTGAGTAGTTTTGTATCACTACTACTGAGATTATACATCCACGGGTTGCATTAGCCCTTTTCACCCCAGCTTCTCACTGGGAGCTCATGTTCAGTTGTTTGTCCACTCTGCCCTCTAAATTCTTTTCAGGGTCACTGCTGTCCAGGATACAGTCCCCCATTCTGTAGATATGGCCTGCATTCCTTGTTCCTAGATGCATGACCTTGCAGTTAGCTGCATCAAAACATAGTTTGTTTGAATGGGCCCCAGTTTCCGATGTGATCTGGATTGCTCTATATCACTGCCCTGTCCTCATAATTAGTTACCACTCTGCCAATTTATGTGTCATCCATACATTTTATTAGCTGTGATTTTGTATTTACTCCTAGATCTTTGATGAAAATGTTGATAGTGTCAGGCCTAGTACCAATCTCAGCAGAACCCCACTTGAAACACCTCCGTTCAGTGATGATTCCCCATTGACAACTTCTCTTTGAGATCTGTCAGTGAGCTAGTTCTTAATCCCTTTAATGTGTGCTTTATTGATATTGTATAGTGCTCATTTTTTAACCAGAATGTTGTGCAGTACGTTGTCAAATGCCTTAGGCTTACAGAACTCTGTTACATTTACACAGTTACCTTTATCCACCATGTGACGGGTTGGATCACAGAAACCCCCTTGGGAGCTGCCACCCGATGTGCCAAGACTACCCCTGCTTCTGTTTTCCCTGCCAGCTCAGGACTCCAGCACCCCGTCTTGCTGAATTAGACACTCCAGTCCACTTCAACACAGACCCAGGGTCTGAATCACTTGTCCCAATGCTGCAAGTTTACCCAAAAACAGCTCACAGGAGTGTGCTTGTCTTTAGCACTCAGATGCTCAACTCCCGATGGGGTCTAAACCCAGATAAATCCGTTTTACCCTGCATAAAGCTTATGCAGGGCAAACTCATAAATTGTTCGCCCTCTATAACACTGATAGAGAGATATGCACAGTTGTTTGCTCCCCCAGGTATTAATACATACTCTGAGTAAATTACTAAATAAAAAGTGATTTTATTAAATACAGACAGTAGGATTTAAGTGGTTCAAAGTAGTAACAGACAGAACAAAGTAAGTCACAAGCAAAATAAAATAAAATGCGCAAATCTATGCCTAATCAAACTAAATACAGATAATCTCACCCTCAGAGATGCTTCAGTAAGTTTTTCTCAGACTGGACACCTTCCAGGCCTGGGCACAATTCTTTCCCCTGGTACAGCTTTTGTTCCAGCTTAGGTGTTATCTAGGGGCTTCTCCATGATGGCTCCTCTCCCTCCCTCTTCTGTTCCACCCCTTTATATATCTTTTGCATAAGGCGGGAACCCTTTGTCTTTCTGGGTTTCCACCCCCCCCTCACTGGAAAAGCACCAGGTTAAAGATGGATTCCAGTTCAGGTGACATGATCACATGTCACTGCAAGACTTCATTACTCACTTGCCAGCACACACATATACAGGGAGACTCACAGGTAAACAGCCATCTGCAGACAATGGGAGTCATCAAGATTCCAAACCATCATTAATGGCCCACACTTTACATAATTACAATAGGCCCTCAGAGTTACATTTTATATTTCTAGTTTTAGATACAAGAGTGGTACATTTATACAAATTAGATGATCATACTCAGTAGATTATGCACTTTGTAATGATACCTTACAAGAGACCTTTTGCATGAAGCATATCCCAGTTACATTATATCACTTATTACCGTATTTTCTCTAAATCTATCCCAGTTACATTATATTGACTTATTATTATATTTTTATAAAACCATGTAGACTGCACAACGTCACACACCAAACTTGTAATCTCATCAAAGAATGAAATCAGGTTTGTTTAACAAGAACTATTTTCCTTAAAACCATGTGGACTGGTATTAAATATATTTATTTCATTCTTTATTAATTGAATCCTGTGCCAGCATTTCCATTTTTTTGCCCAGGACTGATGTCAGGCTAACTAACCTATGATTACGTGGGTCAGCCTGCTTGCCCTTTTTGAACAATGGCACAACATGAGCATTCTTCCAGTCTTCTGGAATTTCCCTGATATTCCCAGGTTTATTAAAAATTAACATTAATGGGCCAGAAATCTCCTCAGTCAACTCTTTTAGGACTCTTGGATGCAAGTTATCCAGGCTTCCTGATTTCACTGGGAACATATCTGGATTTTCTAATCAGCTTAGTTTTAACTAAGAGATTTTTAGATCTCAGGGCTAGATCCATAGCTGGTAGAAATCTGTGGAGCTCCATTGACTTCAGTGGAGCTATGCTAAGTTACATCAGCTGAGGACTTCCCGTCCTTAGACTGGGTCTGGGAGAATCCAATACAGTCCATTCTCAGACATAAGGAAAACAAATTTCTGACCTTTGGTGAGAGACAGACTGGTGGGCCAAAGGCACCTGAGGGGGGCACTTTGCCCAAAGCAATTCTGCACCCGTGTTACAGAATTTAGAGGGCAGTGGATGGAGATTTGGATGCCTCTCCCCCTCATACTATGTGTGTTGTGGTTGAAGTCTTTTGTGTCTTCCTCTCCCCATGCAAGGGACTGAAGATTATGCCACTATATTATTCTTACAGACTGCAGAGGTTACAGAGAAGATGTTCAGTAACGGGCTTATAAAGTTAGGCTCCCAAATCCTTATTTACGCACCAAAATAGGTGTCTCACAAACAGAGTGACCCTTTTCCCCACCTCTGCTCTCCAGATGGCATGTGCCTGCATTCTCGTTCTTCGTGCTCACGAGCGCGTTCCAAGCTGCACCCTCCCTGCACTAATTCTTCGTCATCCCCAGGGAAGAACTGGGGAAGCCAAGCTAGCTTATGCACTGTGGGAATGGGCCCCACCAGGTCCTTCTGATGCCAGAGCCATTGAAGCTGAGCCAAACAGTCCTTTTATTTTTATTAATGAAATTTTAGATTAGGTGGCACATCACAGGGTGGCTGCCCCCTTTAAGGGGAGTCAGGGCCCAGTGGGATTTGAATTGTCTCGTTAGCACTGATCCCCCACTTGGTGAGGCAACTCCCATCTTTTCATGTACTGTGTATATACACCTGCTACTGTATTTTCCACTCCATGCATCTGATGAAGGGGGTTTTAGCCCACGAAAGCTTACGCCCAAATACATTTGTTAGTCTCGAAAGTGCCACAAGGACTCCTCGTTGTTTCTGCAGATGGGCTCATTCTCCTTAAGTAATTAACTACCTAGTTGGCTGGTTGGCAGCTAATCGGCAATAGAACAGCTGGACCTGATAAAAGGCGACCAGAGCTCCCTTTGAGGAGGCTGCCCCTAGAGAGAAGAGCTCCTAAAGAAACAGAGCAGGGGGTCTCCCCAGGCAAGGAGCGCAGGGAGGGACTGCCTAGGCTGCAAGGAACTGAGCTGCAGTTGGCAGGAAGGCCCTGATTCTAGGTAAGGGATCAAGGTTGCACCTTTCCTGTGAAGGGCCTAGATGTGGGATGGGTGAACGTAGATGGAGGCTGCCTCCCTGCTAAGAAGCCAGAGTGAAGGTCTTTTGGGTGTGTTTTGTTGAGTTTTGGTTCAGTCAAGAAGACCCTCAGAAGGGGGGGGGGGGTTGTTTGTCACACAAAAGCTGTGCTGAACTGCAGCTATGGCGAGTGATTGCAGCAGGTGTAGACACAGCTGAGCAAGCCTTAATCTAAGTAGCTCATGTACCAATAGCAGTGAAGAAACTGGACAGACTGGAGCACGGGCTAACCACCTGAGTACGTACCCTGGGGCAGGCTTGTATAGCCCGTACTGAACCCCTGCTGCCACAGCCTAAGTGCTGCTGCTGGTTTTGCTAGTTAAATTAAAACTAGCTCAGGTGTGTCTACATGGGTTGCAATCACACACGCTTACTCTGAGTAAGCAGACACATAGGTCTAAAACGTGTTGCTGGATTCACTTCTGGGGGTTTTTTGGACAAACTCTTCTCCAATCATCTCACTTACCGTTCAAATCCTGCTTTGCTTTTTAAGGAAGTTGGGGAGCAGGTGATCAAGGCTTGGCGATGAATAGAAACTTGCCTACAGAGTTACTGCAGTATTTCATAACCAACCAGGTTAGGATTTTAGGCAGCTTTATCTTTGGGATTCTAACGTTACTTCCTGTTCTTGGCATCATATTTGTAAATTGTCTATGGTAATCAGAGAGGTGATCTACAACTGCTGCAAACAAATGATCCATCATCACGGTTTTCATGACAATGTTTAGAAAGTCAAATATAGCAGAATTCTGCTGCCATCTTCTGGTCAAACAGTCATGTGCAGAAAGATCATGTCTGTAAATCTCTTCCTTACTCACACACAGATATTATATACAAGAAATCAAAATTACTGTTGTATAGTTCTGGACAGTAACAAAGGAGATGCTGCAGAATGGGACACAGAGAAGACACAGAGAAGCCTATTCATAACCTCATTCTTCCAAAACAGTCCATGATTCTCAAGTCTAGATGAGAAATTCCAAATGGTGATGAATCTTAAGATTCATCTAGTGGTTAGAGCCAGGGAGTGGCCATCAGATTTTCCCGGTTCTGTTCCCATCTATGCCTCTGCCTTGTTCTGGAACCCCTAGGCATGTCACTTATTCTCTCTCTCTGCCTCAGTTTCCTATCTGTAAAATGGGTATAACTACTTGCTCATTTTCAGAGCAGGTGAG
Source organism: Terrapene triunguis (assembly GCF_002925995.2). Lineage (NCBI taxonomy): Eukaryota > Metazoa > Chordata > Testudines > Emydidae > Terrapene > Terrapene triunguis. The sequence goes on along the minus strand of NW_020697743.1, from coordinate 1,712,440 downwards.
AAGTAGGTGGCACTGTTAATAAACTTGGGGCAAAAAGTCAAAATCTTGCCGAATGAAAATTAGAAAATATTTTAATTCAGAAACATTGAAATGATCTTATAGAAACAATGTTTCATAATGTCAAAATATTATAGTACCACATTAGCTATCAAATATATAAACATTATATAAGTAGTCATGTTGTCTAGAGTGGCTCAGGACCATGAGTGCCCACCTCAGGGCAGACTGTCAGAAAACAGGCAGACACCCCCAGCTGGTGGTGTGGTCTATAATTAGATTTCCCCAAGCCAGTAACAAATGTGAACTCCTGGATCACTATAACAGTCTGGCCATGGAGTCACGGACAGTCCCCTTATATTCTCCAGTCTATCTTGCCATCCAGACAGATTAGACTTAGTGATAAAAGGTCACATATCTCAAAAATCACACCACATTTAGGTTGCTTCCAGTCCTAAGAGACCAGTCACTTACCCCAGATCAATTGGTACCCTAGATCTTACACCAAAACAACGCTGGCAGCCAATTCTATAGTAAACTAACTTAAGGTTTATTAGCTAAGAAAAGGACATGAGAGTTATTGAGAGGTTAAAGCAGGTAAAATATATGCACCGGTGAATCACAGTTTGTAATTCCAAATAGTGGCAGTGATGTAATAAACTACCAGTTTCCCAGAAATTTTTTCAGGGTATCCAAATTGTCTCTAGGGATCTCTGCTTTGCATCTGGCACACTTCCCTGTAAGAGTCCAGAGATGAAGGCTCTTTCCTTGAATCCAGATTTATAGCTTCTTCTCACCGAAAACAAGCTGACAGGGTCACTACCCACGTGGGCTTTTCCTTTGATGACAGAGCGTGAGGCATGCATTTTGAGTCTTTGACCTCCAATCATTGCACACAACGATGGTTTGCTTTGAAATTAGCACTGTTCTGTTAGTTCTTCATTTGCATTCTACGAGGTTTCTTTCTCCTTTGGCAGGTTATTTCGTTACCAGGGTATACCATGGGATAGAGATAAGTGAAAACAATGCAAGTAATATCCCACTAGTTTTCCTGAAGTGTAAACACCAAATACACTCATACATTTAACAATCATTTTGATCTATACTAATATACAAGTGAAGTGGCCTGGGGCTCTGGCATGCGCTGGCACCTGGTCTACCAGCATCACAAGTTATAAATCTTTATAAACTTCAGTTGAAATTAAACTAAATGTCAGAATGAAACTAAATCAGAAAGTTGAATCAAAAATACTTCATTTTGATTTTGAATTGTTTCAAAAATCTTCTGTCAAATTTCCTCAAAACCGACATGTTCTCATGAAACACTTTGATTTTGACAAAACTGCAATTTCCAGCAGAAAACTGTTTCCATTGGAAAATTTTGGACCAGCTCTACTTAGCTCGATCAGCTCCCTTTAGTGTCTAGTCAGTGTCTGTAGTGGGAGTTTTGTATTGTAGCAAGAGAGACACACGTGTCAAATAACAGAGCCAGCCCAAGACTATTTCCACTGAAGTCAATGGGAAAACTCCCACTGACTCCACTAACAGCAACAAAAGTCTCAGATCCTCCAGCACTAAGCGTTCCGCCTTCGACCCAACTCACTACCAGTGGGACAGCTAAAGAAAAATACCCTCATTGGAATGCTGGTTTGGGGTGAGCGCTTCCTCTTTTCTGCTCATTGTTCTTGCTCAGGAAGTCAGTACTAATTAATTATTATTGTCATGGTACCTAGGAGCCTAATCATGGTCCTGGACCCATTGTCCTGGGTGCTACACAAACACAGAGAACACAGACAGTCCCTGCCCCAAAGGGTTGGGTTTTTCCCCTTACAAAATTGCAGCCTGGCTAGAAGGATTGTGTTGAGATTACCACCAATCCACAGGATGAAGGAGTCTGGAGTTATTCCTGGTTTTGCCACACATTTCCTGCGTGACATTAGATTGGTCATTTCACATCTCTGTGGCTCATCCTCCCTGTCCATAAAGTGGCGATAACCGTTCTGATCAGCCTCAAAATATTATCATATCCAACATAGTATTGGTTATTATTGGACAGTATTACCTAGTATTATTATATCCAACCTGATGCGAGTTCCTACAACCGTATACGGAGAATGAATGAGAGAGGACTAGTTTCTAGCCTATAGACAGAGAGTATGTCCTCGACTGGGATCGCTGGTTCACAGGGATGGCAGATGGAGGAGGGTATCCTTTCTGTGTTGTGTGTGGGTTAGAGGCAACGTGCCCGTGTCTTATGCTGTGCAGGGATGGGTGACCTGGAGCAGGGTTTGTGGCTGCGGTGAAGTTCATAGGAGTTGGCGCTCAGACTAGTATGTGCCCTCCTTGCTTTGCATGTTTGGATAACAACGCCCTCATTGGGTTGCCTGCGGAGATTGAAAACCGGCCTCTAGATTTAAAGGGGGGGAAAGTCTGTATTGTTTGAGCTGTAGGACTAGGGCTGGGAACTAGGAGGCAGCAGCAGCAGCCGCCTCATGGTCCAGTCCGCGGACAGAAACAGACTCACTCAGCCAGTGCGTTATAGCTGGCTGGGAAACACGTTTGTCACAGGGCTTGTGAAACTCACAGATTCTTGTGTTTTTAATTGGAGCCTGATGGCTCAGCCCTGAAGGGAAGGGCGGATTGTGCTCCTACCTGACCTCCTCCCCTCTGAAAAGGAAGACTGCATTTGAAGAATCTGCTGGTGAAATCACAGCAACATCCCCTCCATCTCCCTCAGGAGCTATGGCGAAAGCAGCGGGGGCTCAAAGGAGTGGGGACTGGGCAACTTCTCTTCATGGGGTTGCTGGGGGAGTAGGCAAGCTGAGGGGATGCGCTCTCTCCTGGCATGCCGGCAGGAGCCAAAGGTCCGAACTCTGGCTGTCAGTGTCAGCAACTGCAAGGGAAAAAGTCACCAGGACAAACTTCCAGCCCTTGTGGTCGGTTTGCAACTTCAGGCCTAGCTGCAAAATACCAAAGGTCACAACTTTCTTTAAAATAAAAGAGAATTCAGGATAGCAAGGCAGGCAGGATAAAAATGGACTGCTGCAAATGACCTAATTAACCACCCAGCCTGCCTAAAAACGCCTGGATGAAGGCAATAGAATAAACCTAACCCAGAGTTTCTGAGGCCAGACACTCTTGAGCGATGACACACACACAAAATTTGAAAAAACTGGCATGTGATGGAGTGTAGTGCACACAGGCCCTGAATGGGTTAATAAGGGCTTGAAAGACCACTTATGTTATCTGGCTGCAACTGAAGCGGGAGGAACTGTGTAGTGACTACAAAGGCAGGAAGTCTGGAGCAGAAGGGGGCTGCAGGGAGAGGTGAGTCTGCAGTTGCTCTGGGAGTAGAGGTGGTGAGGATGAAGCCCAAGAGACGAAGATTAAGCCTGAGTAGAGAAGGCTGGCAAGGCATAAAGCAGCAGATGGGTAGAGCAGCAGCAGGGGCGGCGCTATGTATTTTGCCGCCCCAAGCACGGCAGTCAGGCAGCCTTCGGCGGCGCGCCTGCGGGAGGTCCGCTGGTCACGCGGATTCGGTGGCATGCCTGCGAAAGGTCCACCGGTCCCGTGCCTTCGGCGTACCCGCCGCCGAATTGCCGCCGAAGCCACGGGACCGGCGGACCTCCCGCAGGCGCGCCACCGAAGGCTGCCTCACTGCCGCCCTCGTGGCAACCGGCAGGCCGCCCCCCACGGCTTGCCGCCCCAGGCACGTGCTTGCTGCGCTGGTGCCTGGAGCCGCCCCTGAGCAGCAGGCTCTGGTGGTGCACCCTGAAAGACGGGTGGGCTGTGGACTGCCAGGTGGAGAGCTCTGGGAGGGGCTCATGGAGGAACAGAGTAAGGGGACCTTAGGAGGCTGAAAAGGACAAGCCTGAGGAGGGCAGAAGCTGGTCTCAGTTTATATTTTTATGCTGGAATCTTGCTTGGGGGATTCCAGGGAAGGGCCCTGGGAGTCCTGCCCCTGAAAGAAGGATGAACCCTGAGACAGGCTAGATAGGAGCAAGGAGCTGCTACTACTACTACAGAGCAGACCTTGGCTACTAGTTGTAGTATGGGGGTAGGGCTGGCCAGGGCCGGTGCTACCACTAGGCAAACTAGGCGGTCGCCTAGGGCGCCAAGTGGTTGGGGGCGCCAAAAAGTGGCAAGCCCCAGCCATGGAGGAGCCGGCGCGGTGCGGCACAGGGGGGGCAGCAGCCCTGCAAAGGTGGCAGCGCCACTATCAGGGAGCAGCCGCGCCCCCCGCACCTCCTGCCCAGGCTGCGGCCCGGCGCCCCCCCCCCCCGCAGGCTGCAGCAGATGCATGTGGGCGGCAGCCCCCGTGCACCCCCCAGTTCCCCCCTTGCCGCGCTCCGGCTCTGCGGCTCCCAGGCATGTGAGCCACTGCCGCCGCCTGGGCGCAGGGCCCTGAGCCTGCTCCCGGGAGCCGCAGAGCCCAAGCGCAGCAAGGGAGGAGCTGGGGGGGTGCACAGGGCCTGCCGCCCGCATGGATCCGCTGCACGAGCCCCCCGGGGGGGGCGCCGGGCTGCAGCCCGGGCAGGCGCACCCCCCGGCTCCCCCCTCACATTGCTCGGGTTCTGCGGCTCCCCGGCGTGTGAGCTGCCACCACTGCCACTGCCCCTGCTGGAGGGCTCCGGCGATCTGCGGGGGACAGAGGCGACGGGCGGCATCCGAGCGCGCAGCCGCCTCCTCCCTGGGCTCCAACTTTCCTGACTCCCGCCGCTCTCCAACCCATGCGCTCCCAGCCAGGTGCTTCCCCAGCGCAGCAGCAGCCGGAGCTGGGGGGGCAGGAAGTTGCTTCGGGCCTCGCGGTTCAGGGAGCCGGAAAAGTTGGAGCCCGGGGAGGAGGTGGCTGCGCGCTCGGATGCTGCCTGCCGCCTCTGTCCCCCGCAGATCACCGGAGCCCGGCGTTGGCTCCTGCCCTGGGAGCGGCAGTGGCAGGCGGCGCAGGACTAGGAGGGATGCTGCTGTGGACCGTGGCCACCAGGCAGAGTGGGGTTCCCAGGAAATGTTCCTGACCATCGCCGCCTGGCTGGCTTGGCAGGAAACCTTCGCGGCGCCGACATGAACCTGGGGGTTTCAGCCACTCCGGGTCCCCTTCCCCACATGTTGCACAGGCCAAGCCTCCACAGTTAAAAAAAAAACCCTGGACTTTCTAGTTGTATTTCCCTGTATGGATTAATCTGGGATTTCTATGAGAAAACAACCTATTTAAAAAGTTACATGATTAAATACTTGATATTTGCATTAACCTAACTTTCAAAAATAGGCCCCAACTTCTTTTATTTGCAGTGTTTAAATCAAGAAAACAATTCCAGTTGCAATGATGTATCCTGCTCTTTAAACTGTTCAGAAAGCCACAGCATACAAAGAAATTAATGTAGCTAACATTTTAAAAAGTAATTCAACTGATTATAAAACACAGCCACAAAACTAGGAAAATCATGCCAAGACAGTTGGTTTCACACTGCCCAGATAAGGAAGTGATCAGTAAAGTAAGAAACACATATTATGCATAAGCGGAGTCAATGTCAAATAGAAACAGAAGTTTCAGTAAATATTAGTTTAAACTTAAAGACAAACTTTACAATATGAAATCATATGGGAGGGGCCTATTTTATAAAGAACATTTCAAAAAAGCACTTTTCATCAGTTGTTGGAAAGTTGTCGGGTGATTTTTAAGTAGAGATATCAAAGGTCTGCAAATCTGTTATTGAACTTATTACTTACTATGAACACTTGAAAAGGACCAGGGTGATGGGGTTTAGCTACAGCGACACATGATTTTATACAATCCCTTGTGCTGTCACATTATTTAAAAGAGACAAAGTGGATGAGGTGAGATCTTTTATTGGACCAACTTCTGTTAGTGAGAGGGACAAGTTTTCCAGCTACACAGAGTTCTTCTTCAGGTCTGAAAAGGTACTAACAGTGTCACAGCTAAACACTAGATCTAACAGATAGTTAAGCAGAAGTAGTTAGCACATATTCAAGGGGACCATTCAAGGTGAAGTAGCCCATTAACTCCCTTGTAATCCCAGGACAAAAGGGGAGATTAGTGGGTTGCAAATTGTTGTAATTAACCATAAATCCAGTATCTTTATGAAGATCATGATTTTTAATGTCTAGCAACGTTTTGAATTCAAGCTCCTAGGCTCATCTTTTGAAAAGTATTTTGCAGGTTTCCTTTGAGGATGAGGACTGATAGGTGAGATATCGAGTGATTTTGTGGGGACCCAACTCATAAGTTCTAAATGTTTGAGGTTGGCAATACTGAATATTACATCATGTCACCAAAGAAATTTAAGTCCAGGTTTCTCAAACTTTTTCACAGGCCGCATCTTAATACAGTTATTGTTTCATGGGCCAAATCCTCCCTCTCTGTATTAATTCTAATGAACAATGCCACATTATGCAGTATTCATTTTTGAAAGTTTATAATAAGCGATGCTCTGGGGGAGAGAAGGGGGAGGGGGGCACAAGGTGGAAGTTAGGCCTAGGGCGCAAAATATCCTTGCACCAGCCCTGCGGCTGGCTTCCCCTATAAGCCACTGGAGAAGGTAGCAGGAAGCCCCCCCCACACACACACACACACACCTGTGTGAGGGATAAGGACACTGGAAAGCCCTGAGGCAAGCATGTGAGGGGCAAAGACCCTCTGGTAGAACGTTAGACTGATTTATGTTGGACTTTCTGTTACCCACAGATGGGGTGGATTAAATTGTGACCTGAAGGGCTGAGTTACAGGATGAGAAATTGCCAGATGATGGTCAGCAGGCGTGTGGGGGCCAGATGGGGACAGCGAGAGCAGGTGCTCTAGCCACGGGCAAACTCCTTCACAGTGCAGGACAGCTGAGCCCACAGCCTTCCAAGGCCAGATGGGACCATTATGATCATGGCCTGACCTCCTGTACGGCATGGGCCAGAGAGTTTTTTTAGTCCTCTCACATAAGCAAACTCTTGGTGCTGAGCCAGAGCGTCTCTTTCAGGAAGACATCCAAGCTTGACTGAAAGAATCCAGGGAGTGATGATAGACCATTTACCACATCCCTTGGGAAACTGCTCCAACGGTTAAACAAGAGAATGACCAGGGCACATCCTTCTCAAGGGCCAGTCGGGTGTGTAAACAGAGGTCAGGAGTTTCAAAGAACATTTGCGGCGGAGGAGGGGACTGGCAGCTTAGTGCTGACTGTTCCACTGGGGCCAGAAATGAGAGGACACTTACACTGATCTACTGCTGAGCAAGTGGCACACAGCTTGGGACCTGCAGCATATGCAGAACAGTGGACTGACGCCAGATGAAGCTATTATAGAACAAGGGTGGTGTGCTTAATCTACAGACGTTTGGCTTTCTCATTTGCTGGAGGGCTCTGGAGTTCGGGGGTAATAAGACTGACCTTGCAAGCTAGGAGTTATGACTTGCATTTGACTATTAGCAGGACCTATTACAGTCTTAATCATTTCCCTTCAGAAGAACACATCTGAGCAGAGGTTCTGGGCCAGATTATTCTCAGCTGGTGTAAACAGGCATAGCCCTCTGAGAAGTTGGCCCTCTGTCTTTAAACTTTCCCATGATTAAGGTTGCGTGGTCTTGCAGGAGGCATTAGGGAAAGGTACCTAGAAAACGGAACAGCTACCAGAATTGGGGCTCAAACTCAAATGATCTCTCTCACGCTTATTGTTGATTAATCATCAATAAGTAATAACTCGGTGATGACCAGTAGTTGATAACTTTAACTGTGGTCTTATGTTTAGTTCCAGGGGCTCTCAAGTCCGGGTTATTTCCAGATCTTAGATAAATAAACAAACCTTAGATAAATCAGCTTTGATTGGATTTAGTGATTAACAGTAAAGACAGCCCATATACAGAGAGGCATCAGTTTCCAACAGCTGTGGAAGATCTCCCCTGTATCTATCTGACAGCCTGCATCCAGTCTGTAGGTGGCCTCACCTCCCCAAGATGTCCCAGGGAAACTACACCCTTTGTTGCCCCCCTGTCCATCACTATAACCCTCAGCAGCCTTTTCCCCACCTTATCCCTTCTCCGGTCTTCCTGCCACACACCCTGCAGTCAGCACTGCCAAAATGTGTGCAACAGCAGTTCTCACACCCTGTGGCCAACACTGCCAAACTCCCCACAGCAGCAGCCCTGAAAACATGCCAAAGGCCGCTACCCAGCAAAATTCAAAGCCATCTTCTGCTATATAGCAGAGCGTCATGGGAGTCCTGCTGCCAGCCCAGTGCCAAAATCCCTCCTGCCCTATCCCAGGTGTCAACACACTAGAAAGAGAGCCCCATGTCTTGATCATTCAGCCACAAAATGCCTCCTTTATATAAAAAGAGGCAAATCAGTGTCCCCTAATCTCAGCACTCTCTGATTTGTGGTTATTGCAGCTGTCTGTAACCTCCTAGCCTCCTCTTTTTGTCCTATGACTGCAGAGCTGTTAATGGGCCACACTACCATGAATGGTCCCTTACAATATGCTAACTAGCTACTCATGCTAAACAATCTGTTCCACCTTGCATTTAGCAGTGATGCTGGGAGTGCCTTTCCCAGCCATGAAGAAGAGCTCTGTGTGGCTTGAAAGCTTGTCTCTCGCTCACCAACAGAAGAGATTACCTCACCCACCTTGTCTCTCTATTATGGGTATGTCTACACTACGGGATTAATCCGAATTTAGATAATTCGAATTTGGGAAACAGGTTGTATAAATTCGATTGTGCGCGGCCACACTAAGCACATTAATTCGGTTTTTAACCACATTAATTCGGTGGTGTGCGGCCACACTACCCCATTAATTTTAACCACATTAATTCGGTGGTGGCGGCCACACTAACCCTAATTCGAATTAACAAAATCGATTTTGGCTCTACTCCGCTCGTCGAGGTGGAGTACAGAAATCGATTTAAAGCGCCCTTTAATTCGAACTAAATGGCTCTGTTGTGTGGACGGGTGAAGGGTTAATTCGAATTAACGCTGCTAAATCCGAATTAATCCCGTAGTGTAGACCAGGCCTATGAGTATAGGTAGATTGAGGTAATAAAATGTGATTAGTGTGTTTTCTTTCTCCAGTAGATGGCATCTAGACACCAGGGCTGCTTCAAGTTGCATATTAATGTTGGTTTTGAGGATTCAGTCTAAAACTTCTTCCTTAAATCTTTAGTTTAATTAGAACTTTATTTTAAAAAAGCAAACCATTTGTAAACTGGAAATACTTTGGTTGCTTTTTCAGTCTTTTCCACTTAATTATAAGTAGCAGTCTTCTCTATTCCAATGGCAAAAGAGGTGCTTTGGGAAGACCAGGACTCAGGGTATGTCTACACTACCTGTCGGATTGGTGGGCAGCGATCGATCCAGCCGGGGTCGATTTATCGCATCTAGTCTCGACACGATAAATTGACTCCCGAGCACCCTCCCGTCGACTCCTGTACTCCAGCGCCACGAGAGGCGAAGGCAGAGTCGATGGGGGAGCGGCAGCAGTTGACTCACCGCAGTGAAGACACCATGGTGAGTAGGTCTAAGTACGTCAACTTCAGCTACGTTATTCACATAACTGAAGTTGCATAACTTAGATCATTCTCCCCCCCCACCCCACCCCAGTGTAGACCAGGCCTCAGAGTCACTACTCAAAAATTCTGTTCCCAGATCTCTGAGAAAGTGTGACTTAAAACAAAGTTGTTTGCACTTCGTATTGTGGGTGGATTTATAAGTACTGTAGTGCAGAGAGAGTTCATAAATGATGGCTAGATGTCTTCATAAATGGTTAAGGGATATTACACCTCGTGCTGCAAGGTGTAACCCAGTCTCTAACGGTTAGATCAGAATGAGACCTAATGTTGTGTGGGGAGGGAGGGGGTCAAGATTACCCCACCTCTGCCTACTGTGGGGTTCTTACCCCTTCCTCTGAAGCATCTGGTCCAGGTCACTGGTGTAGACTAGATAGAGCTCAGGTCTGATCCAGTCTGGCAATACCTATAGTCCTAAAATGGCAGCTGTTTCCCATGATTAACAAAGGGATTGTTTGTTAGAGAGTCCAATAAGTTGCTTATAACCATCTATATTGCTTGCTGCTGTGCTCCGAACCATCTATAACACACAGTTCTTGCCTGTAATCTACTGATTTATCACCCCTTTTGTGAAGGGTGGCTGTAAGTTTTTGCAGTTGCCTTTTTATGGAGTGTGGCTCTGCTTTTGCAGTTCCACTTCCAACTTTCCTGAGACTTGTCTGTGGTTTTCCTCAAAGACTCTTAGCCGTGCCTATATTTTGACAAGACTCCTTAACTAAGACTGGTGGCTTTAATTTTTATTCCCACCATTTAGATTTGCGCTTCAAACCAGACTTGCCTCACCAGGGGCTGGCTAGGTTCACTTCAGAATTAATGTGAATGCCCCTGGCCTTAGCTTTGCATATTTCAGGTCAGCGGGACAGGCCCCTGCCTGTCAGTCTCAAGAGGTGTGCAGGCAGTGGGGACTGGGTAAGAACAGAGAGATTATGGGAAGCATCTGTAGGTTCCACGCAAGAGACTCAGAGTAAAGAGCCCCTACACCCAGCCACCTGCTGGCTTGTAGTCATTGGAGCTCCGTATGAACTAAATATAACCACCTGGAGCTGCCAGGCTAGTGTGACCCTATTTCAAAAGTTCATAGGCTTTATATTGACTCTTCTGTAGGGCTCCTCTGGATCTCGGCAAAGGGTATCTAGTAAATGAAGTTTTATCTCTGCCCTTCTTTGTGCATTTCTTGACTTTGGCTTGGCTACAAAGTGGCCAAAATACCCACAAATATATATGGCTTTGGGAGTCTACTAATCACCTCTCCATCTCTGCTTCCTTCAAACTTGGTAGAACTTTTCTACCTTCTGATTTAGCATTTCTGAAGCTAGTCTGGCATCTCTATGATTTTTAAGGGGGAGGGGGTAGAAATTTGGCTTATAACGGAAGCTCCCTTGCAAACTGCTCAGTTCTATAACACTGATATGGCTGCTCACATTTTCAAAATGCTGTATACGTGATCCCTGTGGTAGAGAGAATTATCCTTCACTGCTATGTAAGTGAACACTCTTGAGTCCAATAATTTGTGGTTGGACAAGAGCTTATCTTTTGGGAAGATGTCGGATTTCCCCGAGAACACTGCAAGTGATGAATTCACCACTTCTCTTCTCTACATACCTAACAAGGCCTGGTTTGGGTTCAGTTTTGGAAGATGGGTAAAGATTCCAGAAAGGCATGTGGAGAGAGGGACTGTGATCCAATTCACCCCTCCCTGATCATGGTGCCTATTAAACAGAAATACACAGATATTGTCATTTGGAGTGATCGAGGGGAAAATACTGTCAATCTCAATTAATAGTTTTAATCTCAAACTTGTAACAATGGTTAGATTAGATGTAGGGATGGCTGAACTGGTCCAGAATTCTAGTCTGGGCTGGATAACACTAAATAATCCAGTAAAAGCACATTTTCAAAGATGACTAATGGACTTGAATGTCCAATTTCCACTCAAAATTAATGGGAATTGAGGGTCCAAATCCCCACCCATCCACCCCAATTTACATGTACTGTAATTGATGTTTTGTTTAGGATACCCAGGAACAAGCGTAAATCATGTAAACAACGCATCACAATGAAAATTCTCCAAAAATTTTGGTTTGGCTTTTGAGTGCTCAGCAAAAGCTTAGGTTTGTTCTCGTTGCATCTGAACCAGTCTGCCCACCCCTAATCAATTAATTAGAAATGTATCATTGTTACAAAGCAGCTTACATCACTTCAGTGCCAAGTACAACATTAATTCCTTATTAAAGCCTCTGTGACCGTCACATGACCTCTCAATGCCGCACAGCAGAAGCTCTTCCAGCCAGAGGCCTTGTTAATAATTGAGATGAAGTGCTTTCCCCGCATTATTGTTTGTGAAGGGAATGGAGGGGGCATTGGCGTTCTTCACTTAAGAAGGGACAGCGATGTTTTCTTCTCAATTTATCGTCCAACATGCACTTTTGTATTGCATATAATCAGATAAGAAGCCAAAGTCAGAAACTGATAGCAGTGTCTTTTCGCTTGATCTCCCCCACAGCAAACCTACAATGTGTTGCTCATGTTTTTATATTCCTATTCTGTACGCCCTAATTAATTCTTAATACCTTCCCGCAGTCTTCCATTATGGCTCGGCTTTATTTCTGGAAGGCTTGGGGCCGTCAAAACTAACATGTCTCATTTATTTGACAGTTTTATGGTTCACTTGGAACAATTTCCAGAGCTGTCCATCACTCTCCTCCTAGCAACTTTTGTAGCTTTTCTATTTTAATCCCGCGCTGGGGAACAGAGCAGAGTAACGGTCCCTTAAGTGATACTTTCAGCTTAAAAGGATGAAGTTCCTCTGAAGTATGCTGTGTTTGCTATAATAGTTTGTTAGGGTGAGTTTGGTTTCTTGTGGGGCCTGACATTAGTACACTTTGGGGTAAATTATGCCTCTGTGTGTGCAGGTTTATAACTAACCAGACGTGGGGTTTGAACTTTGGCCCTGCAGAACTACAAGCATAAGCCACTCTTCCGTAAGCACAAGGAGTCGCTCTGCTAGCGATAGTAGATATTTATCTTCCTTATGTGGGGTAGCCACTAGCGGAAGACAGGCCCACAGTGTGTTACGTTCCAGTGCAGCAGAGATACGGGCAACCCTCTTGCACCCTCAGCAGTCCCACTCCGAGGCCGGGCATAGTCTAGAAATGGAAAAAGGCAGCTAGCAGCGCTCTAGCCACCCAGAGAGGGCATTTCCATGCAAGGTAGAAATGGGGACGTGCCCTCCACTCCTACATGTGCTAGAAGGGTCACTGCCTACCTGTTAAAGACGTGTAGCAAGGGGCACTCCTCCCTAAAGTCCTAGAGAAGGATTGTCACCTGCATAATACCTTCAGGCCCCGGCATTCAGGCAGTGTCCTTCCCTGCACAGCCTGGTTGTGGCTCCTAACAGCCCTCACTGTGCCCTCTGTTATTTTAACTGTTTTAGTTACTGTCATATTACTGATGTACAGCCACCATTGCCAAACGAGGCAGTAATTTAACAGCAGTCGTTTAAAGTAACCTCTCCATTTCATTACCATTCCTTTTGACGTTCATCTTAATACGAATAGGATAAAATAAAGCACGGGGTATTAACCCAGAGTGTTTCCTACAGGACTTGCACTGTGATTCAGCCGAAAGCCAGGCTACCAGTCAAAGGACAAGAGCATGAACTCGCTAGGCCTACAGCTCTCGGAATCACTTGCTAGCTTGCACCATCAATTTAAACCGGGCTTTTTCCAGAATCAAGGTACTTGCTATCAGCTGGCATTCCTGAAATACCATGTTTCCAAGGCTGCACTGTGAAATCATTCTGGGAAGAAATGTCCTTAAAGAATTGTGCTCCTCTCAAATGTGGCTATATAACACAGTATCAATTCTCTCCTCTGCACTCCGTGTGCATGCAATGCCATAGTTTTGCTCTCTTGCAGGGCCAGCACAATGAAGGCAGAGTATGGGCTGTATTCTGGTCCTTCATGGATATCATGTGTTACTAAATTCCATGGGGCCAGATTTTACAACCCTTTTTCATCATACTCCACAGATCTTCTCATTGAGGGTACTTTCTCAAGCAAGTAGCACCATCAGAATCAATGTGAGTAAGGTTTGCTGAACAGGACACCTCAACAGATGTGTTTACGAAGTCCCAATCAGTCACATCTGTATGAACCCATGGAAGACCATGGGGGTTACACGTGTAACTGTGGGCCTAATTTTGTCTACAGAAGCTCATGGATGATGCCTGAGAAGAAAAGTATCCAACCTGACTCTTGGAGCCCAGGTTGAATTTGAAGTATTGGCAGCTAGATAAAGCATCTTTTACTTGCTAACAGAGACAGTTTTGATCTGGAACACTGAAAGGAAAGCATAGACCCTCGCAGAGCAGAGCTGCACATTCTTGATACATGGGGGTATAGGAGTGAACAGCTCACTAACCTACGTTAAATGGGGGAACTCAAGGGTGAAATCCTGGGTCCATTAAGTGAATAGCAAAGCTCCCGCTGACTTCAGTGGAGCAGGATTTCACCCCAGGAATGCAGTGTTATGGGTACGTGGCTGAAACTAACCAAAGTCAGAACGTGCACACGCTCAGGTTCTAGCAGCAACTCTGATTGGGCTGCACTGCACATTGTCTTCTACTGAGTACGTCCGATTATAAAGGTAACACAAGATTATACCGGTAAAATTTTTAGTCACCCAACTGACTTGGGAGTCTACGTTGAAAAGCAATGGCTCCTGAGTCACTTGGGTACTTTTGAAAACTTACTTCACATGTAGGGCTAAACTGTAGTTCTCGGCCACAGCACTGTTCCTAGCATGGGGCTACGTTGCCCCGGGAGCAGCAAGAGGGAGATGGCACCTCAGGCAGTGCCAGTGCTGCCCTTGCTTGTTAGGATGGAGCCAAACCTCCTCAAAGGTGCAAGGGTGGGGCCAAGGCCTTGCCTCCTCCCCCAGTTGCGTGTCTCCTCCCTGGGGTGGGCAGGGGGAGCAGAAAAGAGAGATCCATACCCACCACAGAAGACAGGGATTGCTATTGTGAGTTTTATACTGCTCCATGGGTCCCCTCTGGCCTTGCAACAGCTCAGCAGGAGTGACGCACACAATCTGGTCCTTAACCAGAGAACCGGGATACAAAAGGGTGTGTATGTGCAGTAGTACTCGGGACACACTCCGGCTGTGGTTGGAAGCTTCATTGTTGAATTTTCTGATGATTGGTCATTTTACACAGGCAGCGCTGAGTTTGCATTAGCAATGTTACCCCTTTTGACATCAGCGGTGAGTCAGGATTTGAGTTCTTGCAGGTTGTTTCCATTAGGAGGAGGAGAGTGATGATGGAGTTAGGTATTTCTTCGGTGTAATCCTGTCTATTTACAAAGAGTGTATAGAAAACTCTTTTCCTGAACACAATAGAAATGAGACAATAGGAGACCACTTCCTTGCTTGCAGTTCCAGGCCTCTTTCCAACTAGCACTCTACCCCAAAAGTCTCTCAGCTTTTGCTCAGCGTTGTGCTACAAGTCTTCTCCCGCTGTCCTTGGATTTCTGCTGCTTTCTCTGTTTCTGGGCTGTTTCTTTATCTCTCTCACACAGACTCCCAGCTGCAATCTGATCAATCACCAGCCCTTTGGGCTGCATGGCTCAACTCTTAGTCCAGTCTTGCATGTGGCCTGTGTTTTGGGTGGAGTCTCCTATCTATCCCAGAAAATTGCTCAATTGCTTCTGACATTTGTCCTGAACGAAGGGCAACTGGTATACCCACCAGCTTCACTGATGTTTTACCCAGCCCCTAGCATCACAGTAATATTTTGCAATTAATGTCCTATGTCGTTAGAGGAAAAAAATAAAATTAATAAAAAAATCCAAAGCTATCCAACCTGTGAAGTTTACAAACTCTGCCAGATTCTCAAGTAGAGTTTAATCACTCATTACTCTCAGTCTAATTAGCTTGCAGAGCTCACAAACTCTGCCACTTTCCCAAAGAGATGTAAATTCCTCGAACTGGAGTGCAATTGCATTCCTCCAAAGCCAGGAGCTGTTCAAGAGCAGGATTTGCAGCCTTGCAGAGACTGGAACTCTGTGGAAGAGAAGTTAGAGCCTTAGGCTGTGGTTACACTACTGTGGTAAGTCAACCTATGCTACACAACTCCAGCTATGTGAATAACAGAGCAGGAGTTGACGTACCTTAGGTTGAGTTGCCACGGGGGGAGAAACTCTCCTGTTGACTTACCTTACTCCTCTCATCAGGGGTAGAGTACGGGGGTCGACTGGAGCGTGATCTGCTGTCGATTTAGTGGGTCTTCACTAGACCCGCTAAATAGACCGCCGGTGGATCGATCTCAGAGCATCGATCCCAGCTGTAGTGTAGATGTGGCCTTCCAAAGTTTAGGAACTCTGCTGCTAAAAGTAGCAGGAATTTAAGCTCCTGGGAGTGACCTGGACACAGTTAACCAGCTGTGCATGCCTGAACAGGGTGGGCCAGATCCTCAGCTAAACTCTGACAGGGCACACTCTATGCAGCTCTGCTGATGCCACTGGAGTTCTATAGGGTGTCCATTAGACTGTAGTTGGGCTCCAGATTCTGAGTTAAATGAAAGTTGGTCTACTTACCTGAGACACACATATCTCAGTAATTGTAATGCAGGGGGATTTAAAACACGTTAAATTGTGTATATGAGGCACATCTAGCCACTCCGCCCTGTAGGAAAGCAAATAGGGAGGACCTGGTTGATATTTTGAAAGTGGAAGGCAGCTTGGGTGAAAGTGATCATGAAATGGAAGAGTTCATGATTTTAAGGAATGGAAGGAGGGAGAACAGCAAAATAAAGACAGTGGATTTCAAGAAAGCAGACTTTAGCAAACTCAGGGAGTTGGTAGGTAAGATCCCATGGGAAGCAAGTCTAAGGGGAAAAACTATTGAAGACAGTTGGCAGTTTTTCAAAGAGACATTATTTAGGGCACAAGAGCAAACTATCCCACTGCATAGGAAAGATTGAAAGTATGGCAAGAGACCACCCTGGCTTACCCAGGAGATCTTCAATGATCTGAAACTCAAAAAAAGAGTCCTACAAAAAGTGGAAACTAGGTCAAATTACAATGGATGAATATAAACAAATAACACAAGTATGTAGGGACAAAATTAGAAAGGTCAAGGCACAAAATGAGCTCAAACTAGTTAGAGACATAAAGGGTAACAAGAACACTTTCTATAAATACATTAGAAACAAGAGGAAGACCAAGGACAGGGTAGGCCCATTACTCAGTGAGAGGGGAAAACAATAACAGAAAATGTGGAAATGGCAGAGGTGCTTAATGACGACTTTGTTTCGGTTTTCACCATGAAGGTTGGTGGCGACTGGACATCTAACATAGTGAATGCCCATGAAAATGTGGTAGGATCAGAGGCTAAAATAGGGAAAGACCAAGTTAAAAATTACTTAGACAAGTTAGATGTCTTCAAGTCACCAGTGACGGATGAAATGCATCCTAGAATACTCAGCGAGCTGACTGAGGAGATATCTGAGCCATTAGTGATTATCTTTGAAAAGTCATGGAAGATGGGAGAGATTCCAGAAGACTGGAAAAGGGCAAATCTAGTGCCAATCTATAAAAAGGGAAATAAGGACAACCCGGGGAATTACAGACCAGTCAGCTTAACTTCTGCACCCAGAAAGATAATGGAGCAAATAATTAAGCAATCAATTTGCAAACATCTAGAACAGGGGTTGGCAACCTTTCAGAAGTAGTGTGCCGAGTCTTCATTTATTCACTCTAATTTAAGGTTTCGCGTGCCAGTAATACATTTTAACGTTTTTAGAAGGTCTCTTTCTATAAGTCTATAATATATAACTAAACTATTGTTGTATGTAAAGTAAATAAGGTTTTTAAAATGTTTAAGAAGCTTCATTTAAAATTAAATTAAAATGCAGAGCCCCCCGGACCAGTGGCCAGGACTCAGGCAATGTGAGTGCCACTGAAAATCAGCTTGTGTGCCGCTTTCAGCACACGTGCCATAGGTTGCCTACCCCTGATCTAGAAGATAAGGTGATAAGTAACAGTCAGCATGGATTTGTCAAGAACAAATCATGTCAAAGCAACCTGATAGCTTTCTTTGACAGGGTAACAAGCCTTGTGGATAGGGGGGAAGCAGTAGACGTGGTATATCTTGACTTTAGTAAAGTTTTTGATACGGTTTCGCATGACCTTCTCATAAACAAACTAGGGAAATGCAACCTAGATGGAGCTACTATAAGGTGGGTGCAAAACTGGTTGGAAAAACGTTCCCAGAGAGTAGTTATCAGTGGTTCACGGTGAAGCTGGAAGGACATATCGAGTGGGGTCCCGGAGGGATCACTTCTGGGTCCGGTTCTGTTCAATATCTTCATCAGTGATTTAGTTAATGGCATACAGAGTACACTTACAAAGTTTGTGGATGATACCAACCTGGTAGGGATTGCAAGTGCTTTGGAGGACAGGATTAAAATTCAAAATGATCTGGACAAACTGGAGAAATGATCTGAAGTAAATAGGAGGCAATTCAATAAGGACAAATGCAAAATACTCCACTTAGGAAGGGACAATCAGTTGCACACATACAAAATGGGAAATGACTGCCTAGGAGGGACTACTGCAGAAAGGGTTCTGGGGGTCATAGTGGACCACAAGCTAAATATGAGTCAACAGTGTAACACTTGCAAAAAAAAGCGAACATCATTCTGGGATGTATTAGCAGGAGTGTTGTAAGCAAGACATGAGAAGTCATTCTTCCGCTCTACTCCACGCTGATTAGGCCTCAACTGGAGTATTGTGTCCAGTTCTGGGTGCCACATTTCAGGAAAGATGTGGAAAAATTGGAGAAAGTCCAGAGAAGAGCAACAAAAATGATTGAAGGTCTAGAAAACATGACCTATGAGGGAAGAGTGAAAAAATTGGGTTTGTTAGTCTGGAAAAGAGAAGACTGAGAGGTGACATGATAACAGTTTTCAAGTACATAAAAGGTTGTTACAAGGAGGAGGGAGAAAATTGTTGTTCTTAACCTCTGAGGATAGGACAAAAAGCAATGGGCTTAAATTGCAGCAAGGGAGGTTTAGGTTGGATATTAGGAAAAACTTCCTAACTGTCAGGGTAGTTAAGCACTGGAATAAATTGCCATGGGAGGTTGTGGAATCTCCATCATTGGAGATTTTTAAGTGCAGGTTAGACAAACACCTGTCAGGGATTGTCTAGATAATACTTAGTCCTGCCATGAGTGCAGGGGACTGGACTAGATGACCTCTTGAGGTCCCTTCCAGTCCTATGATTCTATGTACTGATTCATCATTCACACTGGAGAGTAACTAGATGGGGGAAATTTATGCACCGCAGGACAAAATAAACAGGAGTACAGAGTTAACGACAATTTACGACATTCTGTACTAGTTTGTTTCTAAATGGTCTGTGTGTAGCCGCCTGCTGCAGTAGTGTACTCTTAAGATGGCAGAAACATGAGTTAACTATGCGGCAAGGCCTACATGTGAAAGGAATGACTGCACTGCATCTCATACACCAGATTGTAGCACCAATACCAAAAGCTCCATGGCATGGGAAGCTACTAAAGGGCTCTGGAGACTCTCTCTAGAGCAGTGGTCCCCTAAGGGGGTGTGGAGGAATGTTCAGGGGGCACAGGCCAGCTCTCCCAGGGGTGGGGAGGGAGCGCCCCTCCAACCCGGCTCTGCCACCAGCTCTGCTCTGGCCCCCCGGCTTCAGTCCCTGACTGCAGTTCCACTTCCAGCCCCAGCCCCAGCCCCACCCCCAGCCTCGGCCCCCTTACCCCTGTCTTGTGTCCCCCACCCCACCCCCGAGTTGCAGTCCCGCTTCTGGCGGGGGGTGGAGGGGAGAGGCACGGTTGGGGGAAGGGTGGGAGGGTGACCCTGAAAAGTTTGGGGATCTGCTCTAGAGGCCTGCAGAGAAATTACAACACTTCTCATCACCTCAGCACTGCCATCTGGCATCATCTCGTGGAAGGGCTGGTAAATACTTCAGCTATTTGTGTAACGATGTGCAAATGTTTGTGCTTATTTGCATTACAAATTTGCCCCTCCCCCCATTGTGCTAGGCGCTGTACAAACACATAACAAAGAGGCAGTCTCTGTCCTGACAAGCTCACCATCTAACCAGACAAGACAAACAGGAAGCTCTACTACCCTGTGTTACAGATGGAGAACTGAGGCACAGAGCAGTTACGGGACTTGCCCAAGGTCACACAGGAAGTCCTGCAGCAGAGATGGGACCAGAGTGTGCATCTCCTGAGTGCTAAGCCAGTACCTTAACTGCAAGAACAGCCTTCCTATTGGAAGAGGCAGTGACATGGGTCCAGTCCATAGCATACAGGAAAAACTGGGCTCGGTCTATCTGTCACATGTTAAGTCTGTGCTGTTAAAGGTGAATCCCCCTGAGTTAATTGCTCATTTAACAGTCAGTGGAGACATCAGTCATGGTTCTATAATGTCCATTATTTACTGATCTCCCCCCTGCCCCCCATTTTGTCACAATGCAGATTCTGAGGTTTCAGTTTAAATCTTCTTCCTTCCATATGCTCTTTCAAAGCAAAGCAAAGGCAAAGAGATTGTCTTCTGGCCATAATGACCTCAGAATTTCTCCTTATATTTTTGCCTGGAGGCCATAGGAGGTATTGATGGCTCTGTCTGTCCCAGAAACGTCTAACCCGATGATGCTCACCGAGCCATACATTAAATGAAGTATGCATAATTCCTCCTGCAGATCTCTCTAACCATCACACAGTCAGGCTTCACGCTCCAGCACTGCCTTGTAAATACAAAAATCTACTGGCTAGTTTCATAGCTTCTCAGCTGTCCCTTAAATAGAAAGAAGTGCCCACCAGCAATGTCTAAAATTCCCACAGGCCGGGCTCTCTGCATAGGTGAGGTCCTGCCATATTTCTCTATTTCCTCTGCTTACAGTTGGGAGCTCGCCAGCAGTTTGTTTTTAAATTGCAGCATTATTGCTTTTCCATTAGGAATGTTTTTAGAAAATACAGATGAGATTTTTTTTTTCTTCAGAGCCATTTAAGGAGCGGAGTTTTAATCACCATTTACCATCCATTTGAATGGCAGTTCAGATTCTGCAATCCTTAGGCAGCTTTGGAACTGTTGGTCGGGGTGTACGTGAATTTGAGTCCCAGGTTGAAATGCCTTAAAGGGTCCTGACTTGGTGGGTGGGGGAGGGAGGTCTTCAGCTCTTCCTGCAAATCAGGCTTGCTTGAGGTGTGCCAGGTTGGGAAACCCAAATTTGAGGCACCCCAAATCATTAGTCATGCGGTAGCAGCAGCCGGAGCCCCAGGCCCTTTAAATCACCTCCTGAGCAGCCTCCGCCACCCAGGGGCTCTGGCAGCACGTCCCTTTAAATCGCCAGCCTGGGGAAGCCGGTCCGGTCCAGTACGCCGTACCGGACCATACTGGCTTACTTTCACCTCTGGCTGTAGTTCTTGCAAAGGGGTGGGGGGCATATTGACAGGGGTCCTTGGTTTATCCACACAACAGGCAGTACAAACTTCCCCACCTTGCCCTGTGAGCCCAGCAAACTGTTTTGGTTTTTTTCAGAGGGGAGGGGAGGAGGTAGACAGGGTTGGGGGCAAAATGTTTTACAGGCTTGGCAACACATGCTACGGCTGGCCCTGCTCTGAGGCACAAGTCACCTGAGCCAGGGAGTGGTTCTGCCCCCGTCCCAAGTACAGAGAGGCCTTTGACTTTCTAGCCCTACAACCTCCCAGGAAACTTCCCCAGGGCCTGAGACAGCTGGTCTGAGGCAGCTGGTTAGGTGAAAGGCTAGGGACTGAAGGGATGTAGGAGTTGATGAACATAGGTGATGCAGAGGTTGGAAGGTGAGGAAAATGCATAGTTTGAAACTAATGCAGAAGGTAGGAAATAGTTGAGCCAAATAAGGCCCTTATATGTGGCTCCAACTAAGTCAATAGAAGCACTTTCCATGACATACATGAGAGTTGGATTTGGGAAACTCGAAGGGGGTGACGTGGTTGGAGGGATGGGGGAGGAAGATCTTCACAACAGCATTTTGCATGGACTGGAAGAGTCTGAAACAGGAGTGGCCGAGGGGAGACTGAAGTAGATCACAGAAATGGAGGGAAGAGCTGACCAAGGCACAAAGCGGTGTTTGGCCATTAGGGATGGGGAAAAGGAATGCCAATAACATCCCTTGCTAACCTGGGACCTCTGGAGTGGAATGCATGAGCCTCTAGTGCATGAACTAAAAGCCATATGGCTCTTAGCAAAGGCTGTAGAGCAGACTCATTAATCTCTAAGTGGTCTCGGTGACTCTAGATGGGACAGAACACCACACCCAGGAGGTGTGTGGGTTACACTAAAACTACATTTGAGAGATTCAACATTTCAGTAACGAGTAGGGCTGCTTCCATCAACATGGTCTTTTGATAGGAAATCGGGGTTTCAACTAAACAATTTTTTTCAAAAAGTGTCTTTCTGCAGAAAATCTAAATTTTTCTTTCAAAAAAACAAAGGTCTGAAAACCAAAACATTCAAATTGGATATGCTGCCTTGGTGCCTCATGGGAGTTGTAATTTGGTTGCTTTATCTTAATGTTCTTTTCTACGGGCTGAGCATCACAGCTGGACTTCATCTCCCATGAATCACCAGTCATGGCACTCCCATGATGCACTGACTCTCCTTACCAAAAGGAGAGCCCATGATGTATCATGGGAGATGTAGTCGGACTAGGGAGCCCAGCACATAGAGGAGAATGGGAGCATGAGGCACCTGAATTAGAATTCCCATGAGGCACTGTGGCAGGATTTCCAAATCCAAATATTTCTATTTTCAGCCAAAACGTTTTCACTTTTTTGATTGCCAGAAAGTCCAGGTTTCCTATGGAAGTAAAAACCATTTTCTGCCCAGCTCTGTTTTAAAAAAACAACAACAAAAAACTGCTTAAACGCCTGGTATGCAGTGTTTTAGCTGTTTTGGTCCCGGGCTGTTAGAGAGAAAAGATGATACCTCAGCCACCTTGTATTAGACCTAAGAGAGATAAGCTTTTGAGCTACACAGAGCTCTTAAGGTCTGGGAAAGCTACTCAGTGTCACAGCTAAATACAAGGTTGAACAGATATTTTAGCTTTCAGAGTGGTAGCCGTGTTAGTCTGTATCAGCAAAAAGAATGAGGAGTACTTGTGGCACCTTAGAGACTAACAAATTTATTTGAGCATAAGCTTTTATGGGCTAAAACCCACTTCATCGGATGCATGGAGTGGAAAATACAGTAGGTAGATATGTATACACAGAGAACATGAAAAAATGGGTGTTGCCATTCCAACTGTAATGAGAGTAATTAATTAAGGTGAGCTATTTAGGTGAGCTATTATCAGCAGGAGAAAAAAAACTTTTGTAGTGAGTAGTCATAAGTAGTCACCACATTCTAAGGCAGTGGCTCTCAACCAGGGGTATGCATGCAAGATCTTCCAGGTGGTACATCAACTCATCTAGATATTTGCCTAGTTTTACAACAGGAAACATAAAAAGCACTAGTGAACTCAATACAAACTAAAATTTCATACAACTTGTTTATACTGCTCTAGGTACTATACCCTGAAGTGTAAGTACAATATTTATATTCCAGTTGATTTATCTTATAATCATATGGTAAAAATGAGAATGTAAGCAATTTGTCAGTAACAGCGTGCTGTGACACTTTTGTATGTTTGTGTCTGATTTTGTAAGCAAGTAGTTTTTAAGTGAGGTGAAATTTGGGGGGTATCCAAGAGAAATCAGACTCCTGAAAGGGGTACAGTAGTCAGGAAAGGTTGAGCCTCTCTTCTAAGGGACCAGTCAAGGCCTGTTAACATCCCTGTAGTCATAGGACAAAAATAGGGGGGAACTGCCAGTTCGGAGTTCACCACTCCGAACTGCCAGAGGAGAACCGAAGCCCTAAGACCCTGAGGGGTGGAAGGGACCCAGAGCTCAGACTCCAGCCTGACCCCAGAGGTCTACGCAGCAATGAAACAGCCCGTTAGCCCCAGCCCCGTGACCCCGAGTCAGCTGGCAGGGGCCAGCAATGGGTTTTCCTTTGCTGTGCAGACATACAACCAGCCATTGCATTAGAGATTCTTTATTAAGGGTAAGTCAAAGCCTGCAGAATATTAAGAGCAATATTACTAAATCTTCCAATTACAGCAGCAGGAGCAGCTGCTGTGGCTTTCAGCAAAGTTTATGGCCTCTTCTGGATCAATGAAGAAAGACTTAACCACATCTCTGCCAAGAAAAGTATTGCACATTTTGTGATGAGATGTCCCTGGTATTTTTGGCCTCTGAACTCCAAACATCTCCTGTGATTGAGAGAGAGGAAAGCTGGGTTTCTGCACCGATTCCCCTATTTTTTAAAAAAATATTTAAATTTCTTCTTTGAAATACTAAGATGTGTTCTAATGGCAAGACATTATAAATCAGCCAAACAAGATGAAATAGCTTTTCCTTCCAAAGATAAAGCCATCATCACGATATAGATGAGGGAATAATTCCCAACTGAGAATTTATTCAATGATTTTATCTTCTTCTCTGCTCAGGAGCTAGCCGTGGCCAGAATGATTCAGGAGTTTCTTCAGCAGAGAAAACTGAGCATGGAGGTTGTTCAGCCTGCAAATTGGCACTGTTACAATGGGAAATACCATTAGACATGCCTCTTGTCGTTTATGTAACTAATTTATATTATGAAGGCCCCAATTCCACAATATGATGCATGCAGGCAAATTCCTGTGCCAGGGTATGTCTACTCAGCATTTTGGAGCAAGTCTCCGAACCCCCTGGATCGACAGTCTTGAGATAGCATGGCTTGTATAGATAACACTTTGAAGTTGCGGGTCAGGCTGGAGTCTGGGCTCTGACGCCTAGGGAGGCGGGTAGGGAACTGGTGAATGGGGAGACTGCAATGGGTCACTGACAAGTGAACTCTCAGGTTGGAGGGAAGTTAATGGTGGAGTTGCTCAGGGATTGGTCTTGGAACCAATCCCATTTAACATTTTCATAAATGCCCTTGGCACAAAAAGTGGGCGCGGGCTAATAAAATGTGTGGATGACCCAAAGTTGGGAGGTATTGCCAAGACAGAGGAGGACCAGAATATCGTGCAAGAAGATCTGGACAACCTTGAAAACTGGGGTAATAGAAAAGGGGTGACATTTAATAGTGCAAGGTCATGCACTTAGGGACTAACAATAAGAATTTTTGCTATAAACTGGGCATGTATCAGTTGGAAGCGACAGAGAAGGAGAAAGACCTGGCTGTATTGATTGATCACAGGATGACTGAGCTGCCAATGCGATGCAGCTGTGAAAAAGGCTAATATAGTCCTAGGATGCATCAAGCAAGGTATTTCCAGCAGAGATAAGGAAGTGTTAGTACGAGTATATAAGGCATTAGTGAGAGCTCATCTGGAATACTGTGTGCAATTCTGGTCTGCCATGTGGAAAAAAGGTGAATTAAAACTGGAACAGGTGCAGAATTGGGCAACTAGGATGATCAGAGGAATAAAGAACCTACTTGTGAGAGGAGACTTAGGGTATGTCCGCACTGCAATGTAAGCCCAGGGTTAGTGGGACTCAAGTCAGCTGACCTGTGTCAGGGAACCCTGGGCTTGAGCATCTGTCACGGAGTCCCCGGGGCGATGCTCTGGAACTGCTCTGTATGAAGCCAGTCAGGTCTCTGGGGGAGCCTCCTCTCTCTGAGCAGACTGTAGCCAGGGCAAGAAGCTTCCACAGCTTCCACCTTCCTGGGTCTGCCCCCAGAGCATTCAGCATCCCCTTGCGCACTGTGTGCTTCCTGCAGTGAGTCCGCCTGGATGGGGCTGCTGGGAAAGCCAGAGGTCCTGCACCCCAACTCCGGAGTCAGCAGCGACTCAGCCAGCATAAAACAGAAGGTTTATTAGTCGACAGGAACCCAGCATAGAGCAGAGCTTGTTAGCCCGAAATCAGTGACTTTCAGCCAAGCCCATCTTGGGGGACCCCAGGCCAGATGCCTTGGACTCCTACTCTTCCAGTTCCACAGAGCAGACTGCCCTGGACCCCACTGCCTGGTCTCCAGCCTGCCCGTTGCTCCTCCTCCAGTCTTTGTCCTGCTTCCCGGGCACAGTGTCACCTGGTCGCCTCCCGCTCCTGGTTCTCTGGTTACGAAGGGCATTGGCCATCACTTACGTGCAGGCAGCGGGAGCAGCCTCCCCTGCCCCGATGGCCTCAGCAAAAATCTCACACCCAATTCCCACCACCTAGGCATTGGTGCAGTACGGAGGGAAACTGAGGTACACACAGTATTAGTATAGATGGCAGTAAGACTCACATGCAACATAACAAGGTAAAAAAAAAACACTGTCACAGCATCTACATAGTATTTTAACTTTATATTAAGACTTTTTTAACCTGTACTCAAACCCAGGGCACTGGCATCCACACTGCAGTGCGCAGATCTAAGTCAAAGTACCCATATCCCAGAGTCCCTAGTGCCCCCCCTCCCATCCTGCAGTGGGGCCATTCTAGCCCTAGGACCACGGTACACTGTAGGAAAAGTTTGGAACTTACCCTGAACATTACAGGAAATTTGAAGCAGCTGCAGCTCGCTTTGCAAAAGGCTTGATCAGTTCACCCTGCATTGCAAACCCACGAGGCTCTGTGCCAGTGTGCTGGCCGACCGGTGATCAGAGCAGAATGGGTTAATGTGGACCTGAGCTGCTGCCATTTACAAAGGTGGGTGGCTTCCATTTTCACTAGAATGGATTGCAGATTGTTGGGATAGAGGACTAAGGAGGTTGTTCCATGGAATTGTGGGATACTTCTGGCTGACTTCAGGGACCTGAGTTAAGCGAAGCTGTGTCTACACTGTATCTACACTGCAAAGCTCGGGCCAGGGATGAGGGGTTTAGGGTGTGGGAAGGGGCTCGCTGCAGGGGCAGGGGGTTGGGGTGCAGGGGGTGAGGACTCTGGCTGGGGATGAGGGGTTTGGGGTGCAGGAGAGGGCTCCGGGTTTGGAGGGGCTCAGGGTTGGGGCTCGGGGTTGGGGTGCGGGCTTACTTCGGGCAGCTCATGGTCAGCGGTGCAGTGGAGATAAGGCAGGCTCCCTGCCTGTCCTGGCTCCACGCTGCACCCCAGAAGCAGCCAGCAGCAGGTCCGGCTCCTAGGCGGGGGGCCACGGGGCTCCGTGCGCTGCCCCCACCCACAGGCACCACCGCCCCCAGCTCCCATTGGCTGCAGTTCCCGGCCAATGGGAGTGCGGAGCTGGTGCTCAGGGCAGGGGCAGCGCATGGAGTCCTGTGGCCCCCCCGCCTAGGAGCCGGACCTGCTGGCCACTTCTGGGTCACAGCGCGGTGCCAGGACAGGTAGGGACTAGCCTGCCTTAGCCCTGCAGCACCTCTGACCGGACTTTTAACTGGCAGTGCTGATCAGAGTCACCAGGGTCCCTTTTCGACCTGGCGCGGCAACCCTACCGAAGCTCCACAGCAGGAACCAGAGAGACCGTGCATCTGGAGCCCTTTGGGATATTGGCACTCAAACTGAGACCTGGAATCGAAGCTTTTTCATCCTTGAATATGGAGCCACTGCCATGGATTCTCTGAGCTTTACTAAGTAAAGAGCTGCAAATAAAGTCAGTGAGTGAAATCCTGGCCTTGTTGAGGTCAAAGGCAAAATCAGTGATTTCACCTTGTCCATTTACAGAGTTCCTCTCAAGTGTGCTGTTTCTGATGCTGCATCAGATGTGAGCTCTGAGTGAAGGTTTTAGCACATTCAGGCCATTCACAGAGATTTTCTCCACTGGGAGTTCTTTGATGTTGATAATGAGCGAGCTCCATCCGAAGCGTTTCCTGCAATCGGTGAGTGTATTCAGTTCCTCTTCTCTGTGCAGCTCTTGTGTCAGATAAATGCTGAGCAGTGACTGATGCTTTGCCCACATTCAGGACATTACTGTTCTATGTGGAATCTGATGTTCAGTGAGACTTCAGCTGAGTGAAACGTCTCTCACCATCTGGACGTAGGTTGGGCTCTCCCCTGTGCGTGTAGTGTCTCTCTAAGTTCCCTGGAAACTCATATGGTAGAAAGATTAATTCCATGCCTTTGCTACTTTTCCAACCTCCTTGTGGGCTTCCCACGCTGGACCTTGGGAGACAGTCAGATTAGATAATATACCCCAGATAAACAGTATCTTATCTATTTCACTACTCAATGTCTATTGTTTGAAGTAGAGTTGGTCAAAAATAGGGGGGCTTTCTACTGATAATTTTGATGAAAACAACAACAATTTTTTTTTGTCATAACTGAAAATGGAAGTTTACAGGTTTGGGCCAAAAGATTTTTCAATGACAATTCAAAATTTTCCCTGGAAAGCAGACATTTTTTGTTAAAACTTTTAGTTGAGATGAAAACCCAATATTCCATTGAAAAATGGTTTGAAGGGAACATTTTCTTCCAGCCCTAGTTTAAAGTCTCATCAGCAAGAGCAGCTTTTGATATCTTTGTCCTCATGTCATTTGCATATCCACTTTCAGGACTGTCTTACTGCGTTTCTCCTTCCCACTTCACCCGTGATGATCTCCTCTGCTGTTCAGGCTTCTATCAAGGTTTTCTTTTCCTCAAAGCCTCCTTCCCATCAGGAGAACCTCTCCCTTTCAGAACTGGGAGTGGCTGGTAAAGTCACATTCCCATAATTCTCTTGCATCGTCTCCCTATAGGCGTCCCTCTGCTTTTCCTCTGAAAGAAATACAATTGCTCATTGTACTCATTGCTATAAACCTCAGATGCTTTGTCTAAATAGAGTACTTCTCTCTCAGCTACTTTGGTTATATACTTTTGATTGTTTTCTGTTTAGGAAATATTAGATATCTCTGAAGTTCAATGATAGTCATATTAAAATTCCTGGGGATATTGCACAATGCCAATGTAAAAGTGAGTATTCACTTTAAAAAACATATTCCGGTATATGTGGTCTTTAAATTATTGATGTTATCATAGCCAGGTGTATAAATAATACATCACTTTATGCTGTGCATAGTTGGCGGTTTATTTCCATTACATTCCTCCTGGGATGTGTATTTGTTTTTTAAAGCTTTGGTTTCACTTTTGAGATTAAGGAGAGCTGATGTTTATGGAAAGACAGTAAACAAAATGTTTGTTCATGCAGAAGAAACATAGACTGCCTACCAAGAAAGTGTGATCACACCAAATAAAGACTCATATCACGGCAGGCCAACCCATAGATTTTATAAAACCGAAAAGCCTTTTTAGTCATTTTTTTCTCATACAAAACTAAAGGTGTTAAGATACGATTTATTTGTAGTTACATGTAATGGATCAGATTGTCCATAAAACGAACAGAAGGGTCATTGTTAATGTTCCAGAACCCCTGGAAGCCAGTGGGCGTGTTGCTGTTGACCCAATATTTGTATTGTTAATTGTTCTTGCGCATGTTGCCCGTACTCTCTCTGTGTGGCACCGTTTAAAGAGAGAGCCAGGGCTGCGTGCAGCATTCCCAGAGCTGTTGTCCTTAAGCAGCAAGAATTCCCGGAGTGGGAGTTGACTTTAATTCACTCTCTCACTTGGTGTGATGATGGGGACAGGGCCAAGGCTAGGACGGGCAGCGCCTGAGGAGGAAGGGAGTCTGGGGAGGCTGGATCGAGGGAGGCTGGGCAAAGGAGGTGGAGCAGGGAAGGATAAGGTGTGTCTGAGGGGCTGGAGATTGCTGGGCTGAGATGATGGGAGGAAAGATGGCAGAGTTTGTGGAGGGGAGATGGGCTGTAAAGAGGTGGGGGAACACGAGAAAGAGAGATGGAAACGAGGAGCCATCAGGCAAGCGTGTGGTTCCTCAAGTCCCAGAGCGTGTCAGTGGCAGCACCAGGCATAGCACCCGGCATGCCTGCACTATCAACTAAGCGACGTAGCTCCCTTCTCCCCAGCAGAGACTCCTCCCTCTCTTTCGCTCACTCCTGGCAGCTCCCACTTGCACACAAGGGCGCTCTGCTAGAGGAGCTACTTGCTGCTCTGACCTGAGCTGCGGGAAAGGAGGTGAGGAGTTGAGGTTGGCAGCTGGCTGAACCTGCAACGAACATGGGAGCTACCCCTGAGACCAGCTGTGGGGGAGCATGGAGGGAATCAGGCAGACACCATTTTGAAGGAGGCACCTGTTGCATTTTTCTCTCCTGTGGTCCCTAGAGCAGCCACCACAGTGTTTTTGGTTTTGAAAGAGACTTAGGGTATTGCAGCTTCCCACGTGTGCTCCTCATCCTCCTCACCCTGCTATGCCTTCCGCCACCTCCTACAGGTGAGGGGAGCTGGGAAAGTGATCTTTGTCAGCTTCATCCACACCCAGAACAAAGCAGCAGGGAGGCAAGAGAAAAAAATGTTTGGTGCAGCGTCCCAGCCCTTCCCAGCCAGCCAGCCCTGCCGTCAGAACTTTTAAAGCAAGCAGAAAAACTCTGCAGGAGTTTCTGTCCTGGGTGAGATTTTTTGCCTTTCTGAATCTTTTTTCATTCTGATTCAGAATTAAAAGGTGGAACTTCCCACAGAACAGAGATTTTCAAAAAGAATTATTTCCCAAAACCCAAAATGGAATTTTTCAAACATTTTCCAGGCTAGCTTCACGGCTGCCCAACTGGCTGGCTGGATCCCCAGCCAGCCGAACTCTCACCAGGTGGCAGCCTGGCAATCTGGTGAGCCAGGAACCCAGCTAGCCTGGGAAACTACCCACTCACCAGGTGGGCTGCCAAGGAGCCGGACAGCCCAAGGAGGCAGGTGGGGAAACTGGCAGGGAACCAGACAGGTTTTTATCAGAAACCTGCCTGGTTTCCACTGAAAATGTTGATGAAACTGAGACATTCCCATGTAGAATCAACATTTTCTGATGGAAAAATGGTCAGAAGTTTCTAAGGGAACAGCTCTACAGCCACTGTAAAAGTTCCCTTGCAGAGACTTTACAATAGGCAGCTAGGCTGGGGGAGGCTGCTGTGCACTGCTGCTGCCTTCGGAGTCAGCTGCACCCAGGCCATAACCACTCAGAACCAGAGACTGGAGAATTGCAATAAACCAGCCTTGACATAACTACCTTCATGTGTTCTTACCAGGCAAAAGTCTCCGGCTAGCAGTGTGTAGCAAGTCATGCAATGATCTTAGTAACAGATGCATGCTCATCGATAAGGCTAAGTCAGATGATGAAATAATAAAGCCATAGATTATTAAGACCAGAAGGAATCACTCTAATCCTCCAGTCTGATTGCCAGTGTAACACAAACCAGCAAATTTTACCCAGTGATTCCTGCTTCTGGCCCATAAGTTCTGGTTGAGCTAGGCCATCTCTTTTAGAGACATCCAGTTTTGATTTAAAAACTTCAACTGACAAAGAATCAAATCTTCTTCCCAGGCAGGTACTTATAGATTATGATAAGTTCACTTCTATCCTCGCTTTGGATGCCATTCAAGCTTTCAGTGCCCGACTATGGAATCAATCATTTGTTGTCCAATACAATTTCTAGTATAGGAGTGTTTCTCAGAGCATGTACATAAACCTCTTATGTTTTGGTTTCCAGTTCATTAGTAGTATTATGGTAATGCCTAGAGGCCCCACCTGAAATTGTGTTAGGTGCTGCATGGGTATGTAATAAGAGAAAGTCCCTAACCCAAAGAGTTTACAATCCAAATAGACAAGACAGACCAAGGGTGGGAGGGGAAACAGAGGCGCACGGAAGGGAAGGGACTTGCCCAAAGTCAAACAGCAGATCATTTGCAGAACCGAGAAGAGAACACAGCATGTCTGTGCCCCAGTCTTGTGCCCTGGGCTACGCTGCTTTGCCTTGTAGTAATAGAGAGAACTGGTTGGAAAGTTGAGTGTATCTGTGTCAGATATTTAAAAATGAAAATGCAGATCACACCTTCTTATAAGAGGGAACATGAATTAGAATGATCCAAGATTGGACCTCCAGCCCTGATCTTCTGTGTGCTTTGGAAAAGCCATGACTCAAATTTAGACCTGAATCCAAACTTCAACGCTTGGTACGAGTTTTGTGTAAAGCACCATCATTCTGTCCTAACATTGAAAGTTACAGAGTACATAGCGAGTTTATCGTGATCCTCATAAAATAGAGATCTTGTGGCTTTCTAACAGCCAAAACCATATCCCTGCTGCAGTAGCTATCTCCCTGGCAAAGATGTCCTATAGAGAGGGTGCTAAAAAAAACCCTCCTTAGTATTAGGAAGCAGCTGTGGTGCTCTGCCCAGCTGTAAGTCTTTCTTGCATTGTCAAAGTGCACGTTATCTCTTGCATGAGCCATCTTTTCTTCTGAAATGAGTTCAACGCACAACACTGAGTCAGCTCATTAACATTGGATGAAAGCACATAGAAGCTTTTGAGTCAATGATCCCTCTGCAGCAATTAAGAAAGTGGGGAATGAGAGGTGACTAAACCTAGGACAAGCCACGTATTCTTAAAGCTTGTATCTGGCAACTTGATACTACAATGGTGGGTACATCAGACATGCCACTGGCAAGTGATCGATTTACTTCGCTTACCCACGGCTTCATCTGCTCTCTGTTATACCAATGACTGAACAATAGAGCGGTGCGAATAACTGATTGTTCAGTTCACTGCATGCAGTGTTGTAGCCATGTCGGTCCCAAGATATTTGAGAGAACAGGGGCGTGACATCATATGAAAAGTTGGTCCACTAAAAGATATTCCTTCACCCACTTTGTTTTTTCAGTTCACTGGCAATACCAAAAGTTTGGAAGAGAAATCGTTTTGGGTCAACCAAAACGTTTTTGGAACCAAAAAGTTGAAGAAAAATTCATTTTGTTTTTTAGGTTTTTTAACCTCCTGGAATTTTTTTAATTCACCCATTTTGATGGCGGTTCCTCCTCCTCCTTTCTCTGGACCTGATTCAAAGCCCACTGAAGTCTCCTGGACTTCAGTGGGCTTTAGATGGGGCCCTCTTTCAGCATTCCTGTTTGGTCTTCTCTTCCCTCTTTCCTTGATCCCTGGGTGACCCCACCCACTTCAAACATCACCTTATATGCTAATGTCCCAGACCTATTTTTTCACCCCAACCTCTACATTTCTGTCTATTTATTAGCAACTGAAAAGAGGTGGTTAGAACAGAAATACTTTCTCACCCTTAACTATAGCATTTGCTTCTGTACTACAAAGGCATTTTCTTCTGTTTCTGTCATCAGTGCATGTCACGTGTGGAAATTAATAGTATTTGTTTCAGCCAGTCGTTTATACTGGATTGATCTCACACAACAGGGATTCTTTTTTAGAGCAACCATCTAGATAGGAAGTTATTATGCAGAGGTGTCTTTAACCACATTTGGGGCTTCTGTTCCCCATTTGTAAAATAAGGTGATTATTTCTCCAGCCTTTTACCTGGCCTGTCTCCATAAACCTTCATCCTGCAAAGACACACGTGCTTAATATGCTGTGGGTGGGGGAAGTCAATGGCATTACGCACTGAGCATAAAGTCATACGTGTGTCTGTCATTGCAGGGCTGGGGCCTGGGGCAAAGGGCTGTCTCTTACTCTGTATAAATACAATGTATGCTGGAATGGAGCCCCGCTTTCCGTTCAGACTGCTAGGCACGCCTGCCAAATTAATAATAATGATGATTTTTCAATACTCTGTGAATCCACTCCAGTACCAGAGGTTTAGTGATACATGTGCCACACTGTATATATAACACTATAGCAGGGCATTGGAACTGTGAGCTGCTGGGGTAGGGACCATCTTTCTCGAATGTCTGGAAAACACCTAGGCACCTTGTGGGCTCTACAGTACAATAATAACAATGCTACAATGAGCCGTTATAGCATGTAATGCAATATCTGTCTCAAAGTTCAGATGGTTTCTGATTATTGAACCTAGATAATATCACTTCTCCCGCTGCAGAAAAGCTCCCCATCTAGAAAGGTGAGGGGGGGGGGTCACCTGCATATCCTGCTAGACGTACACGCAGGATCTGTGGAGAAGCCACACCAAAGAACAGTTAGATCTGCTGCTTGTGGGCAAATGTTGTCGACTTAGTGGGAGTGCTGTCTGGCTTTCCTAAGGGCTGGTGGTGATCTCCCCCCTCCCACAAACACAGCTCCCCTTCTGCTCTTGCTTTGTCACACAGACCCTGGCAGGGGTGGAGGGTGACAGGAAATGTGGCGATTCACCTGACACTAATCAGTTTTGTTCCCTTTTCTGCACACAGCATGAGCTCTCTTCTCCTGGTAGTAGTCAGAGCGACAGTGCGCGGTTTGTAATGATCCTCTGGCTGCAGATTTTGCTTTGAATGCAGAACTGAAATACGTCTTTACATCACCGAGACCGATCAAGAACTGAGGGTCGCGTGCTCCTTGTGTCCTGTTCCTTTGCTTTTCCAAACCTCTCTTCTCAAAAGGGAGTTGTAGTCCTGTTTGGACAATGCTTTCGGAGAAGTGTCTAGGATGTTTTTATTCCAGCTTCTGGCTGTGGGCATATGCGTTCGTGTCCTTGATTAAAGGTAGGTTTCTTTTTATCTTGTCTCTGAGAAATCGATTTAGCCCTTTCCTCCTCTTATTTTCCTCGATTCAGCTTGATTGAAAGTTTTAACCAATTGTTTAACTTAAAATAACCTTGTGTAAAAGTCCAGGATACTAAACATGTGGTTGTTTATTAAACCAAATTTTAAGAATGTGTTTTCTTAAAACATTTCATTCTGGTTTGATTCAATGAGAAAAATGCCTCTAGAGTATCATGGAAAATAGGAGATAAAGTGATGTAGTGTTAAGCCACTGCTAACTAACAAGGGCTAAAGGTGTAAGGTTCTGTGCATGTTTTGCATTCATATTTATGAAAGTTAGAAGTTTCTCACTAAATATTCATTTAGCTTCAGTTGTGTGATACATTTTTCAAAAGCACTTGCATGACTTTGGACCAGACGCCATCACTGAGTTTCAAAGGGACGTGTCCTTCCCAAGTGACTTAGAAACTTTGGAAAATCCCACCCTTCATAGTCACCAGGACTCCATTATTGTGAATTACCGTATCACTTTATATGGTACAAATAAAATGGGTTTTAACATTGAGACAAATGTGAAAATAAATGAAATCCCTGGAACTGGGGAAGCTCGGAACACCTACCTGCCGAACAACATCTTGTTTCAAAATGTTACTTTAGCTTATAGATCTAGGGCCAGGACCATTAAAAAGACAATAGCTATTGTACTTTATCCAGAATATTTCAAACATGCTCTTCTTGGTCTCATTCATACCTCACTCCTCTTTAATCTCTGTCACTCTGGCTGGCAGGTATCGCTTTTGCTCACTCTTCCTTAGAGGCAAATGAAACAGTGTAGGGAAACATTGAATTTTGTCCCAAGAGTCTTTGAGGAGCAGCTCATTCTCCCACGTACAAACTGCAGACAGCCTGGTTTCACGGGACAGTGACCAAAGAGACAGGAGAACTGAAAAAGCGATTGCATTTCGTTTGTAGTAGGTGCAATAAATATGCAAACATAAAAAATATATAATAATTATTTGAACCGTCTTTTCTAGAATTTGCAGATTAGACATAACAAAATATAAGGTCATAGGTAGAATGTTAAAAATGTCTGTCCATAAATGGAAGAAAAAATCCTATTTACCAACATTTCAGATTCTAATATTGGTATCAAATGTGGGCTGATTTTATTTCACCCTAGAGGAAGAAATGTCATTTTCAAAGCGTAGCAACAGTGGGCCTACAAATGATACGTCGTCTTTGACAATGACAGGCTGCGTAGCTCAGTTTGAGCCATGCCTGGAGCCTGAAGTCAGCAAAGATCTCATTGAAAGTAAGACGCAAATGTTTAGATGAGGCTAGTTAAGAGTTGGAACAGCTTGCCAATGAGTGAGGTACATTTTCCATCACTTGCAGTCTTGAAATGAAGTGTGGGTGTCTTTCATTTAGATGTGCTTCAGTTCAACAGTAAGTCAGGGGGCTTGCTGCAGGACTAGTGGGTGAAATTCTGGCCTTAATGGATGTAATCTATTGGGTAGATAATAAATGCACCCTTGAAATAAATAAATAAATGAAGTGTGTGAGATCTACCTAAGATCTGAGCAATGGAATGCCTTGCAATGGGCTGCTTTAGGATAGACGTGCATATCATATTTGTCCTCCTTCTCCTCATTTACATTTCTGGCTATGGCGTCACCTGTTGAAGAGGGACGTGTTACCTACTCCTAAGGTGGAACATTTACCATGATTTAAAGAGCAATTCCCACTATTCTTAGGCCTGGTCTACACTACGAGTTTAGGTCGACTTTAGCTGCGTTAAATCGAATTAAGCCTGGACACGTTCACACGACGAAGCCCTTTCTTTCGACTTAAAGGGCCCTTTAAACCAGTTTCTTAACACCACCTCCGACGAGGGGATTAGCGATAAAATCGGCCTTAGGGGGTCGGAATTGGGTGTGTGTGGACGGAATTCGACGTTATTGGCCTCCGGGAGCTATCCCACAGTGCTTCATTGTGACCGCTCTGGACAGCACTCTCAACTCAGATGCACTGGCCAGGTAGACAGGAAAAGCCCCGCGAAAGTTTGAATTTCATTTCCTGTTTGCTGAGCGTGGAGAGCACAGGTCGCTCATCAGCACAGGTAGCCGTGATGGAGTCCCAGGATCGCAAAAGAGCTCCAGCATGGACAGAACGGGAGGTTCGGGATCTGATCTCCATATGGGGAGATGAATCAGTGCTGGCCGAACTCCGAAGCAGTAAACGAAATGGCAAAATATTAGAAAAGGTCTCCAGGGCCATGAAGGACAGAGGCCATAACAGGGACGCACAGCAGTGCCGCGTGAAAATTAAGGAGCTAAGGCAAGCCTACCACAAAGCCAGAGAGGCAAACGGAAGGTCCGGGGCTGAGCCACAAACATGCCGCTACTACGCAGAGCTGCATGCCATTCTAGGGGGTGCAGCCACCACTACTCCAACCATGTGCTATGAGTCCCTCACTGGAGAAACACACAGGGAAGCGGGTTCTGGGGACGAGGAAGATGAGCATGAAGATAATGTAAATAGCTCACAGCAGCAAGGAAGCGGAGAAACCAGTTTCCCCAACAGCCAGGATATGTTTATCACCCTGGACCTGGAACCAGTAACCCCCGAACTCACCCAAGACCCTGTGGGCACACAGGGGACCTCTGGTGAGTGTACCTTTGTAAATATTACACATGGTTTAAAAGCAAGCGTGTTTAATGATTAATGATTAATTTGCCCTGGCAATCGCGGCCAGTACAGCTACTGGAAAAGTCTGTTAACGTGTATGGGGATGGAGCGGAAATCCTCCAGGGACATCTCCAGAAAGCTCTCCTTCATGTACTCCCAAAGCCTTTGCAAAAGGTTTCTGGGGAGGGCTGTCTTATCCCGTCCGCCATGGTAGGACACTTTACCACGCCAGGCCAGTAGCACGTAGTCTGGAATCATTGCATAACAAAGCATGGCAGCATATGGTCCCAGTGTTTGCTGGCATGCAGACAACATCCATTCCTTATCTCTCTTTGTTATCCTCAGGAGAGTGATATCATTCACGGTCACCTGGTTAAAATGGGGCAATTTTATTAAGGGGACATTCAGAGGTGCCCCTTCCTGGTCTGCTGAACAGAAATATTCCCCACTGTTAGCCACGCGGTGGGGGGAGGGGTGAAGTGATCATCCCAGAGAATTGGGTGTGTGGGGGAGGGTTATTAGGTGGGTTTGTGCTGCACGTTAACCCTGAAACCGCAGCAGCCCCTCCTTTTACATTGCAAACCCATTTGAAATGGCCAACCCAACGGGTGCTTGGTATGGTTAATGATAGCAGTACTCTTTGAAACCATCCCCACATGTTAAGAAGGTTAAAAAAGCCAAAAGACTGTGTCTTACCATGGCTGCCTGCAAGCTGAAATCTGTGACCTGGCACTGCGTGAGTGATCTCTCACACCAAACAGGCAGGCCCTCAATATAAGAGGAAAAATGCGACCTTGTAACGAAAGCACATCTGCTGTGTAGTGTGAACAGCAAAATGTAACGTGAAAGAGTGTACACATTGTTCTCTAAAATGTATCTTTTTTAACCACCTCTCCCTTCTCATCCACCAGCTGCAAATCATTCTCCTTCACAGAGGCTCGTGAATATTCGAAAAAGGAAGCGAAGGACGCGTGATGAAATGTTTACAGAACTTCAGACTGCCTCCCACGCTGACAGAGCCCAGCAGAATGCGTGGAGGCAGTCAATGACTGATTACCGAAAAGCCCAATATGAGCAAGAGGAGAGGTGGCGGGCTGAATCGCGGGCTGAGGAGGAGAGGTGGCGGGCTGAATCGCGGGAGGAACAGAGGAAGTTGCGGGCTGAAGATGAGAGGTGGCGTCAGCTTGCACACAGAAAGCAAGAGTCCATGCTCCGGCTGCTGGAGCATCAAACTGATATGCTCCAGCGTATGGTTGAGCTGCAGGAAAGGCAGCAGGAGCACAGACCGCCACTACAGCCCCTGTGTAACCAACAGCCCTCCTTCCCAAGTCC
Organism: Terrapene triunguis; assembly: GCF_002925995.2. NCBI lineage: Eukaryota > Metazoa > Chordata > Testudines > Emydidae > Terrapene > Terrapene triunguis. The sequence continues at coordinate 1,674,349 of NW_020697743.1, read as the reverse complement.
CATTGCCTCCTCACCCAGACGCCCAAGAACACGGTGGGGGGGCCTCCGGCCACACAGTCACTCCAGCCCAGATGATTTCCCGAGCAATAAGTGTTAAAGTTTTAAAGTTTTAAACTGCAGTGTGTCCTTTTCCTTCCCTCCTCCCCCACCCATCCCGGGCTACCTTTGCAATTATCCCACTAGTTGTGTGATGAAGTAATAAAGAATGCATGAATGTGAAGTAAAAGACGGTTACTCACCGTTGTAACTGTTGTTCTTCGAGATGTGTTGCTCATATCCATTCCAGTTAGGTGTGTGCGCGCCGCGTGCACGATCGTCGGAAGATTTTTACCCTAGCAACACCCGGTGGGTCGGCTGTGGAGCCCCCTGGAGTGGCGCCGTTATGGCGCTGGATATATACCCCAGCCGACCCAGCGCCCCCTCAGTTCCTTCTTGCCGGCTACTCCGACAGTGGGGAAGGGGGGCGGGTTTGGAATGGATATGAGCAACACATCTCGAAGAACAACAGTTACAACGGTGAGTAACCGTCTTTTCTTCTTCGAGTGCTTGCTCATATCCATTCCAGTTAGGTGACTCCCAAGCCCCACCTAGGAGGCGGGGTCGGAGTGAGACATTGCTGTGTGCAAAACCGCTGACCCGAAAGCAGCATCGTCTCTGGATTGTTGCACCAGGGCATAGTGAGTAGCGAATGTGTGGACCGAAGACCACACTGCAGCTCTACAAATGTCCTGGATCGGGACTTGAGCCAGGAAGGCAGTCGAGGAGGCCTGGGCCCTCATGGAGTGAGCAGTGAGGCGTGGCGTTGGTACACCGGCCAGGTCGTAGCAAGCACGAATGCAGGACGTAATCCAAGAGGACAGGCACTGTGAAGAGACCGGTGAGCCTTTCATCCGGTCGGCCACCGCAACGAAGAGTTGCGTCGTCTTCCTAAATGGCTTTGTACGGTCAATATAGAAAGCCAGGGCCCCGCGAACGTCCAAAGAATGTAAACGCTGGTCTTGACGAGTAGCGTGCGGTTTCGGATGGAAGACAGGGAGAAATATATCCTGGTTCACGTGGAAAGGCGACACCACCTTTGGAAGAAAGGCGGGATGGGGGCGAAGCTGCACCTTGTCCTTATGGAACACCGTGTAAGGGGGCTCGGATGTCAGCGCCCTAAGTTCCGAGACGCGCCGTGCTGAGGTGATGGCTACGAGGAAGGCTGTCTTCCAAGACAAGTACAGGAGTGAGCAGGTCGCCAATGGTTCAAACGGAGGCCCTGTGAGCCTGGAGAGGACGAGGTTGAGGTCCCACGTCGGAACCGGCTGTCGTTGCTGTGGGTACAGCCGGTCTAAGCCCTTGAGGAATCTAACGACCATCGGGTTAGAGAAGACCGAGGACGTGAGTTCTCCTGGGTGGAAAGCGGAAATAGCGGCGAGGTGAACCTTGATTGAGGATGTCGCCAAGCCTTGCTGTCTTAGGGACAGGAGGTATTCCAGTATCAAGGGGATAGGAGCCTGCGAGGGAGACGTAGCTCGTTGCTCACACCAACAGGAGAACCTCTTCCACTTGGCTAAATAAGTGGCCCGCGTAGAGGGCTTTCTACTTCCCAGCAGGACCTGTTGGACGGCCTGCGAGCACTGTCGCTCTATCCGACTCAACCATGGAGCATCCACGCCGTGAGGTGGAGTGACTGCAGGTCAGGGTGACACAACCGGCCGTGGTCCTGAGAGATGAGATCCGGACTCAAGGGGAGCGTGATCGGCCTCTGTACTGACAGCTCCAGCAGTGTGGTGTACCAGTGCTGTCTCGGCCAAGCGGGAGCGACTAGAATTACCCGTGCCTGGTCCCTGCGGATCTTGAGCAGCACCCTGTGGACCAGCGGGAATGGAGGAAAGGCGTAGAACAGATGGTCTTTCCATGCCATGAGGAAGGCGTCTGACTGAGAGCCTGGGGCTCGCCCGTGCAGGGAGCAGAATGCCTGGCACTTCCTGTTGGCCCGAGATGCGAACAGGTCGATCTGGGGAAACCCCCACCTCTGGAAGACGGAATAGATGATGTCCGGGCGAATCGACCACTCGTGCGTCTGGAAGGACCTGCTGAGACGGTCCGCCAGCGTACTCTGGACTCCAGGCAGGAATGACGCCGTGAGATGTATCGAGTGGGCGATGCAGAAGTCCCACAGGCGAATGGCCTCTTGGCATAGGGGAGATGAGCGGGCTCCGCCTTGCTTGTTGATGTAAAACATGGCCGTGGTGTTGTCAGTGAGAATCAGCACGCAACGGCCCTGTAGCAAGCCAGGCGCACCGCCATCAGCTCTCGGACGTTGATGTGCAGGGCTAGTTGGGACGCGGACCACAGGCCTTGGGTATGGTGCTCCCCCAGGTGAGCGCCCCATCCTAGAGATGAAGCGTCCGTAACTAGGTGGAGGGAGGGCTGTGGGGCGTGAAAGGGCACTCCTGCACAGACCGCCGTGCGATCCGTCCACCAGGTGAGGGAGGCCAAGACCGAGGCCGGAACCGTGACCACCATGTTCAGGTCGTCTCGATGAGGACGGTAAACCGATGACACCCAAGTCTGCAGTGGGCGAAGTCGCAGCCTGGCGTGCCTGGTTACGTAGGTACACGAGGCCATGTGGCCCAAAAGGGCAAGGCATGTTCTTATGGTGGTAATTGGGAAGGCCCTGAGTCCTTGAATGACGCTTGAGATGGTATGAAAGCGGCTGTCTGGCAGGATGGCTCGGGCACGTCTGGAGTTCAGGATTGCTCCAATGAACTCTATTCTCTGAGTTGGTACTAGAGTGGACTTCTCTCCGTTGAGTAGAATGCCCAGCTCGTGGAAAGTGTGTGTCACTATGTGGACATGAGTCTGCACTTGGTCTCTGGTGCGGCCGCGTACCAGCCAGTCGTCCAAGTACGGGAACAGCTGTATCCCTTGTCGACGAAGGAAGGCCGCGACGACTGCCAGACACTTTGTGAACACCCTGGGAGCCGAGGACAAGCCGAAGGGAAGGACTGCGAATTGGTAGTGCACCCTGTTTACTACAAATCGCAGGAAGCGCCTGTGGGGCGGATAAATCGCTATATGGAAATAAGCGTCCTTCATGTCGAGGGCGGCGAACCAGTCTCCAGGATCCAGTGAAGGGATGATGGTCCCCAATGACACCATGCGGAACTTCAACTTTACTATGAATTTGTTGAGTCCGCGCAAGTCTAAGATGGGCCGTAGACCCCCTTTTGACTTGGGTATCAGGAAGTAGCGGGAGTAAAACCCCCTGCCCCTTAGCTCCGATGGAACCTCCTCTATGGCCCCCATAGCGAGGAGCCCAAAAACCTCCTGTGTAAGGAGTTGCTCGTGAGAAGGGTCCCTGAAGAGGGACGGGGAGGGGGAGTGGGAGGGGGGGGGGCGGGGAAAAC
>NW_020697743.1:1642804-1670854 GCF_002925995.2 Terrapene triunguis | reverse complement strand
GAAGAGGGACGGGGAGGGGGAGTGGGAGGGGGGGGGCGAGGAAAACTGGAGGGCGTATCCCCTCTCCACCGTGCGAAGGACCCAGCGGTCCGATGTTATAAGAGACCAAGCACGGTGGAAACGGGAGAGGCGATCCCGGAAAGGGGGAACCGAATCCTGGAAGTCTGTTGAGGTGCCGTCCTCGACCGCACCTTCAAAAGGTTTGCCTAGGCCCTGAAGGTGGCCTAGGCTGGCCCTGGTTCTGACCGGGTTGAGGGCCGGTCGACCTTCGCCTACCGCCTCGACCCCGCCTCCTAGCAAAGTCCTGTCTTGGACGAGGCTGGGGAGGGTAGAACCGCTGAGGCTGGGGCCTGAAGGGTCTGCGCTGAGGCCCTGGGACATGCATCCCCAGGGAGCGCATCATTGTCCGGGAGTCTTTGAGATTTTGGAGCCTAGAGTCCGTTTTCTCCGAAAAGAGGCCCTGGCCCTCAAACGGAAGGTCCTGCAGGGTCTGCTGCAGTTCAGGTGGCAAGCCTGACACCTGGATCCAGGAGATTCGCCGCATTGCTATCCCCGACGCCAGGGTCCTAGCGGCCGAGTCCGCTATGTCAAGGGAAGCCTGCAGGGAGGTGCGTGCCACCCGCTTGCCCTCCTCTACCAAGGCTCCAAACTCTTCCCTCGATTCCTGGGGAACCAGCTCTTTAAATTTCCCCATCGAGGACCACGAATTAAAGCTGTAGCGGCTCAGGAGCGCCTGCTGATTCGCCGCCCGCAGTTGGAGTCCGCCAGCCGAATAGACCTTGCGTCCGAACAAATCGAAGCGCTTAGCGTCCTTCGATTTGGACGCAGCAGCCTGCTGGCCATGGCGCTCCGGTGCATTGACTGATGAGACCACCAGTGAGCACGGTTGGGGGTGAGTGTACAAGTACTCATGTTCCTTGGAGGGCACAAAGTACTTCCTCTCAACCCCTCTGGCCGTAGGCGGAATAGAGGCCGGGGTTTGCCAGATGGTGGTGGCGTTCGCCTGAATAGTGCGGATCAGCGGTAATGCCACCCTAGATGGAGCATCCGCTGAAATGATGTTCACGATGGGATCATGGACCTCCGCAATCTCCTCCACCTGGAGGTCCATATTGCGAGCCATGCGGCGCAGCAGGTCCTGGTGGGCCCGAAGGTCTATAGGAGGCGGCCCAATGGCGGATGTACCCGCTACGGCCTCATCAGGTGAGGACGAGGAGGATGCCCCCGGTGGCAAGGGGTCCAATGGCTGATCCTGCTCCAGGTGTTCCTGGAGCTGGGCATCGCCTGCCCCCTGGTCCATGGCCTCTGCTGGTGTGGGCACTGGAGCCTCCACGTCCCTTGGAGGAGGGCGGGAGATGGTGGACTCTGGGACCCTGGGCTCCGAACGGCCCGAGCGGGAAGCAGATAGCGGAGCCCCTTGTGCCTGATGGTAGGCCCAAGGAGTCCAGAAGGACCAATGCGCAGGTCCCTGCGTAGGGTCGTCGGTCTCCTGCAGGTGGCCGGCCTCCACTGCATCAGACGAGCGCGACGCCGATCTCGACGGCCACGGCGGTGCCGAGCCCGACGCCGTCGGCACCGGATGGTACGGTGCCGATCGGTGCCGGCCGTAAGGCGATCTGTCCCTGTGCGGTGCCGGAGAGCGGTGCCGGGATCTGGATCGGTGCCGGTAGTCCCTCCGGTGCCGGGATCCCGATCTGGAGCGGGACGACGATCGCGAAGAGGCGTGGTACCGGGAGCGGCCCCTTGAGCCCGAGTGGCGCTCGTACCGGTGCCGGGAGCTGCGTCTCGAGCCCGATCCGTGCCGGTCGTCGCGACGGTGCCGAGATGTTGAACGGCGCCGCGAAGATGATCTGGGCCGCGAGTACGACCGGTGCCGAGGTGATATTCGGCGCCGGGACTCCGAGCGGCGTCGGGACCTGCTCCGGGATCTGGAGCGGTGCCGAGAGACTTGAGCTGGCGACGGTGGGCGCATCAGGGCAGGCTTGCCTCTGGACTGCGGCACGCGTGGAGCCACCGGTGCCGGGAGTTGTGACGGCGCCGGCTCCGTGAGGGCGATCAGGTCCCTCGCCGTCGCAAAAGTCTCCGGGGTGGAAGGGAGACAAGGTTCCACCACCAGCCTTGGTGGTGAAACAGTCCGCACTGGACTCAACGGCCTCGGTGCCGGAGTCGACGGTGTGGCCGCCTGCCTTTGGCGGTCCAACTGCGGACGCGGCTCTACCCCCGGCACCGGGGGAGCCGGTATCTTCACGGCAGCAACCTCCCGCGCCTTGGTGGCCTTCTTATGGCCCGGAGAAAGGGATCGGCGCCGAGGCTCTTTAGGCGGGCGCGGTGCCGACGTCGGCCGGTGCCGAGCTGTCTTTTCCGCCGCACCGGTCGGGGCCGCCGGGGTGCTGCGCACCGAAGCGCTCGGTGCCGGGACAGGGCGCGCCGAGGGAGGATCCGGACTCAGAGCCGCCTCCATCAGGAGCTGTCGGAGTCTGAAGTCTCGCTCCTTTCTTGTCCTCGGCTTGAAGGCCTTGAAGATAGGGCACTTATCTGCGGGATGAGCCTCCCCAAGGCACTTCAAGCAGGAACTATGTGGGTCGCTTGTTGGCATATGCTTCCCGCAGGACGCGCACGGCTTAAAGCCAGGAGCCTTGGGCATGGGCCCGGCTGTGCACCGGGGGGGAAAAGGGGAAAAACACCCCCTAAACCCCCGATAACAAATTTACAACTATATATACACTACACAACTAACTAACTAAGAACTTGAATAACTATATATACAACTAACTATAATAACAATAACGAGAAGCTAGGGATAGTGAAGAGCAGCTATGCCGCGGTTCACTGTTCCAACGACCGTCAGGGGCGGTAAGAAGGAACTGAGGGGGCGCTGGGTCGGCTGGGGTATATATCCAGCGCCATAACGGCGCCACTCCAGGGGGCTCCACAGCCGACCCACCGGGTGTTGCTAGGGTAAAAATCTTCCGACGATCGTGCACGCGGCGCGCACACACCTAACTAGAATGGATATGAGCAAGCACTCGAAGAAGAACAATGACTTTATTGCCTCTGCAAGTGGTGCTTGAAGGGGGGAGGGTAGTAGGGGAGGGTGGGGTTGTTGGTTTACAGGGAAGTAGAGTTAACCGGGTGGGGGGGGGGAGGCGGAGATTTCATCCAGGAGAAACAAACAGAAGTTTCAAACCGTAGCCTGGCCAGTCACAAAACTGGTTTTCAAAGCTTCTCTGATGCGCACCGCGCCATGCTGTGCTCCTCTAACCGCCCTGGTGTCTGGCTGCGCGTAATCAGCGGCCAGGCGATTTGCCTCTACCTCCCACCCAGCCATAAATGTCTCCCCCTTACTCTCACAGAGATTGTGGAGCGCACAGCAAGCAGCAATAACAATGGGGATATTCTTTTCGCTAAGGTCTGAGCGAGTCAGTAAGCTGCGCCAGCGCGCTTTTAAACGCCCAAATGCACATTCCACCACCATTCGGCACTTGCTCAGCCTGTAGTTGAACAGGTCCTGACTCCTGTCCAGGCTGCCTGTGTACGGCTTCATGAGCCATGGCATTAAGGGGTAGGCTGGGTCCCCAAGGATCACGATAGGCATTTCAACATCCCCAACGGTTATTTTCTGGTCCGGGAAGAAAGTCCCTTCCTCCAGCTTTCTAAACAGAGCAGAGTGCCTGAAGACGCGAGCATCATGTACCCTTCCCGGCCAGCCCACGTTGATGTCGGTGAAACGTCCCTTGTGATCCACCAGGGCTTGCAGCAGCATTGAAAAGTACCCCTTGCGGTTTATGTACTCGGTGGCTTGGTGCTCCGGTGCCAAGATAGGGATATGGGTTCCGTCTATCGCCCCACCATAGTTTGGGAATCCCATTGCAGCAAAGCCATCCACTATGGCCTGCACGTTTCCCAGAGTCACTACCCTTGATATCACCAGGTCTTTCATTGCCCTGGCAACTTGGATCACAGCAGCCCCCACAGTAGATTTGCCCACTCCAAATTGATTCCCGACTGACCGGTAGCTGTCTGGCGTTGCAAGCTTCCACAGGGCTATCGCCACTCGCTTCTCAACTGTGAGGGCTGCTCTCATCCTGGTATTCTGGCGCTTCAGGGCAGGGGAAAGCAAGTCACAAAGTTCCATGAAAGTGCCCTTACGCATGCGAAAGTTTCGCAGCCACTGGGAATCGTCTCACACCTGCAGCACGATGCGGTCCCACCAGTCTGTGCTTGTTTCCCGGGCCCAGAATCGGCGTTCCACGGCATCAACCTGCCCCAGGAACACCATGATTTCCACATTGCTGGGGCCTGTGCCTTGTGAGAGGTCTAGGTCCATGTCCATTTCCTCCTCACTCTCGTCGCCGCGCTCTAATCGCCACCTCCTCGGCTGGTTCCGGTTTTGCTTTGTCATGTCCTGGCTCTGCATATACTCCAGGACAATGCGCCTGGTGTTCATAGTGCTCATAATTGCCGCGGTGATCTGAGTGGGCTCCATGATCCCAGTGCTAGCTATGGCGTCTGGTCTGAAAAAAGGAGCGAAAGTAGTATCTGACGGACCAGGGGAAGAAGGGAGGGAGGGAGGGAGGGGCGAGTGACAACATGGCGTACAGGTACAGGGAATCAAAATCAAGAAAGGTGGCTTTGCATCAGGGAGAAACACAAACAACTGTCACACAGAATGGCCCCCCCCCCCCAAAGATTGAACTCAAAAGCCAGGGTTTAACAGGAGGGAGGGGGGAAGCAAATGAATACAGAATAAATCTATTTTTTACATCTTAAGACGACGGTGCAGCATGACTGATAGCCCTCGGCATTTTCTGGGTGCTTGGCAGCAAATACTGGGCACTTGGCAGTAAGCCTTCAGGTCTATTGCACGATCTGATACCCACTGCAATATGACAATGATGGATACCAATCGTAATATGCTATCTACTGCCCAAAAGGCAAGGAGTTGCTGCTGTGTAGCAATCTAGCCCCACGTCTGCCAGCCCCATGTCTGCCAGTACCCAGATCGCCATCGGCCTCTTCTGGGTGCTTAGCAGACAATACTGGGCACTTGGCAGAAAATAGCATACTACGACTCTGCTAACGTGCGATGATCCAACAGGGCACGTGGCAGAAAATGGCATACTACGACTGATAACCATCATTGTCTGCCCAGGTGTCCATGATTGACAGCCACTGCTGTCCAATGAGGACAGTTACCAGTCGTAATAAACCATCTACTGCCAAAAGGCAAGGGGGCTGGTGCAATGCAGCCCCACGGCTGCCGGCACCCAGATCGCCAATGAAGGCTACCAGTCATGCTGCACCATCTACCGCCAAAAGGCAGTTAGCTGCTGCTGCTGCTGTGTAGCAATGCAGTCCCACGTCTGCCGGCACCTAGATGACATATGGTGACGGTGAGCTGAGCTGAGCGGGCTCCATGCTTGCCGTGGTATGGTGTCTGCACAGGTAACCCAGGTAAAAAGGCGCGAATCTATTGTCTGCCGTTGCTGTGACGTAGGGGGAGGGACCTGACGACATGTACCCAGAACCCCCCGCGGCACTGTTTTGCATCATCCGGGCATTGGGATCTCAACCCATAATTCCAATGGGCGGCGGAGACTGCGGGAACTGTGGGATAGCTACCCATAGTGCAATGCGCCGGAAGTCGACGCTAGCCTCAGTACTGTGGACGCGGTCCGCCGACGTTATGCACTTAGAGCATTTTATGTGGGGACACACACAAGCGGCTGTATACAACCGATTTCTATAAAACCAGCTTCTATTAATTCGATCTAATGTCGTAGTGTAGACATACCCTTAGGTTTCAGAGTAGCAGCCGTGTTAGTCTGTATCCGCAAAAAGAACAGGAGTACTTGTGGCACCTTAGAGACTAACAAATTTATTTATTATAATAAATTTGTTAGTCTCTAAGGTGCCACAAGTACTACTATTCTTAGGATTTGTTCAGTGCTGATGGGAGCCCTAGTGTAGACAAGGTTCTAGTGACCTGTTTTCACCCCATGTTATTTAAACCTGCTGGCAGGAAGTACAGTCAAATCAGGGATAAAACTAGGTCCAACTGCAGGAGCTGAGCTAATCTATTCAGTTTAGGTACTTGTATGTTCCCTGTTTCCATAGTAATGGGGTCTCATGCTCTTTAACATTTTTATCCTCACAACACCCCTGTGAGGAAGGGCAGTGGTATTATATCCATTTCACAGATGGGAAACTGAGGCACGGAGAGGCTAAACGACTTGGCCCAGGTCACACAGGAAGTCTGAAGCACAGCCCGCACCCAGTTAGTACCCTAACCACTGGACCGTTCTTTCTCTCCAGGGCTCGGACTCCAGTGGGTGCTAACATTGGTATAGAAGAACCGGTGATAACAGTAATGAGAATTCCATTTGTAAATATCCCATGTGTAGACAAGACTTTAGCAAAAAGGATGGAGATTGTCTTTCCACCTGCTACCAGTGGGGTGCACTCACCAGTTTCCAAAATGGTTCGTAGCACTTGGTCTTTACTTAGTCACGGCTTCTAGACATTCACGCACCAGCAGTAGCTCTTGGTGCCCGTTGTGGTTCTGACCTTTCCTCCTTGTATCAGTTTACCCCGCTGTCTGGAGTGGCTCAGGGCAGACACCCCTAACTGTGTGAAATTAGATTTCACCAACCCACTAACAAATGTGAACTCCCAAAATATTACAATAGTCTTAGAATGGGTCAAAGACAGTCCTCTTAGACTGGAGTGTCTATCTTGCCACCCAGGCCAGCTGGACTATGTGATAAATGGTCACAAAATCACAAAATATTCAAGTTGCTTCCAGTCCCAAAAGACCAGACACTTACCCCAGATCAATTGGTTCCTTAAATCTCACACCAAAGACAATGCCTGTAGCCAATCCTGCAATAAATTATCTAAAGGTTTATTAGTTAGGAAAAAGAAATGAGTTATTTAAAGCAGGCAACAGATACACAAGTGACTTCAGTGTATGGTTTCAAAAGGTGACAGAGAGTTGTAGTAATTTGTCAGCACTGAATGACTTTTCAGAGTTAACCCCTGCCAAGTGGCATAGGGATCTCTATGTTTATGTTTAGGATTCCTTGCCCTCAGAATCCAGACAGCGTAAAAGAGATTTTCTCCTTCTCAGGGATTTTTATCCCCTCCACTCCAGGGTACAAAACCAACGAGAGAAATTCAGGCGTATGTGTCTTCTTCCTGGAGAGAGTTAGCAATGCAGTCAACAAAGTCTCTGTCCTTTGATGCTACACAATACGTCATTTGCCTTCAATGGGCCATCTTGGATGCTGGACAAGCCCTTTACCTTAATGAGTGCTGCTTTTCCTATTTGGTGAGTGACACAAATACAGAGGTTTGCAATGCAAACGCTCCGTGTAACTTTATACCCCGGGCTATAGAGGTTATAGGTGAGATTAATACAGGCAGCATCCTACAAGCACTTTATAAAGTCTAGACACATTCTTAGCAACTTAACATCTAATACCTATTTTGATAATGCTACCGCATAGTGAGCCAGCCTGGTTTCCAGCTACGCATTTGTCAGCGTTCAGTGAGGCCTGGGGCCTTGGCATGAGCTGGCACCTGGTCTGCCAGCGTCACATGGGCCTTTGGCACTTCTGGGCTAGGCTGCTGCGCTACACTCTATGTGGGGCCACCCCGCAGGCTTCTTCCACAGTGTCCCCCTCCTGATGGGCCTTTGTGAGCACATAACGTCAGCGCTCAGGCCTGCGCTGGCTCCCCAGCCCCACCCTTCGTTTCCATAGCAATTCAACCCTTGGCATTACTCTTTTTCTTTCCTGTTGGTATTGTGGTGGTGCGCAGAGGCACCAGTCCTAAGTGCAGTACAACCACTGAGGCTGCAAGTCCCCTCTCTGGCTGAGCAGACTCAGTGCAAACTGGGGGGGCTGGGAAAGCAAAGGTTCTTTTAAGCCCTCTTTGTGGTTTTCCAGTTCTGAAACCAGCCAGATGCTGGACCAGTCTCCAGTGCAAACTAGAGAGGCCTAAAGGCTGATCTGATCTACATCAGTTGTCAGCAACCCCAAGGAGCTGTTACAGTGGACAGGGATCAGCCGGATGCAGGAATACCTTAGCTATGCCTCCTTGCACCTGGCCACATCCAGTCCTGCGTACCATTGGCCAGGAGGAGGGCATTGCTGCAGGGAGCGCTACACTGGCTCTATCCCACCGGAGGATCCTCAAGAAAGTTTGCAATTCTAGATGGAACAGTTTTTCTGTTGGAAAAAGCAGTTTCATCGAAATCAAAAAGTTTCATAGGCACACTTTTCACTGTAAGATTTTGACAAAATCTTCAACGGGAAAAAAGTCACAACAGTTTATTTTGAGTTTCTTGATTTCAGTCATATTGAAACATTTCATTTTGTTTATCTTTTCAATTCCTTTTTGTTTTGACTTCATATTAAAATATTTTAATGTTGTTTAATATAAAATAAATGTAATCTATAATGTTTTGCCCTTATCAAAACAAAATGTTTCAGTAGTTCCAAATTGAAAATTTTTGATAGTTCTGGACTGAAATTTTGGAGGGATTTCATGGCAACATTATATATGAGGTTGTAAGATTCCACTGTGTGCTGTTATTAACACATGTTCCAAACTGAGGTTGGCAAACAAGTCTGTTCTAAACAAAGGAATGTGTGTTCTGCTTAATTTGCATTTAAGCAATAAACAGTCACCAGGCAGCAAGGGAAACAAAGGAAGCTCAAACAGGTGAGGAAAAAAGCAGCAGGGAACATCCTTCCACATAGACTCTCTCTCCTAGTGCCCAGCTAGAAATGTTTTTCAAGAGAGGGACTGTAACTATACAAAGGAGGGACAAACACCCCAAGGGGCCCCTTTCTCTCTTCCTGCCCTTCATAGCACCTGAAGTGACAAAGGAAGCCTTTGCTGGATTCTGAGAGAACATAAGAACGGCCATACTAGGTCAGACCAAAGGTCCATCTAGCCCAATATCCTGTCTTCCGACAGGGGCCAATGGCAGGTGCCCCAAAGGGAATGAACAGACAGGTTATCATCAAGTGGTCCATGCCCTGTCACCCAATCCCAGCTTCTGGCAAACAGAGGTTAGGGACACCATTCCTGCCCATCCTGGCTAATAGCCATTGATGGACCTATCTTCCATGAATCTATCTAGCTCCCTTTTGAACCCCATTATAGTATTGGCCATCACAACACCCTCAGACAAGGAGTTCCAGAGGTTGACAGTGCGTTGCATGAAAAAATACTTTCTTGTGTTTGTTTTAAACCTGCTACCTATTAATTTCATGTGGTGGCCCCTAGAGAAACAGTCCTGACCTAAGAAGCTTGTTCAGTAAGACTGCTGAAAGCGCACGGTGAGAGAACTTTGCTTTGAATTTAATATAGTTTAAGTCAGGCACCAGTAAGCGTTTTATCTTTATTTTTCTTGTAACCATTTCTGACTTTTATGCCTCATTACTTGTACTCACTTAAAATCTTTCTTTGTAGTTAATAAACGTGTTTTATTGGTTTATCTAATCCGATGTGTTTAAACTGAAGTGTCTGGGAAACTCCTTTTGGGATGGCAAGTTGTGTGCATGTTATTCTTTTAAAGAAATAACAGACCTTAAATAATTTGTATTGTCCAGGAGAGGGCTGGGGGTGTGTTGGGGTCACCTTGCAATATAACCCAAGCTGGTGAGAGCCAGAGTGTAACCCAAATGTGGCTGGCAGGCTGTAGTTACACACAGACACTCAGGATGTGGCTTGCATGCTGGAAGGCTGTTTGTGAGCGACCCAGGTGGAAGCTACTTCAGCAAGGCATTGTAAGGCACCCAAGGTTGCAGGCCAGAAGTGACACAGCTGCTCATTAGTCTAGACTGTACCCTGGTATGTCACAATTGGGTAATCCACCACATCCTCCCTAGGCAAGTTGTTCCAATGGTTATTTACACTCTCTGGTAATAAGTTGCAGCTTACTTCTATTCAGAATTTGTCTAGCTTCAGCATCTAGCCACTGGATCTTGCTATGCCTTTATCTGCTAGCTTAAGGAGCCCTCTTCTATCAAAACTGTGCATTCACGTGTCAGTGCACCAAAAGTCTGCATTAACAAGTGGAGGCTGGGTTGAGGACCCAGTGAAAATCAGGCCTGAAATTTTCTCTCTCCTCTTTCCCACCTCTTCAGCAACTGCTTTCTGTTAATTTTTGTCAATGCAGGTTGCTCAGCATGTGAACCAGAAGAACGGTTATTTCAAAAACTTTTCTCCCATTACAACCACTTCATCAGACCGGTGGAAAATGTATCTGATCCTGTGACAGTACATTTTGAAGTGGCAATTACACAGCTTGCAAATGTGGTAAGATTAATTACAGAATGCTTAATAGATACATGGGTGCTGATTTTAGAAGTTTACAAGCACAATTGCATGCACATAATTTACACACACAATTGCATGTGCAATCAGAGTGGGTGCACATGCAAATAGCCATTTGCAAGTTTCGTGTGTGTACAGACCTTGCCATTTTCTTTGCATGTTGTGTAGACGCAGTTCTGTAATCTTCAAGGCTCAGATGATTAGAAGTTTCTTGAGTTAACGGTTCAAGACGTACAAGTGCAGAATCTGATTAAACTGTACTCTTTTGGGGATGGTTTAAAGGAGTTTTCCTGTTTTCTTTTTCTCTCACACACACACTCACACTGACACATAAGTGGAGCTATATATATTTTTGGATATTGAAAAATCATAAGCCAGCCTCTTGGATTTTATCAACTAAGGGGCAGATTTTCAAAGGTATTTGGGTGCCTACAGGTATACATGGGCACCTAGTGGGGTTTTCAAAAGCGCCTAGGCACCTGCCTCCCAATGGGCCTAGGTGCATTTGAAAATCCTCTTAGGCACTTAGCTGCATCTTTAGGTACCTAAAGACCTTTAAAGTCTGGCCCCAAATGCTTAACTTTTATTACCCACCCGAAGTAAGGCCTGGTCTACACCTAAAACGTAGGTCAATCTAGCTACCTCTCTCGGGGCTGTGAAAAATGTCACACCCTGAGTGCTGTAGTTAGGTCGAGCAGTGTAGACACAGCTAGGTCTATGGAATTCTTCTGTCATCCTAGTAACTGCCTCTTGGAGAGGTGAATTAACTACACTGATGGGAAAAACCCCTTCTGTCCACGTAGGGAGCGTCTGTTCTCTGCTCCTACTGGGCATAGCGGCAGCTCCGTACTTGTGCCACTGTCGCAGCTGTAGTGTAGACAGGGCCTAAGCTCTCACAGATAGGCTGCTGTCTGCAATTAACGCATGTTCCCAAGCCTCTGCAATCTCTCTCTAGGGCCCCAATGCAACAGCCATTGAATTCAGAACTAGCATGAGTGCATTTACATTAGAGGTTTGCACTGGCATGACTACATCAACGTAGTTACACTGGTGCAGTTTTCCTTAACATTGACAAAGCATTGCATTGTGTGTTGTGTTGTGTAGATGCAGCACATTAAACCAGCAAAGCACTTAAACACCTGTGTAACTTTGTGTCCGAATAGTCCCACTGACTACAATGGAACGACTCGTGTGCTTAAAGTTAGGCATGTACTTCAGGACTTTGCTGGATCAAGACATATGTGTGTTTTGGTTCCTGTCTGTCTTGGGCTAGCCGGTAACTGTCTCCGGATGCTGTAATTGATGTGTGGGATTGAAAAGTGTCCATCGATTTATGTATCTCTAGGATGAAGTCAATCAGATTATGGAAACCAACCTGTGGCTGCGACATGTAAGTGTCAGCACTGCGCATCACTCTGTGTTTTGCATCAGCACTGGGCTTTGAATGGCATGAATTCGATCTAAAGACTAAACATCTCTTTTGTAATAGTGTCTTCAGAGAAACACACTGTCTGCACTAGAAACATTGCAGCAGCTGCATTGCTGGCAGACTTCTTTCGTTGACCTAGCAAGGTGTACACTGGGGCTTAGGTCAGCTTAATGACATTGCATGGAGCATGAAATTTTAACTACAAACTTTGTAGTGTAGACCAGCCCACAGATCAAGAGAACTCAATCTAACCAAGGGCACATTTGAAAGGTTTTATAACTTAAGTACCATAATATTGGAAATTATGCAAAGGGTTCTCCCACATTTCTATTGTGTATTCTTCTCCACCAACTGTGTTACTGTGCATTTCATCTGCTACATTTCATGTCATTGGGCTTGGCCTATGCACAAGAGGGACAATTAAATATGCAGGTCTGCACACAGACAGGAATAATTTCCTAAAAGCAATCTAAATGCCTGATTCATCCGGAAGCCAATAATTTTGGGTGCTTAACAGAGCAACTGAATTTTCTCCGATTTTCCAAACATTCAGGGAGATATTGTGCAGACAGGGAAACACTGTGATGTTGCTCAACATCACACCCGTTCCTTCCTTCCCCACTTGCACTGCTTGCATAGCTTCCTGCAGCCTCTTTGCCCTTCGCTCCAACAAAAAAGAGCCGTGGCCACCAAAGAGAGAGTCAGGAGGTAACGTTCACTTGTATGCTTTCCTAGCAGGGTAAAAACATCTTTTCTCTCTCCCGTGTGTGTGTGTCTGGCTGGCTGGCTGGCTGTACAGAGGGACTGTGAGAAGTTTAGGTGCCCAACTCCCATTGAAATTCAGTGGGGTTTGGATGCCTAACTCCTTTAAGCTGCTTTGAAAAGCTCAGCCATTACGTTTAACGGCACTCTTTGTGGGGCCCAGACAAGGCACTCTACCCTGCTAAGTAGGAATAAAGGCTTGGCCGCGAGCCCCACAGGAAGGTGGTGTGCTCCGCTCCAGTGAAAGGGCACTAGGCTGGGACTCGGGAGACCTGGGTTCTAGTCTTGGCTCGGCCATTGACCTGCTGGGTGACCTTGGATCAATCACTTCCCCTTTCTGTGCCTTTGTTTCCCCTCTCTTGCTTTGTCTGCCTTGTCTATATACATTGTAAATCCTCCAAGACAAGGACTGTCCTGTATGCGTATGTACAGCCCTGACCTTGGTTGGGCCTCTAGGCAAGACTGTGATCATAATGACAGCAGGCCCCGTGTCGCCTGCCTGCATGGCAGAAGGATCTCCACACGAGACTCACATAGGTCAACGTGGCTGGTGGCTATGGAGCAGCAGCAAGCCAGAAGACAGGCCACATGAATGATCCCCAGTAGTTAGAGCCATAGCCCTATGCAAGTGAGGATGGAGTAAACATGAGCAGTCCTCTTGTGGACTGGACGCAGGACTGTTAAGTTAATTAACTTAAGACGTTGCATTGTGTCCCAAAGTTCACAAAGTGCTGAGCCGTAGCTTTCTAGTGGTGCACCACACCTTTTCCAGCAAATCTTTACGCGCGAGTTGAAAACACTAGGCTTAAAATAATTATTTTTCCTTCCTTTAGATTTGGAATGACTATAAATTGCGATGGGATCCAATGGAATATGGTGGCATTGAATTTGTTCGGGTGCCGGCGGATAAAATTTGGAAACCTGATATCGTCTTGTATAACAAGTATAGTGCTTTTTACGTTTGCCATCTGTCAAAGGTCACCGTTTTATATAAGATGCTGTTTCACGTCCTTGTTCGCATTGTTTACACTGTGTCATTTGTATTTCTAGTGCTGTTGGGGATTTTCAAGTCGAAAGCAAGACCAAAGCTCTTCTTAAATATGATGGGATGATCACTTGGACTCCACCTGCTATTTTTAAAAGCTCCTGTCCTATGGACATCACATTTTTTCCCTTTGACCACCAGAATTGTTCACTGAAATTTGGCTCCTGGACATATGACAAAGCCAAAATTGACCTCCTGATTATTGGATCCAAAGTGGATATGAATGACCTTTGGGAAAACAATGAATGGGAAATAGTTGATGCTTCTGGCTATAAACACGATATAAAATATAATTGTTGTGAAGAGATCTATACAGATATAACATACTCCTTTTATATCCGAAGGCTACCCATGTTTTACACCATTAATCTGATCATTCCCTGTCTCTTCATTTCATTCCTAACTCTATTAGTCTTTTACCTTCCATCTGACTGTGGTGAGAAGGTGACCCTCTGCATCTCAGTGCTACTTTCTCTGACGGTATTTTTGTTGGTGATCACAGAGACAATCCCGTCAACCTCTCTGGTCATTCCACTGGTTGGCGAATACCTGCTCTTCACCATGATATTTGTGACCCTATCAATTGTCATCACAGTGTTTGTGCTGAACATCCATTACAGGACTCCAACCACACACACCATGCCCAAATGGGTAAAAAGCGTCTTTCTCAAGCTCCTGCCCAAAGTCCTGATGATGACGAGACCTCTAGAGCCGCAGAAAGAAGCCAGCTCTAAAAAGAGTAAGAAAGGGCTTGCCAATAAATCTAGCAAGATGAAGCAATACGGAGACTTTAAATTATACAAGGAGCAGAGATGCTGCCACTGTGACAAGGTGAACGCACTTGTTACCGGCAAAAGAAGATTGAGCCCTCAGCCCATGAAATGGGGGATGGAGCACGTCAAGTACTCCGCTGAAGTGGGCGAGGTAATTAGCAACGTTCAGTTCATCGCTGAAAACATGAGGGGCCAAAACGAAACTAAAGAGGTAAGAGGGTTATTCCCACTGCCTGGGCTGCATGGTGAACCCTCCACTCCTGGCATGGAGCGGTTGCATGCATGAGTCGTCCCATTGAAGTCAATAGTGCTGTTCTGTAACTCTCCAAAAAGCTACCAGAGTTGTTTGGAGTGGTTTGTTTATGAAGCCCCATGCTGCTTAGTGTTCAGGGTTCTGCCGTTGTCTCTGTTCATAGACTCCACTCCCAGAATGGGCCCACCCATGTACATAGGTTCAGATTTCCCATGTAGTCTCTTACCAGCGTTTTATATCGTTTCACAGGCCTACATTTTCCTCAGTGGCTAGTGATTTTTGCTAGCCTCCATTTTGGGGGGCCCAACTTGAGACGCCTTAAAAGGGGCTGATTTTCAGAGGGTTGGTGCTGGCCACTTTCTGAAAATGAGGCCCCCTTTAAGGTGTTTCAAGTTGGGCTCCCAAAAACAGAGGAAACAAAATCACTAATGGCCGTTTGAAAATTGTGGTTGCAGAAGTCTCTGTTTCTTTGTGGCTGTCCAACCCTGTTCTCTTTATTTAAGGTATCATAGACTTTGCCACCCACATCCATTATTAGCATCTTTTTTCCTGCCAATTTATAGGTAGAAACCCTCCTTCTTCCCTAGGATCCCAGTGCAGTATCACCTCAGTCTACTATTTTGTGGCCTGCCTATATATAATAGAGAGAGACACCTATCTCATAGAGCTGGAAGGGACCCTGAAAGGTCATCGAGTCCAGCCCCCTGCCTTCACTAGCATGACCAAGTACTGATTTTGCCCCAGATCCCTAAGTGGCCCCCTCAAGGATTGAACTCACAACCCTGGGTTTAGCAGGCCAATGCTCAAACCACTGAGCTATCCCCTCCCCCATAGCTTTCCTTGCAAGCTTTAACTGACACTGTAATCTTGTGTAGCAGCCTCAGGACTCCTCCGTTGGGAGTTCAAGGGGCTTTTCTTCCTTGCATGCTGCTTTCTGGCAGCGATTATAATGGATTGTAACGCTTCCTTCTACACCCCTCGCACACAAGAGGCTCAGTCTTAAAAAGTGCTGAGAGGAAGGTTAAGGTGCAATTAAGGTGCAGAACCTGGATTCAGTTCCTACTTCTGCCACAGATGTCCTGTGTGCCCTCGGGCAAGTCACTTAGGGTTCGAGGCACAAAGAAACTTAGGTGTCGTGATGCTGAGCGTCACGTTTAGGCCCTTAGAAAATCACTGGGGTTCACAAAGCCTGGGTTATGTGCCTAAGCTCCCTATGCAATGAATGGGGAGAAGTAGGCGCCTTAGACTGGAATGGGATTCACAGAAGCCATCACGGTAGGTGGCTCCCCACCAGAGGCCAAGCTGAGGGGTGAGTGCTAAGCCCCGCCCCTTTCTGAGATAGGCGCCCGGGCTTCAGGTACGTGCCTCCCTCTGCCTGGGATTCCCAGCAGTTTTGGGGGTGGGGGGATTAAGAGGCTTTTAAAAACAAGACTCGGTGTTCGGCTCCTGGGTTTGCCTGTGCAGAATAATGAATCTTTCATCCGAACCGAGACAGCTGTCCTAGGACGTGATGCTCTGAGGGCGCAGTTTAGAATTCTAGGAACTCAAGGGCCGGATCCTCAGCTGGTGTAAGTCAGGGCAGCTCCGCTGAACTCAATGCAGCTTCATTGGTTTACACCAGCTGACCATCTGGCCACCAACGTTTGCAGAGAAGGTGAGCAGAGGGCCAGATTGTGGCTCTGAAGGAGCTGACTCCCCGTAAGGGTAGGGGTTTTTGAGCAGGGCCAGATTAAGACAAAGGCACGACGGGCCATACCTAAGACTCCTGGAGTCACATGAGCACGGAGTCCCAGCTGCCATTTTAAAAAAAAATGTTCTAGCCCTTGTGGATGCCAAGAAAAACCTGGAAATATGACCTAGTGTCACTGACGCCTGCCTGAGTCTGCAGGCAGCCTGAAATGATAGCTCTAAGAGGTGTGAACTGTCCCAGACAGCTCAGCTCTGAAAGCTGCTGCCAGCCCTAAGGGGCAGGGCCATGGTGTGAGGTGTGCTCATGGCTTGCCACTCTGCAGCCAGGAATTCTGGCACACTAGGCCAGAGTGCTGCCTGGAGCCTGAGGAAGTGAATGCTGGGATGGGGGCTCTGCCACCCTTTGAAAGGGTGTGGCATGCATGTCTTTCCCTGCACGGTGTAACATTGCATTACCAACCTATGTAACCAGTGCTTGTCCGCTATCATAGAATATTAGGGTTGGAAGGGACCTCAGGAGGTCATCTAGTCCAACCCCCTGCTCAAAGCAGGACCAATCCCCAGACAGGTTCACTGGTGCATTTTAGCTAAACCGAGATGACAGCAGCTTTGATTCCCGGGAGCTGCACAAAGCAGCCAGAACATGCCCCTTAGATTAGACACCTCGAACAACTCCCTAACCGCTTCTGCTCTTTTTGTGCACTTGCAGCACGGCTTAACACTACTTTAAATCGCATTCTCGGTTTAAACTGAGCATCAGCAGCTCTTCATCAATCGCAAGAAACCGGCTCCAGCCTTTCAAAACGTATTACAAGTGAAAAACAGGGGCATTTTGCTTCTGCTCAAAGCAGGGGGGAGGGAATGCTTGGGCAAGCTTTGACTTAACCCTTCGTACTCATCAGAACACTGCTTGCTGCTCGGGCCCGCCGTGGAGAGAAGGCTGGAAGGTGTCCAAAGGACAGCAGTACTTTGAAAGGGTTACAGGAATCGGGGCTGTATTTGCACTCACACAGAGCACAGCAGCAACCTTTGGAAGGAGCAAAAGTGTCATAAAAATGAGAAACGAGGTGGGTGAGGTAATGTCGTGTATCGGGCCAACTTGTGTTGGTGAGAGAGACAAGCTTCTGAGCTTACACTGAGCTCTGCTTCCAGGCTGGGAAAGGACCTCCCAGCCTCACAGCTAAATGCCAGGTAGAGCAGATTGGTTAGCATGAGTAGTTCCATCTGGTCCACCTTGCATTTAGCAGCGACATTCAGAGTTAGTTTGCCAGGCCTGAAGAAGAACTCTGAGTAACTCGAAAGCTTGTCTCTCCCACCAACGGATCTTGGTCCACTCAAAGATATTACCTCACCCGCCTTGTCTCTCTGCAACACGGCTACCACAACCCTGCACATAAAAAGGAGGAGGCTGCTGAAAAGGGAAGGAGACATGAAAGGGACAATGTCAGCTCAGAGTTAGCCACAAAAAAATGAATATTCCAGGGCTAAGTACTAGTGAAAAGGAGCCTCAGAAGGCCTGGGTGGGTCAGTTTGGTTTGGATACAGCTTCTCTATGGTTTATATTTACTTTCTGAACTTGTCAGCAAAATGGGGCTAGAAATCTTGCAGAAACAGCCTCTCTCCTGTGCGTTCCAGTAGATCCTGCTGATGTGCTGGCCTGAAATAGCATGAGAACAGGGCAGAGAGACAAAACGCAGCGTGTCAGTCTTGGGCGCTACGTAAGTGCTGCTGCTGCTGTGTTTGAATGTGAATGTGATGGTTTTGCTACTAATAGCTGGAGCTGGTTTAATGCAGGATTTTAAAGGGCAAGAGCTTCCTGTCTAGTGTGTATTCCATTGATTGTCCTGAGAGCACTTAGGCCCCGATTCAGGAAAGCACTTGAGCACATGCTTGGCTCAATCATTTAAGAACTTGGCTATACGTTACAGGTCTGATTCCCCATTTTGGACTGAAATTGGTGGCGTTTGACCAGGATAACTCTGGAATATCACAGTGGTGAATCAGGCCGCAGATGGGAACTGTCTCTTGAATCAGCTGTTGGGCCAAATTCTCTGTTACACCAGTAGAAATCTGGAGGACGAACTCCATTTGTTTCACCGGATTTCCAACAGTGTAACTGAGAGCAGGGCTTGACTAATTGCTTCTATTTTCTTATTTGTTGCAACCTTTTTACTTTTTCCTTTTGTGGGAGTTTTTAGAGCTTTTTGGTTTTTATCCTAACCCTGAACTGATGAGATTGATTCTTATAGCCCATATTTTTTCCCTGCCTTGAAGTCCTAGAGTCGAATTCTGCTCTCCAGTTCATCACTTATCCTGGATTTACATGGGCGTACCTGACAGAATCTGACGCTACGGCTATCATCTACCATGGTTCTGTTGTTTGCAGCGGATGTGCCTATTTAAAAGAGACGCTACAAACTTGGCTAAGGGTTTACAGTTGTGTCCAAGATTTTTCCAAAGTCATTTGTGACTTTTCAGAGCCCAACTTTGGGCACACTGAAGCGCTGAGCATTCACCCTCGGGAAATCAGGCCCCTTTGAGCACCCAAATATTGAGGCAAGCATACGTCACTTTTGTAAATTTCATAGCTCGTGTATATTCTTCTTCCTGACGCTCACAAACCCCTTACTCAGTACAATTATTTCTAGCAGGGGATCAAATGCACCCATCACATGCATAGTATGTTTAATGTGGTGTATCCTTTCTTTTCTGCATTGCAGGTGGAGGATGACTGGAAATACGTGGCTATGGTGATAGACAGGGTGTTCCTTTGGGTGTTCATCGTTCTCTGTGTGTTTGGGACAGGAGGGTTATTTCTGCAGCCACTAATAGCAGACACATAATCCCAAGAATGCTGGTTGGTTTTTGTTTTGTCCAATTCCCTACTTTTTTGGAGCTCCACCCATCCCCTCCACTTTCTCTTGTTACACTCGGCCCATCCTCCAAGGGTCCATCTGCAAAGGGCTGCTGTTAAGGTGATGTTCCCTCTGGCTAAGCGGTCAGGGTGTGGCTTCCCCTTCCAACAGTCACAGGGAGAGAGAAGGCATTCCATCCTGAGGTCAGTTTCAGACTGTCACATATCATCGTCGAGTGCCCACCGACTGACTTCAACGGCGGGCTGCCGTCTCTCCACCTGGCTGATGACACCATTCAATGACTGGGCACGTTGCACATACACCCATGATCCCTTTGGGGACCTCTGTGGCAATTCCTGCTCCTTATTATCTAGGGGGAGATTTTCAAAAGCACCCAGTGTCGGCCTAATTTTGCTCCCATTGACGTCAATGGTAACCACTGACGCCAACAGAAGCAGAGCTAGGCTAGTGGGAATTTTACCATTGCCTCCATTGAAGGCAGAGTTAGGCCAGCGCTGGGCCCTTGGAAAATCCCCCGCCTACTGTATTCTAGCTCTCTTGCTTCTGCTCCCAAGTGCACCCTAAACATTGCATGTGTTTGTTTTGCTGTCTTTCTATCCACTTAGTACTTCACTACAGCACTCGGATTACCTACGACAATCCTGCTGAATGCGTTGATGTTTTGTTGTATTCTTACAGTGAAGCCATCAACGTGAATAAAACCAAAATATGACCAGAGTAGTCAATAGGCGGACCATGAGCCAAATCCGACTCGCTAGATGCTTTTGAACGGACCCTGAAATCTTTTTATTTACTTATCATTATTGTTAATTTTTTATTATTTTCTTTGACCAAGAAATTTGGACTGTGACAAAAAATAATTGACTACCCCTGAAACAGGCTAATGTGGACCCAATTCAGGAAAAAGCTCTCCATCTTCTGCATTGTGGATACCCAACTTAAGGCCCGGATTCAGCGAAGCTGTTAATCACGTGGCTTAATTTTACGTTTATGAATAAGTTCCATGGACGTCAACTGGACATAAGCACACTCTTCAGTCCTGCAAAGATACATGGGCTTAACTTTTTGCACTGCAGATAGACCCATTGACTTCAATTAGACCATTCACAGTGGATAAAGTTAGGCTCAATTTACACACGTGTTTAAGTGCTTTGCTAAACCGCAGCCTATGTGGGGTTTTTACACCTTTTGCTGGTTTACCACAAGGTCTCTGCCTGGACATGTTCCTAAGGACTCGCGCCTGCATTCCTTACTGAGAGACAAAATGTCCATTGAAGTCAATGGATGTTTTTAGCGACACAAGCAATGGAAGAGCCTGCCTCTTTCACGTGAAAAGGTGTGGTAGATCCATGCAATATGTAGATCAAAGCTCTGATTGTCACAGTTTCCTGAACTGATGCAATTTCTTATAACAAAAGAACAGTATAACACAGTTAGCAGGTACTTAAGAACTAGGGTTATTTAAAAGATGGTTTATTTCAAATGAGTATAGATCAGTGAGAAGAGGGGTTTGATTCATGCCATAAATCAACAGAGGGCTGGAAAGAATATCATTTTCCTATTACAGTATTTGAAGAGTATAGCAGGCAAATTATTTTCTTTCAATATAATAATACAAGCAGGGCTGTCTGTGACACAGTTGAATGCCGCTCAATCATGTACAGTGAGTGCTATGCAGATGTTTGAACACGCATGGTTTATCTCATTAGCCCATTGCTGAATAAAGCCTCTGAAGCATGCCTTCTTGAGGAATGGTTGTGGTTTTTTAATGAGGACTTGAAGGGATACTGTCGAGTTGAATTGTTTTTTTGAATTCACTGGATTGTGGATGGGAAGGAAGGGGAGTTGGGGCCTGAATTCTGATATTGGTGCATGGGCAGTGCCTGCTCCCTGTCATTTACTGTTATTTGCAAACAAACAGCAGCCAGTTAAGGAAAGACTTGCAGTTGAAAGTGCGTTTCAGTGGAGGCCAGGGCCCCGAAACTAACACTGCAGCTACACTAGGCTACTTTCTTTAACACAAATTTTACAGAATAGGGTTAGAATTTCTGGAACGGTACAGTTAAGGCATCCAGCCACTTATCAGCCCTCAGTGTCACCCCACCTGATTTACACCTCCACTTCTCCATCAAACACCCTTCCTCACTGCAGATCCGCCTGCCTCAGGGACACCTCCATACACAGCTGGCAATCCAGCTGGTTGAATTCTAGCTCAGGTGAAAGGTGTGAGCTTGGTGTTTAAAGGTGGCAAATATTTTGTTGCAGTAAGTGCAACTTGTCCAAAATTGGTGGCCACGTGTTGAAATTAACATGGGACACATTAAACGGCTTAAAAGCTGGCTAACTGACAGGTCTCAAAATGTAATTGAAAAGAGGGATCATCATTGAGCAGGTGTGTTACTAATGGGGTCCCACAGGCCCCAACAGTTCTTGGTATTTTCATTAAGGACCTCGAGGAAAACAAAAAATCACTGATAAAGTTTGCAGATGACACAAAAATTGAGGTGGGTGGTAAATAATGGCGAGGATAGGTCACTGATCCAGAACCATATACATTGCTTGGTACCTTGGCACAAGCAAATAATATGGGCGTTTAATACAGCTAAACGTAAAGGTATACATATAAAGTGGATAGAAAGCTGGCTAGATCGTCGGGCTCAACGGGTAGTGATCAACAGCTCGATGTCTAGTTGGCAGCCGGTATCAAGCAGAGTGCCACAGGGGTCCGTCCTGGGGCCGGTTTTGTTCAACATCTTCATTAATGATCTGGATGATGGGATGGATTGCACCCTCAGAAAATTTGCAGATGACACTAAGCCTGGGGGGAGAGGTAGATATGCTGGAGGGTAGGGATAGGGTCCAGAGTGACCTAGACAAATTGGAGGAGGCCTAGGCTGGATATTAAGAAAAACTATTTCACTAGGAGGGTGGTGAAGCACTGGAATGGGTTGCTTAGGGAGGTGGTGGAATCTCCATCCTTAGAGGTTTTTAAGGCCCGGCTTGACAAAGCCCTGGCTGGGATGATTTAGTTGGGGTTGGTCCTGCTTTGAGCAGGGGGTTGGACTAGATGACCTCCTGAGGTCTCTTCCAACCCTGATCTTCTATGATTCTACATCTAGGAACAAAGAACTGATAGGATGGCGGCTCTATCCTAGGAAGCAGTGTCTTTGAAAAAGATTTGGGGATCATGCCAATGCCAAATACAGAGGTAAAATAACTTTTCTAGTCCTCCTTGAGATTCCCGTTTATGCATCCCAGAACCACATTAGCTCTTTTGGCCACCATGTTGCACTGTTCAGCTCACGTTCAGCTGCTTAGCCACCATGATTCATAGATTCATAGACTCTAGGACTGGAAGGGACCTCGAGAGGTCATCGGGTCCAGTCCCCTGCCCTCATGGCAGGACCAAATACTGTTTAGGCCATCCCTGATAGGTGGGGGGCGGGGTAGCTAGGTTCTGTGTGTGGGCAGGGGGGAGTCCAGGGTGCAGGGAGGAGGTAGCTATAGGCTGTGTCCATGCAGGGGTTAGCCCAGGATGCAAGGAGGGCATAACTAGGAGATGTGTGCAGGCCGGGGGTAGTGAAGGTGGAGGCAGGGTGTAACTAGGGGCTGTGTGAGGGCAGGGGGGTAGCTCATGGTTTAATGAGGGGGTAGCTAGGGGCTGTGTGCAGTCAGAGGGTTAGATCAGGGCACAGGGAGCGAGTAGCTAGGGGCAGGGGGTAGCTCAGGATGCAGGGAGGAGCTAGCTAGGGGCTCTGTCTGGGCAGGGGAGTAGCTCAGGGTGCAGGCAGGGAGTATCTAGCAACTGTGGGCAGGTAGGGGGTAGCTCGGGGTGTAGTGAGGGAGAGCTAGGGGCTGTGTGCGGGCAGTGGTTAGCTCAGGGTGCAGGGAGGTGGTAGCTAGAGGCTGTGTGCAGATAGGGAGAGTAGCTCAGAGTGCAGAGAGGGAGTAGTTAGAGGCTGTGTATGGGCAGGGGGTAGCTCAGGGTGCACGGAAGGAGTAATTAGGGGGCTGTGTGCAGGCAGGGGAGATAGCTCAGGGTGCCGGAATGGGACAGCTAGAGGAGGTGTGCAGGCAGGGGATAGCTCAGGGTGCAAGGAGGGGGTAGCTACAGGCTGGGTTCAGACAGAGAGTAGTCCAGGGTTCACAGACTGGGTAGTTAGGTCTGTGTGCAGGCAGGGGTAACTCGGGGTGCAGGGAGAAGGTAGCTAGGAGCTGTGTGCAGATAGGGTGGTGTGACGTTCCCCTCTGGTGTTATCTGGACCGGTGACCTGCTAGGCCACTCCAATCCTCGACTCTGGGAGCCAGCCTGACCCTGCTCTGCTGTGAGAACCCCACTCCTGGGCTGTTCACGCACAGCCTCTGGCATGTAAGCTGCTCCCAGTTACTTGCAAGCGAATGACACTAGCCAATATCGCCGGTCCCAGACACAACCCTAGGAACCTCTGTCTTGCAGTGCCAGTTAATGCCCGCTGGACACTGCAAGCTTATATGAGTTTGTCAATTTAACAATGAAATTGATATGTACCAGGCTTGTTATCCCAAGGGGAGCCTCTGACACACTTCAAACCAAACGTACTGCTTCAGGTAGAATAAACAAACAGATTTATTAACTACAAAGGTAGATTTTAAGTGATTATAAGTCAAGTCAGATTTGGTCAAATTAAATAAAAGCAAAACACATTCTAAGCTGATCTTAACACTTTCAGAGCCCTTACAAACTGAGATGCTTCTCACCACAGGCTGGCTGGTTGCCCTTCAGCCAGGCTCTCCCCTTTGATCAGCGCTTCAGTCGCTTGGTGGTGATGTCTGTAGACGGAGGTGGAAGAGAGAGGAAGAGCATGGCAAACATCTCTCCCTTTTATCATGTTCTTTCTTCCCTCTTGGCTTTGCCCCCCCTTTCAGGGTCAGGTGAGCATTACCTCATCACAGTCCCTGTCTGACGAAGGGAAGGGGGGTGACTCACTTGAGAGTCCAACAGATCCTTTGTTGTTGCCTAGGCCAGCGTCCTTTGTTCCTGTGAGGCTGGGCTGGGTTTGTCCCATGCCTGCCCTGATGAGATATGAACTGCCCCTCTGCTTCTGGAGAGTTTGTGCCTGGTTTGCTTTAAGCCACGAGGACACATTTTCAGCCTCATAACTATATACGTGAAATTACAACCTATAACATTACTATAACAACAATTAGGGTTGTCTGTCTGCGGGGGGGCAGAGGGGTTACTCAGGAGGCAGGGAGGGGGTAGCTGGGGCCTGTGAGGAGGCAGGGGCTGGCTCAAGGTGCAGGGAGAGGGAGCTAGGGGTTAAGTGCAGGCAGGGGGTAGCACAGGGGGCAGGGAGGTGTAGCTAGGGGCTGTGCACAGGCAGGGGGTAGCATAGGGCGCAGGGAAGGGGTAGCTAGGGTCTGCACGGGCAGGGGGGAGTTCAGAGTGCAGGGAGGGGGTAGCTAGGGGCTGTGAGCAGGCAGGGGGTAGGGGGGGGGGCGGGGGGGGGGGGGGGGGGTAGCGGGGGGCTGTGTGCCGCAGGGAGTAGCTCGATGCAGTGAGGGGCTAACTAGGGGTTGTGTGCAGTTGGGGTGTAGCTCAGGGTACAGCGAGGGGTCTCTATGAGCTGGGGGAAGGCAGGGGGTAGCTCAGCATGTGGGGAGGGGGAAGCTGGGGGCTGTGCCCAGGAAGGGGGTATCTCGGGGCAGGGAGGGGGTAGCTAGGGGCTGTGCACAGGCAGGGGGTAGCTCAGGGTGCAGGGAGGGGGTTGCTAGGGGCTGTGTGCAGGCAGGGGTAGCACAGGGGGCAGGCAGGAGGTAGCTAGGGGCTGTGCACAGGCAAGGAATACCTCAGGGTGCAAGGAGGGGGTAGCTGGGGGCTGTGCACAGGCAGGGGGTAGCTCGGGGGCAGGGAGGGGGTAGCTGGGGGCTGTGCACAGGCAGGGGGTATCTCAGCGGGCAGGGAGAGGGGTAGCTAGGGGCTGTGTGCAGGCAGGGGGTAGCTCAGGGAGCAGGGAGGGGATAGCGAAGGGCTGTATACGGGCAGGGGGTAGCTGGGGGCTGTGCACAGGCAGGGGATAGCTCAGGGGGCAGGGAGGGGGTAGCTAGGAGCTGTGTGCCAAGAGGGCTTCTCCTGCAGTGGCTGCTCCCCGAGGGCGCTGTGTCCCTGCCCGGGCAGCTCGGACCGGCTGCGTGAGCCATCCAGGAGGGCTGGGAGCGGAGGAGCAGCCACAACCCCAGGCACCAGCAGCAGATGGGGAATGCCAGGGCTGCCCACTCCATGGCACCACCAGCCGGAGGAGCAGCTGCCCCGCAGTGCCTGGCTCTGGCTTCCTGCCTAGGACCTGGCCAGAGGGAGGGACCTGCGGGGGGCTGAGAGAGAGGAGGGGTGGGGGGGTGGAGCTGCCCCCCTTAGGAATGCCCCACGCTGGGTAAGGCACTGCAGTTTACGGGGGCAACACCCCCGTGCCCCCTCAGCTCTTCCCATGGGCTCAGGGCTTCTGCCCTCGGGGAGTGCCTGGATGTGGGACTTCAGCCCCCCCTGGGGCTCGGGACAGCAGGTTTCAGCCACGGAGCCCTGTCTGGGAGACGGGACTGTTAGTAATGTACTAAGCTGGTGTGACGGAGTCACAGTCTGATGCTCTGGAACTGCTCTTTGAAGCCAGCCAGGCCTCTGGGGTGGCACGACTCCCCTCAGGACACGCTGTCCATGCAAGGAGCCTCCTCGGCTTCGACCTTCCTGGTCCGACCTCGGCGCAGCCAGCATCCCTGTTCACACCGAACACTTCCCCTGAGCGGGTCCACCAGGACGGGACCCTGGGGAAGCCAGAGGGTCCTGCGCCCCACTCCGCAGTCAGCCGCAGCTCTCAGCCCGCGTTGTAAAACAGACGGTTTATTAGTCGACAGGAACACAGCGTAGAGCAAAGCTTGTTAGCACAGAAATCAGTGACTTTCAGCCAAGTCCATCTTGTGGGGATCCTAGGCCGGACACCCTGGACTTCCCCCTCTGAGTCCAAACGCAAGACTGCCCAGCTCCCAGCGACCAGACCTCCGACACACCCACAGCCCCTCCGTCTGGTCTTTGTCTTGCTTCACGGGCGCATTCCCCTCCTGCCTCTCAGGTTATGAAGGACATCAGCCATCGACTACGTGCAGGCAGCTGGAGCCTCCTCACCTGCCCCCGAGAGTCTCAGCCACAATCACACCCTTATCCCACCGCCTAGGCATTGGTGCAGCACACAAGGAAACTGAGGCACACACAGTAGTCAAGCAAAACCGTGAGATTCACATAGGTTCGCGTACAACTTAATAAGGAGGAAAAACTCACTTTGTCACAGGTGGGTTGTGCACAAGGGAGGTGCTGAAAACAGATTTTTGTTTTTGTTGTTTTCATCTAAAACACCCTCCCCTCCCCCAGAATGTCCCATTTTCACTCAGCTCTCAGTCGGGGGAACCCTTCTCGCTGCGCAAAGGGAGGAACTGCAGCGCAGACGTCAAGGACTATGGTTACACGGCGGCCCTCCTGCCGAAGGAGTGTGCCGAAGGCTCTGCACGCACAGCAGCAGCAGGGCTGTGTCTCCTCAGCCAACGATCACATAAGCGCTGTGCTGCGTTTGCGTAATGAAGCAGCAGGTGCTGTCACTTTCCCGGGGCTCGTGCCTCTGGCTCTGTCTACACTGATTAAAAACAAACCCAGCAGCACCGGCTCAGAGACCAGGGTTGGCTGACTCGGGCTTGCAGCGGGGGCAGGGGGTGGGAGTCTCATGAGCAGCTACACTGTGATTTCGCAGCCCCGTAGCCCGAGTCCGTCAGCTGACCTGGGCCAGCGGCAGCCCTGCCGTGGAGCTGTTCTCGCACCCGCTGGGTGTCCCCACCAATCAGCTGAGAATATTTCGAAGGCGCCAAGCTCACTAATTAGGCAGCTAGGTACCTGGGATCCCGTGTTCAGGAGTGAGCAACCAGCAACCCCCAAACCGTAACCTGGGGGCTCCCTTTGTTCTGTGGCCGCGAAGGCTGACAGCCATTGCTGGGCGCGAGGCGGCTGCTGGCAGGGGCAGGGCATTAGCCTAGTACGCGGCAGCCCTGTGTTCATCGCTGCTGCCTGGGCCGCGATCGGCTGAACCTGCCACGTCAGCAGGTAAATAAACTGGCCCGGCCCGCCAGGGTGCTTACCCTGGCGAGCCGCGTGCCAAACGTTGCAGACCCCTGAGCTAGGGATTCCCGTTAGAATAAATTAAATGAATGGCTCAAGTCCTCGCCTAAAACCGTATCCCTCCCAGGTGTTAGAACCATCATTTAAACCACCTGGCCACACATCTCTGCCCCTCTCGCAAACACAGGTAGAGTCTTATTATCTTGGGCACACAAACCAACTAACGGCCTAGGAGATCAGCTTGCCAGGGGCAGCCCCCTAAGACTTTGGTTTCTAGCAGAAACCTATCTTGGCCTCACCACAAGTTCAGCCCAATGACCTGCTCCATTAGGTAGGCCAAAGGGGGTCACTTCAGCTGCAGAATTGCTCTAAATTGCTTCCTGCTCCTATGCAAGCTGTCCCAGTCAGCTCAGGTCACATGCTGCTAGCTCCCATCAGCTCCCCAAGGGAGATCAGGACCATCTCGTACCAGCAGCAGGACAATACGACTCCAGCAGGAATCTCTACCCCCGCTAGCTGTGTTTGGCATAGCTACACAATCTGTGTCTGGGAGAAGAGGGCAAATGAAAATCCCATAATATAAATCGGCCTACTGTACATCTAGTGTGCACTTACGCCCCATGCCATAGACGTCTATGAGGGACATGGAGCAGCTCTGTAATCATTTATAGATATTGTGAGGTGACCTGGTGGTTGGGATGTTCACTGTATGAATATGTTGGCTTAGTTTAATGGGGGCTGT
>NW_020697743.1:1637206-1642794 GCF_002925995.2 Terrapene triunguis | reverse complement strand
CCCCTTCCCCCCAAGGCTCTGTCCCCTGCTTGCTCGTCTCTGCCCCCTCCATCCCTGTCGCTCGCCCTTACAGCTGTTAAAATGTGGGAGGGCATAGATAAGACCAGAAATAAGACTCTTACAGGCCAATGGGAGAGGTCTTGGCCTCGAGAAGACTGGCTCAACCACCTGGTGTCCCAGCCAACTGTTTTGGACGGCAGGGCAGTAAATCCCAGGAGCTGAGGTGACAAAGTAACTGGATGAGGAGGGCGGGAGCTGTTGAGAAGCTGGTAGGAGAACAGACTGACAGACACCGACCTCCGCGGGGGAGAGCCAAATAAGGTAGGTCTGGTGGGATCACCCGTCACCACCACAGAGGGCAAGGTGTAACATACCTAGGGTAGAATCTGGACTGACGAATAGCTGTGACCCCTCCTTCTGTGGCTTGCACTCACTGGACAGCTGGGTTTGCTCAAAAGCATCGGCCAATGTAGCCATCTCTACTACAGTTTTCAAAGATTTATCCCACAGACTAGTTTTCACATAATCAGTGCATATACTCAAGAAATGTTCTTGAGCAATGAGCATCTACAACCCCTTTTTCCTTGTATCCATTTTCTTATTAGGTCACACACGTTATAAACATATTCGCTAGGACTCATGTCAGCACCCCTTTTAAGATTGCTAAATTTCAACCCATACACTTCAGGAGTAATTTGAAACCTTTGTCAAATGGCTTTCTGAAATTCAGAATGTATTAAAGCTCCCTGAATTGGCATTTCGTGAAATACATTAAAAGTTTTACCAGTTTTGCAATTAGTTTGGGGACTTTCTTGTGCTCAGGACTCTTATCAACTTCACACCACTTTTCAAAAGCAGTGAGGTACTCCTCAATGCAAGCTGTCTCTTTGCATGCAGGACACAACTTGTCCAAGCTGAGCGTCCCTTGAGTAGGGGGAGATGTTGGTGATTCTGGGATCTTTCCATGTTTTTCTATCAGGGTCTCATATTTCCTCTCCTTTTCCTTGTCTCCATGGCTTTTCTATGGGCAGCTTCTCCAGCTTCCCGGGCAGCGGTTGCTTCTTTCAGTCTTATTTCCACCTGTCATTTCTGGAATTCACGTTCTTTCTCTCTTTCTTCTGCCTCCAAGCTGGCTAATTGTAGCTTTGCAGCTGTTTCGCTGGTGCTCATTTCTGTGCTTTACTGTTTCTAGTTCCCCCACCCAAAATAAACAAACAGAAAACAATAAACTGGAACCGCTCTTTGACTGTTTCCAGCCACCACACTTGAGACTCACTTAAAATCGTTAGGCCAGTGCTTAGAATGTAAACTTCATTTAAAATAACAAGCTGTGCATATATCCTGCTGACTACCCCACTGTAACATACCCATGTACAATCTGGACTGATGGACAGTTGTGTCCCCTCAGTTCTCAACTCCTGGTCTGCTCACACACAGCCTCCAGTATGTAAGTAACTCCCAGCTATACTGTAGGAGTGTATGGCCAGCCACTCTTGAATTATACTGCAGGACAACACTAGCCAATTCCCAGTCCCAACGTCTGTCATTTTATTAATAGAAAATGATATGCACAAATCCTGTGATCTCAAATGGAGTTTCCCAAACACTTCAGTCCAAGCACACTAGTTTGGATAAAACAACTTTATTAACTACAAAAGATAGACGATAAGTGAATACAAGTAATGGGGTATACAAGTCAAAATAGGTTAAAAAAATTAAATGCAACTAATGTCTAACTTAACAACCTAGTATGAATTCAAAGCAAAGGTCTCTCTCACCACATGTTTCAACAGTCTTACTAGCTGAATTTCTTCCAGTCAGGATCCCTCCCCCTGGTTGCTGCCTTTGTTCTTCAGGTGTCGTGGATGCCGTGAGTAGCAAGAAAGAGGAATAATTTGTGGTGTCTGCTCTCCCTTCTTATGTTCTGCCTTTTTATAGTCTTTCTCTTCTTCGAGAAACATCTCCAGCTGAGATTCAGGAGATAGAAAGTCTGTGTGGAAGGGAACTCCAAGTGGTTTCTTTGTCAAGATGTAGATTTTTCACCCATGCCCTCTTTCCTGCTGAAGAGTGCCCACTTAACCAGGTGATAGTCCATTTGATTTTGTTGACACCTGGCTGAGGCATCAGCTTGCCTTTTGTCTCTAAGGAACTGGTTCATGGCTGCTCCCCAGACTTGGAACATGTCTTAGTATTGCCCTACAGAGAAATCTTATATCTTTACACAATGTTGCCACACATATTTTACCAGTACACTAATGATCAGCAAATTATGAATTTTCAAATGATACAAAATGTATTGTAGTCCTGTAAAAGGTGTGAACACAGGGATACAGTTAGGGCTAAACCAGAGGTGAAAGTAAGCCAGTACGGTACAGTACGGCGTACCGGCAAGAGCCGGTACACAGCTGACTGCACCGGCAGGGGGCAGCTTCCCGAGGTAGTCAATTTAAAAGGGCCCTGGGTTCCCGGCAGTGGCCGGAGCCCCTGGCCTTTTAAATCGCCGCCAAAGCCCCGGGGTAGCAGCAGCGTCCGGGAGCCCCGGGCTCTGGCGGTGATTTAAAGGTCCCGGGCTCCCGGCCACTGCTACCACAGCTGGAGCCCCAGGCCCTTTAAATTGCTGCCAGAGACCTGTTGCTCCCGGCCGCCGCCATAGCTATGGCTACCCTGGGGCTCCAGCAGTGATTTAAAGGGGCTGGGGATTTAAAGGTCCCGCCCCTTCTGCCTGAGGTCCCACCCCTTCCGCCCGAAGGACCCCCCCCCCCCGCCTGCTTAGGACCCCAGCCCTGCGTAAGTCTCTTAAGTTACTTTCACCCCTGGGTTAAACAATACTATGGCTGTCTGGTCACTATATGAGGATGGGTGAAGTCCCAGAGGAATGGAGAAGGGAAGCACGTACCTATCTTTAAAAAGGGGAACAAAGAGGATCCGGAGAATTATAGACCAGTCAGCCTAACTTCAATATCTGGTAAACTACTGGAACAATTATTAAACAATCAATTTGTAAGCACCTAGAGGATTATAGGGTTTTAAGAACTAGCCAGCATGGATACGTCAAGAACAAATCATGCCAAACCAACCTAATTTCCTTCTTTGACTGAGTTACTGGCTAGTGGATAGGAGGGAAGCAGTAGATGTGATATATCTTGATTTTAGTAAGGCTTTTGACAAAGTCCCACATGACATTCTCATGAACTAGGCCTGGGAAATGTGGTGGACAACTGATTGAAACACCATACTCAAAAAGTAGCTATCAGTGCTAGCTAGTAGAGTCCTGCCAGGGTCAGTCCCGAGTCCAGCACTATTCAATATTTTCATTAATGACTTGGATAGTGGAGTGGAGAATGTTTATAAAATGTGCAGGTGACACCAAGCTGGGAGGGGTTGCAAGCACTTTGAAGGACAGAATTAGAATTCAAAATGGCCTCGATAAATTGGATAATTGGTCTGAAATCAACGAGATGAAATTCAATAAAGACAAGTGCAGAGTACTTCACTTAGGAAGGAAAAATCAAATGCACCACTACAAAATAGGGAATAACTAACTAGGTGGCAGTACTGCTGAAAAAGATCTGGGGGTTACAGTGGATCACAAATTGAATATGAGACTACAATGTGATGCAGTTGCAAAATAAGTGAATATAATTCGGGGGTGTATTTATAGGAGTGTCGTGTATAAGACACTGGTGAGGCCTCAGCTGGAGAACTGTGTCCAATTCTGGGCACTATACTTTAGGAAAGACGTGGATAAATTGGATTCCAAAGGAGAGCAACAAAAATTATAAAGGTAGGACAATAAGTAATGGTCTTAATCTGCAGCAAGGGAGATTTAGGTTGGATATTAGGAAAAACTTTCTAACTATAAGGACAGTTATGCTCTGGAACAGGCTTCCAAAGGAGGTTGTGGAATCTCCATCATTGGAGGTTTTTAAGAACAGGCTGGACAAACACCTGTAAGGGATGGTCTAGGTTTATTTGATCCTGTCTCAGAGCAGGGAGTTGGACTAGATAACCTCCCACAGTCCCTTACAGCCCCACATTTCTATGATTCAGATGAGAATGGCCTATTTTCCCCACTGGATAACCCCCATGTCTTGTTACACTTAGCCCTGCTTTCATGTACCTGAAATTACACCGAAAATGTATCACAGTCTGTAAGTCTGGAACATGGGCAAACTCAGAGTGCACAGCGTTGGGTACTTCATGGAACACCTCCTGACATAAATGCAAATTATACCTGCCAGCCAGTACAGGCCCACAGTTTTCCTCATTTACCAGTGGGGGAGACAGAAAGCAATGTATGCCAATAGTCTGGATGGAGGTAGGAGTATGCCCTCAATTCTTCTAGAAGGAGTTAAGATATTCTGTCCCCACAAGCCTGCTAATCCTAGGGTTTATATTCCGGTGACTTCAATGGGAGCAGAGTTATGCCAAAGCAGAGCACTTTGGAAAATTCCACCTGTAACTTGTTTCTATTTTCTAATGCACAAACACACACCTTGTAATAGCTGGTTATGAAACGTCTAGATAGGTATATAAAACAGCTGTGCTTATTACACTTAAAGATAACAAGGTGGACTGACAAAAACTTAGCGCATCAGTGCCCTGTGTATTCCTATACTATTTAAATTTTCTTCGAATGTAGCATATTTAATACATGAGGATCCCATTTGTTAACAGAATATTTGGATGAAAAAGAAAGTCACCTTTTTAAAAACAATCATGAAATCATATTGTAATATAATCAGCCTTAATAGGATTGATTAATTAATTAGGGTCCAGTTGTGCAAACCTTGCTCACATTAGTGAACACTTACACACACAAGTAGTTTCATTGATTTCAGTGGGCAAGTAAGGGTTACACAATTGAGCCCTTGAGTTGTACAGCAATTTGCAGATGTAAAGCACTATTCAAGTGAGAAGCATTATTATTATTATTATCAACATCATTCACTGCAGCCAGAAGGCAATGTATTTTCATTTCCATCTCAATTTGGTTTTGCCGACCCTGCACTCATTGAAAGTTAAAAAACCAATCAGTCTCAAGGGGCAACTGTATCTTTCAGCCATTATCCACATTAACACATGAATTTATTCCTATAAACTGCTGCTTAACCACGCCTGTAAAGCGGGGGTAAATATTAAAACGGAACCTGTCACTGACACCACCAAAAATAACCACAGGAAGATCCGATCGAGGACTTGAGCTACAAATTTCCAGTCTTGAACTACCTAGAAGAAACAATAACAATAATATTAGCTTGGTTCTTTTTTTACAAGTTTCGATATATTTTAGCTGCAAAAAATGCAATTAAATATATGGTCTGTGCTATTTATAATTTTGAACAAATGTTGCCGATACCATAAATATTTTTCCCTTGGGCCCCAAACCGTCAAACACTTATGCACATGCTTACCTGAGTAGACCCATTGACTCCAATTAGTCTACTTCAGTGCAGGGCCGGCTCTAATTTTTTTGCCGCCCAAAGCAAAAAAAAAGCGCCGCCCTGCCATAACACCCCCCCCCCCGACCACCACCCCGCCCCACCGAAACACTCCCCCGAGCGCCGTGCTGCCGAAACACCCCCACC
>NW_020697743.1:1626007-1637106 GCF_002925995.2 Terrapene triunguis | reverse complement strand
CCCCCCCGAGCACCGTGCCACGCTGCCGAAACACGCCCCCGAGCACCGTGCCGCCAAAACACCCCCCCGAGCGCTGTGCTGCCGAAACACCCCCCCCCAAGCGCTGCGCTGCCGAAACAAAAACAACAACCACAAAAATATTGTTTTTCCTGTAGATCCCCTTTTAACTCATTGCCCAATATCATTGCAGATATTGAGACATTGCAGATATTGGCCAGGCTCCAGCCGTTCTAAATGCACCTTAATTAGCAGGTTTATGGCTGCTTTGTGTTTCAGGAATGGTACAGAGGCACTAAAGGGTACTGGTGACTGGCCCAGTAGTTATCATTTGTTTGGCCAACCTAGACACTCTGAAACTTCTGTCATCAGAAAGAACCATGCACACCCAAAACCGATCCTTTTCTGAAAATTCCCTACCCTGCTGCCCTTAGCTAGAATAAGTAATTCAAGGTGTGTCTACGGTGTGTTGTAACCCCAGGTCTGTGAGACCCGGGCTTGTGGACTGAGTGTTTCCAAACCTGTGTTTGAACATCCACACTGCATTGTAAACCTGAGTTTACAGTTGCTGGACCCAGATCTCAGAGCCATGCTAACAGGGCCATACGGCCCCACACAGACCGGCTGACACAGGCCTGTGGCTGGAGCTGTGCCACTGCTGCAAAATGACAGGGCTTGGACCCAAGTCACAGCAGCACTCGGGCTCTGACCCACGCCGCAGCAGCGTCCTAGGACTCGGGGTCTGTGTGCTGGCTGACCCGAATCAGACTGATTGGTGTGTGAATGGAAGGGGGGCTTGGGCTCAACCCTGAGCCAGAGCCCAGGCTTAATGTGCAATAAAGACATTGCCTAAGTGAGCACGACGGCTTACACCAGTACCAGGGGTACAAGAGAAGAGACATCTTTTCAGAATGTCTGCTAGCTAGCAGGCTGCCTAAACAAGTCTTTCTGACCCCCAGGCAAGAGATGGAGAGGCCAAACTGGAGACATGCTCGGTAGCAAAATAGTGGCTTCTGTGACATTTTTACATCTGTATGTAAGAGAGCTGGAAAGCGGAGTGCAGGACAGGGCTCACTGGTGCCTGTTCATGTGGTGATGGTGATGCCCTCAGAGAAAGTCCCCTCCCACCCTGAATGAGGTATGCTGGCAGGGCAGTTTAAGTGTGGGAAGCTTGTCCTGCTGTTGCCCAGCAGCTAAAGAGAGGACTTCAATCACCAGGGCTAGCAAGCCCTTTAACAAGCTTAATTGCTATGTACATTTCATTTACAGCTTGGGGGGGAGTGGGGAGGTACCAACACCTAACACAGCGACACTATAGAAAGGGAGATTTCAGTAAAAGAGGCCGCTCAAGTGGTAGAGGTTGGCACTAAAAGGCCGAGGTTCTAGCCCGACTCTGGGGACGGAGCAGGTCTGGCTGTGTGATTTCTATAAATGAGGCATCTAGCCAAGAGGGGCCCACAGTCAGAAGGAAAGGAAGTAAAACAATTAGGTACCACAGAGATGCCACTTATGGAAGCAGTACTAGAGTGCTAGAAGGGGTGAGTGCCCTGAACAAAAGGGAACCAGGAAGGAAAGAAGCCGATTGCCGTGGCTAACTGGCAGGGTTTGGGGGCCTATTTGAGCCAAACAGAAATCCTTCTGAATTTGGAAATCTGACCCTCGTGAAACCAATCAAACTTGAGGCTGAGCAGGGAATATGTGAAAGGGAAATTAGAAAGACTAAAAGGGATTATGAAGCACAAAGAGCTGCATGCATGAAAACAAACAAGATATTATTTATGTATATCAGAAGCAAGATGCGTGAAAAAGAATCAGTAGGTTCACTGGGTCACCACGGACTAAAGGGAGCGGTTAAGGAAGATAAGGTTGTTGCTGAGACACTAAGGGTACACTGCAATTCACGACTGGCCCAGGTCAGCTGACTTGGGCTTGCCTGGCTCAGGCTGCGGGGCTATAAAATGTCAGTGCATATGTTCCCGTTCAGGCTGGGGCCTGGAACCCCATGAGCCAGAGTCCAGCTCAAGCTCTGGGAGCCAGAGTCAGCGGACACAGTTGCAGTGTAGACATACCCACTATGATTTCTTTGCATCAGTCTTCACCACAAAGGATACTGGGGAGAGAGACTTACCCGAACCTGCTCTTTTCTTGTACATTAGGGACTGTCAGATATTGAGGTGGCAG
This sequence comes from Terrapene triunguis, assembly GCF_002925995.2. Taxonomy (NCBI): domain Eukaryota; kingdom Metazoa; phylum Chordata; order Testudines; family Emydidae; genus Terrapene; species Terrapene triunguis. The sequence continues at coordinate 1,634,928 of NW_020697743.1, read as the reverse complement.
GATGAAGTGGCTAAGCTGCGAGCATATATATAAGATTCCCAGACAATTCTGTGTGGCTTTAGAGGAACAGTCATACATGGACTTTTCTCTACCATCCACTTTCATTAACAAGCATCTCTGGGAACAGAGCATTGGTTCCACCCACTCCCTCCCTTGCCCATCCACTCCCTGCTCATATATGCAGGGAAGTAGCAGGTGCCTAATGCATAAAGAAGCTCATGATTGAGTCTTCAGAATTTGTGTGATAACTAATGACCTGAGCCTGCAACGCGCATGCTGGCAGAGCTCACATTCGCTTAGAGGGGAGCTTTCCCTGAGTAAGTTCCCCTTAGAACTTTTCAGATGAATTGAATAGCTTTCTCCAGACTAAGGGTAGCTATTGTAGCTATCTGGTGTGGGATCTGTGAGCATTTTCCCATGCCCTTCCTAGAGCTGGCCAAGGAGAAAACAAGAGCTGGGGGGGGGGATAGCTCAGTGGTTTGAGCATTGGCCTGCTAAACCCAGGGTTGTGAGTTCAATCCTTGAGGGGGCCACCTAGGGATCTGGGGCAAAATCAGTACTTGGTCCTGCTAGTGAAGGCAGGGGGCTGGACTCAATGACCTTTCAAGGTCCCTTCCAGTTCTAGGAGATGGGATATCTTCATTAATTTATTTATTATTATTATAAATACTCATTCATAAACATCTCGGAAACATTTTTGTTTTGAAGTTTTTTTAAAAGAATATTCATTTTCTCAAAAAAAAATTTCACTTTTTTTTTTTTTACTGAAAATTGTTGGTGTTTTTCCTTTTTTGGTTTTATCATTCAAAACACTTCAATCCAGTCTGTCCCTAACCTGCATTTCTACTATCACAGTGATCTTCTGAAGCTATCAGGGACATTTTAAAAAGAATAATAACCAATTACATCTTGGGGCCAGACCTCTTTGATCCACTTCTAAAAGCTGGACGGAAACAACAGACTCTCAAAACTGAAGCTTCAGAACAAAGGATACAATTAAAATGAATTATTTACCACTGATTGGAAGTAACTACAACAAACAGCTCCTTTCAGCATGGTACTAACAAAACCTCTATTTCTTTTTCATAACTTGTCTGTATACATCACCCACAAAATCATAACTTTTGGAAATTCCATGTTATTTCCACTTCTATGTTCATTTTTTAAAATGAACATCATAACAGACAGCTAGATAATTGGGGCAAAAAAGTTTGGAGAGCCAAATATACTTAATATTTAGGGTGTGATTCTGATATGATATACATTGGTGTAAATCAAGAATAGCTTCACTGAAATCAATGGAGCTATTCTGATGTAAAACAGATACAAGGCATTTAGGTGGCTAAAGAACCTATTTGTAGGTGTTAGATGAGACAAGATATTTAACTATGCTGGCTGTAGATGAAAAAAAAAATCTTCATTCTATTTCTCTATTAGAACAACCATGTACTCTTCACGTGTTAACATTACCTGTCTGATGAAATGCTCCTTTTTTACATGGCCAGAGATGTATCTAATAGAATCGGCAGCTTTTTCCAAAAAAGCAATCACAATTTTTTCTCCATCCTTGACTTGTTTCTGTTTCTTCTTGCCTGAGAGCTTTGATTTTAACACTGGGATAGTTCCTCCAGCCTCTGAGAAGGAATACCGATCCACATGGCCCTTCATGCATAATAGCCTAGGAAGTTTTTGAAGGAAGAGTCTTTTAACCCAGGGAGCCATAGGATGGTAGGTTGCTGAGGACCGATGGTGCACGTTAATAACGAAAACAGTAACAATAATTGAGAGGGTTACAAAAATCATAATAAACAACAAATACTCGCCAATCAGAGGAATGACTTTGGAAGAAGATGGTATTATTTCTTCAATTACTAAAAGAAAAACGGTAAGGGAGACTAAAACGGATGTAGATAAGGAAAGTTTTTCCCCTTCATCAGAAGGCAAATAGAACACCAGCACAGTTAGAAAAGATAATCCAAGGCAAGGGACAATTAGGAAAAGAGTGTAAAAAAGTGGGAGGCGTCTTAGAACAAAGGAGTAAGTAATGAATGGATAGGAATGCAACCCATCCTTTCTGCTGCCTTTCATGCCTTTGGCCTTTAAGATCTCCCACTCTCCATTATCAAAGAAGTCTTTCCTATCTACGTTTTCATCTACTAAAATCAAGTCAACCATGTTGCCATCATAGGTCCAGGATCCAAATTTCATGGAGCAATTCTGTCTATCGAACGGGAAAAACGTCACATCCATAGTGCAGGAACTCTTATAACTGGCTGGTGGAGTCCAGGTAACAAGCCCATTGTATTTCACTATGACTTTGGTCATCAGGGAGCCTTCAAAACGTCCATCGGCACTGGGGAGAGGAGAAATAGGATCAGTTTCAGCTTTTCACCAGACCCAGCTCAGGCATTTGGATTTTCTGATTCCAGTTCTGTTTTCTATTCCTTTGAAATGTGAGAGCAGTGACACAGTATGAGTATTGGGCAAAGAATTCCATAAAATCCCAGCCGCTTTAGACATTTGGGAGGAATGCCCCAGATGATGAGGGTCATGGAGGCCCTGGGCTTTATAAAGTGCTACTCTTTTCCTTGTGTAGCAGATCTCAACTTCTAGACTCCCCAGCTCTCTCCATGTGATGCCCCCACATGAACTATGGCCCCGTGGTCAGTGGAACTATTCAGGAGCCTGATGCTGGGAGGCAGCATGAACTAGTGGATAAAGCATGGGACTGGAAGTCAGGAGACACTGATTCTACTGCCAGCTCTGGTGACCTGCATCAGCTGTCTGTAACTACGTTTCCCCTCCTCACTGCTTCTGTCTTGTCTCTTTAGATTGCAAGCTCTTCACAGCAAGGACTGTCTCTTACTGTGTTCACACAACGCCGAGCACAATGGGGCTCTGAACTTAGTTGGGATCAGTAATTCCAATAGCCCAGGTTTTGTGGGACTTTGAGATCCTTCACAGATTCATAGAGTTTAAGGCCAGAAGAAAAAATTAGATCACCTAATCTGACCTCCTGTATATCACAGACCATTACATTTCACTCCATTATCCCTACACTGAGCCCAGTAACTTGTGTTTGGCTAAGGCATATCTTCCAGAAAGGCACCCAGTCTTGATTAGATGACACCAAGCAATGGAGAATCCACCACTTCCCTTGGTAGTAGGTTCCTATGATTAATTACCATCTCTGGTAAAAAGCTGTGCCTTGTTTCTAATTTGAATTTGTCTGGCTTCAGCTTTCAGCTACTGATTCTTGTTATGCCTCTCTTTCTAGATTAAAGAGCCCTTGAGTACCTGGGATTTTCTCCCCTTGCAGATACTGTGTATACTCTAATCAAGTCCTCAATATTATTTTCTGATAAGCAAAACAGATGGCGTTCTTTAAATCTGTTAGGCATTTTCTCCAGCCTTCAGATCATTTTTGTGGCTTCTCTGCACCCTCTCCCATTTTACAATATCCTTTTAAAAACATTGACAGCAGAACTGGATGCAGTGTTCTCACACTGGTCTCACCAGTGCTGCATGCAGCGGTAAAATCACCTCCCTACTGAGTACTCTCCTGTTTATCCTGTCCCACTTTGACCCCCCAAAGCCCCACGTACCGGTTGAAGCAGCTTCTGTCCCCCCGAGGATGGCTGTGCTTGGCTCCCCACTCCAGACGTTGCAACCTGGTGTACAGGATCACAGCATCACGCTCTCAAATTTGGCCCAGCCGCACCCCTCGTTGGAGGGCTGGGCCAAAGCTGAGTGCCACTGTGCCCTTGTGCAACAGGGACCAGGTTGCAATGCCCAGAGTGAATAGCCAGCCAATCAGCCCCACGGAACAGGAGCCACAGGAGCTGCTGTTGTGAGGAGGGCTCACGCTCCTACTCCCCCTCGCCAGGCCCCCCACTTCCCGGGGTAGGACTCATCCCATTTCAGCCACTTGAAATGTTGGCAGGTAGGTAGTTCTATGGTAATAGTATAGACAGCTGGTAGGGCTTCCTATTATTAAGGTTGCTTGATACTTCCCATTGTAAGACCCTGTTTTCAGTTGCTTATAACTTTGCCGAACTTTGACCATTCAGGCTGAAATTTTCCAGGCCAGCTAACATTTCTGGGAACATTTCAGCTAAAATGGTTCAGCCATTCCTGAGAATTATATTAGGGACAAACAGGTTGTTTTGCCCATGTTGAGAATCTAGCATCTCCATGCTGTGGAGCAGGGAGTTTAAATTTGGTAGGGGTGTGGCCTTTGCATCAGGGATGTGCTTGTGCTATTCCTGTTAAAAAAAACTGTCCAAATTTGGTTATGAGACTTTGAAAAATATCAGTTTGCACATGCTCAGTACAGACTTGTTAGAGCTTGGCTGAGAAATTCTCTGAAGGTTCTGTCTGCACTGAGCATGCTCCAGCCAAAGGCTGCAGGGGCTGACCAGGACTTTCCTTGAAGTCACTGCTCCTGGGTGCTGCAGACCATTGTGGTGCCAGGCACCAGAAGTGAGAATAGGGTGATCATCTCGCAATGCCCACACTCCCTGCTGGGCCAAGCAGGGCAAAGGATGAAACAGCCTGAGTCCAACGCAGAAGGAACAAGAGCTGGAAATGCAGGGAAAGACTGAGATTGGATGAGGAGGCTGGGGGGGAGAGACATTGGGACTTGCTGGGCAAGGAGAATGAGGCAAAGATCCCAGGATGAGGTGCCTGATCAGAGACTGGGACTCAGAGTCAGGGAGGGGGAAGACTGGGACTCGGACAGGGACCCTAAAGGGGAAGACTGGGACTGGCTGGGCAAGGAAACTAGGACTGAGCTGAGCAGTCGGGGGAGGAGGGGATATGGGACTGGCTGGGTGAGGAGACTAGAACTGGGACAAGGAGCGAGGGTGGGGAGGGAGAGACAGGCTAGGGAGTGGCTGGGTGAGGAGCCTAGAACTGGGACAAGGAGCGAGGGTGGGGAGGGAGAGACAGGATAGGGAGTGGCTGGGTGAGACAGAAGCAGAAGGGTCTGGGAGCACTGGAGAACACTCTCCTCCAGAACTTGAATGGAACTCATTATCCCTGAGTCTCAGTATTCCTCAATTGTCAACAAATAGCTGTGAAAACCACTGGCAAAATGTGTGTCTCACACCTGCCTCCCCAGTGGCTGCTCCTTGCAGAGGATGACAACCTACTACTGCTATCAGTTCATCTGTTATCTCAAGTGGCAGAGGTCCATGCAGTGGAACTAAAGATTTCAACCTGCTGATGTTCCTGTGGGTGTCAATATGGTTCCATATGATGGATTTTCTGTTTTTTCGATTTGTTTTTTAAAAACAGGAAATTACACACAACACTATGTTAAAAAAATGTTAAAGTTGCAAAGTCACTGAAGGAGGCAGGAGTCCTGTGGGAAAAAAATTGTTTGTGATCATGTAATTAATGACTATCAAAAAAGCAGACTCACAAGAGGGCCCTGTTACGGTAGCATGGACAACCTTAATTCTGGCAATTTCTAACTGGAGCTTGACTTTGCAGCCTTAGTGTTTTTTAATGTTGTTTTTTGTGTGCAATAAATAATATAATAGAAAAGTTGAGCCCAAGTTTAAGTGCTTTGCTAGGCTAGTGCACTATGCACTACTCAACTCTACTGCAGGCTGGAGATGGCCCATTGGGTATAACAGAATGTGCTAATCTCATCTGCACCTGTCTCCTTTGTGTACTTATTTTGCTCCCTCCAGAACCACTCCCTACTATGGAGATTTCCTCTGTGCAAGTTTCAGGTAACATGGTAGCTGGAATGCAGAGAAGGAACAAAAACATGTGCCGAGCAAACTGTTTCATTCTGTCTGTCTACAGAAGGCGCCTAGGCGGCCAGGGAAACAACTGACAGTTTTGTAGCACTTTCAAGTAACATGAACCAAATTCTGCCTGGTGTTTTGTTCCTGTGCACTTGCAAGACAAGACATGGGCAAAGTGGGAGTAAGGGGAGAGTCACACAGAAGCTGATCCAGAGAGTGGGGATGGGTAATTGCTCCTTTTCTCCAAAAACTCTCTCTGGCAGAGTACCACAGGGATCATCTATCCTGTCTCCCCTCTGCAACACGAGGCCAACTGGGAGTAGTGAAGAGATGCTACAGATTCTGCTCCTAGCAGCAGGCTGATGGCACCCAGTTGTGCACTGTGTTCCCCACAGATGCAAGTAATGATTTAGTTGGGGATTGGTCCTGCTTTGAGCAGGGGGTTGGACTGGATGACCTCCTGAGGTCCCTTCCAACCCTATGATTCTATGTCAACCTCCCGGAGTTCAGATCTGGATCTGAATGCTCCCCAGGGTCAGGTGTGATTGGATTAACAATGACACATCAGGCCCAGGCCGGAACTACAAAGTGCAGGTCTGAATCCAAACTGCCCCAAAGTTTTGTTCTTTCATTTTATTTCATTGAATTTGTAAAACAATTCTAGACACTCCTGCCCAGTGCGTAATATGGACATAGACAAAGGACTGCGTCCCCAGACAAATCCATCTCAGCACACTCCCTGTTCACCAACCTTAGGGAAGAGAAGGGAAAGATGGGCTGTGCCTGGAAAGTTAACAAATCTGGGCTCTGGCTGGCCAATGCGGAGAGCAAGGTCTGAAATGGAGGACCCCTCACAGACCCCTCAACGCCCTGCCAGCAGCTTCCTCTTGCTTACACTGGGGGAGCTCCGTCCAGCTCAAGCACCTCCGCCGATCTCAACAGTGGCAGTATATCACAAGGTGAGGAGCTCTCTCGGGCAACCCTGTCCCAAGCCATTCTTAAAACCAACCTTTGAATCCCACCCCAAACCTTACTGGAAGCCAGTGCAGATCACAGAGCATTGATCTAATGGGCTCCCAGTGTCCAGCGCCACTCTGCACCAGCTTCAGTTCCTGAGTGGTCCCAACATGTAGCCCCAGGCAGAGTATATGACATTATATGGAGCAATCTAAGCCAGCCAGCATTCTAGTCCAGACACATTTCTGGATAGCCGCTATCTAATGAGATCCATGGTTAAGCCCAGTGCTAGCCAGCATGGCTGGAACGCGATGTTAGTTATTCACTGAATAAGTCTAAACAACTAGCTGAAACCCTGAGCAATGAGCCTTGCTTTAAAACCTGAAGATCCTTATACTCACTTTTCAAACAAAACAATGTCCGGCAGCCACAGCGACTCTGATGGAACCCGGATCGCTGTGATCCCACCATAGTCCTCAGGATTCCAGCACAACTTATGGTCAGTCCATTCCTGCAACGAGCCAACAATGTCCTCTTTCCATTCAGACACAACAGGCTCCCACCGCCAGATGGGACATTGGTCCATCTCAGAGGGATTGTAATACACAGATGTAAGCCCAGCACAATGGGACCTCAAGTCCTGATTGGCATCTAGGTATCACAACAGCTGTTGTTATTAATTTATTAATTATTATTATTATTGTTGAAGTTGGTAGTGACCCCTATATTTAGGTTTGTAGCGGGGTGAACACCCACTCCAGCCCTGAAGGGGTTGGAAAAGCCCTGCAGAGGGCTGGGGCTGTGAAAGGGAGCAAAACCCTGGCTGATTGGGGGAAGTGGCTGCAGCTGGGGCCACACCCCAATCTAAGCAACTAGGCCTTATAAGAAGGCCAGGGAAGCCAGAGGGAGAGTCTCTTTCTGACTGGAGAGGGAGATAGGCCTGGCTGCTGAGGCACTCACCCAGGGGACCTAGAGTGAGGCAGGGCTGGGGAAGGGGCTTAGGAGCTGGGAAGCCCTAGGCCAGCAACTCCCCAGGCTGCAGGGCCTAGTTCTAGGCCTCCTAGGTATTGGGCTTGCAGAGGGGCAGCCGGAGGGTGGGTAAAGGCAGCCAGTCCGAACCCCTTTGCCAGTGATGAGTGGCTGATAGACTGCAGTCCGCCCCAGGGCGCGGGGGCTAAACTGAGACTGGCAGTAGCCATGACTGAGGCGATGTGGGGATAGGGGGTGGGGGTTCCCCTGGGGGGAACCCAGTAAGACTGTAGGGTACTCCAGGAGGCAGAACCCTGAGATAAGGGCACCGGGGTCCTGGGAGGGACACAGGGGGCCAACGGCAAGCAGATCACCGGCCTGCAGAGGGCGCTCCTGGGTTGAAGAGCTAATTCCCGAGGATGACCAGCAGGAGGCGCCGCAGGGGCGAGTCCTGCAAGGTGCTACAAGGTTGTAACACTTTCCATTATAAAAGAATTCGCCTCCACTTTCTGCAAGAGGCCTATGATATTTGTCAGGGAAAATCCCTTCAGGATAGAGAAGTGCCTTTTCTTTATCCTGTGAAATTCTGTTCAGATTTGGTCACCATTTTTTCCTTCTCTCCCTTGTGCGTCTCAGAAAATTTTTTTGGTAGCCTGCCAAAATCACTGAACATTCCCAGGCTGGGCTCACACCACCACCACCAAAACAGCAGCAGTAATGTGCATGGAGAACACCAGTCAGCTGCCAGGGTGGAGAGAGCCAGGCTCATCCCCTGAGCCTCTTCTCTGCCCGCTCCAAACTGGCACATGGGACCCAGCATCCCAGCCCCCCTTTGAGGGAACTGTATGGGGCAGGAGCTCCCTCAACTTCCAGAGCTGGCAAGAGAATGCAAAGCCAGGCTCCACCCATAAACCCCTGGACTTAGTACACGTCCCAAACAACTCTCCCCCTCCTTGGGGGCCCACACAGGGCAGAAGCCCCCACCTCCCTGGGTAGGAAAGAGAGAGTGACATCAGACTGCCTGTGGCCACCCTATAAGCCCCGCACATGGTGCCAATGGTCCATACTTTCTCCTTCTGCCATGTACTGTAGTTAGTCCTGCAACTCAAGTGGTAGCAGGCTGTGTTGCAGAGCTGAAGTTTTGGGGTTCAAACCCTGTAGATGATGGAGGGGTGGGGTATTACAGGCATGTAATAGAAATGTTTTTTTACCTTTGTCCTTAATAAAAAAACTAAG
>NW_020697743.1:1531707-1621007 GCF_002925995.2 Terrapene triunguis | reverse complement strand
AGGAGGGGCTGCTCACCCGATACTCCTCCCTATGAGCAAGTGGGCAGAGAAGGGAATGGAAAGGGGCAGGACATGACAGGAGACCTGCCTCTATTTCCCTACTGGTTGGCCAGAGAAGCTGGCCGGGTGCACGGGATGAGTGAGCTGCTCCACAAAACGCAGTGATGTAACTCACTCCTCCCCAGAGCAAGGGGGAAGCAGGGAATTGTGATCTGAGTCCCAGTTTATGGTCTTGTGTGCTCCTGCAACTACATACGTGCCACCTCTTATGCTGGGCAGGAGACAGGATAGCATGTGCCTGTATGATGCCAATCCTCAACTGACATTTAGTCCTACAGAGAACACTGCCAGATGGCATAAATTAGAGCAGCCCCTAGCCTGCTCTAATTCACACCAGTAGGTTGGGACCTGTGCCAATGTACCATGAGAATCCAGGTGACGTAACTTGCTCCCCAACAGTCTTTGATGCAGGAGGGAACCTGGGCCAGTCCCTGGGCTTGAGCACGTGTGGTCTGTGACGTCACACTCCCCATCCTGCACTATCTCCCTGTGCTAAGGTGCCATTTTGTGTCTGCAAGGTGAACAGTCATGGGTGGCAGGTGAACCCCAGCCTGACCTGCCCCTTCTGCCTGAGACCCCCCCCTCCAGCCCCCCCCCTGCAGCCGCCAGCCCCTCTCCTGCCCCCTGCCCCAGCCCCAGGCCGCCTGAGCACCTCCAGCCCTGGAGCCAGGCCCACCGACAGCAATTCCGGGCCCCAGGGCAGAACAGTCAATGGGCCCCCTAGAAAGGATGGGCCAGTCTCCTACTGTCTGTGTTTCTGTGGATCATTTTCTCTAATACACATTTACCAACCACAGAGATCCTAACTTTCAGCTCTTCCCCATGGGTATCCATCCAGCTGCCTTTCCCTTCCACCTGGGACTGGTACAAGCTCCAGAGCTGCTTCAGAATTTGTTTCTCAGATACTACCCAGCCCCTTCCCCATTATATCACCAAAGGAGTTTCTTCTCATTGGCCTTTGGGAGGATGAGGCAGAATAAACTGCAGTTTCTGTAACTGTGTCACTACCTGAAAGCTCTGTGTGTGGAACCTGCAGTGCAATGTCTCAACGCTGAAGAATTCCCTCTCCCCTTCCTTCCCCAGGCCAGGGGGTAACCTGATGCCCCAGTAACCAGCCAAGATCTCCTTTTTTTTTTTTTTGCTTTTTTTTTTAAAAAAAGGTATTTCCAGACAACTGGTCAAAAAACTAGGAATGTATCCAAAGGTACTTGAGCATGCAAATGCCATAACTCAGGTCGCAGTGGGGAACCATTACAGCTGTTATTATTTATGCATTTGTATTACAGTAGCACCTATGGGTCCCAACTGAGATCAGGAGACAGTACCCTGCCCTACAGAGACTACAATCTAAACAGACAAGACAAACAAAGGAAGGATTGCTATCCCCATTTTACAGATAGGAAACTGAGGCCCAGAGAGATTAAGTGATTTACCCAAGGTGGCATTTTGTCCCCCCCACCGAACCAGAACCAGCCCACAAGCAGCCAGAGAATTCCCCTGCCATGGGCACTGCATTGTGCCATCATAGGCAACCCTACACTGCCCCCATTGCACGCTCCAGCCATGGGAGGCAGGAAGTCTAGGGCAGAGAACTGAATACAGAGCTCCTACTGCTGTACCCCCCAAGACCATCCTTCATCTCAGTGTAAAAACTCTTCCCAGAAATAAGTATGAATTCCGAAGACAGGACAATAAATACACTGAAAGGCAGTCAAGCTGTCTGACCCATTCCTAAAGCCTACAGCTAAAAGAACCCCAACACTCTACATTTGTGGCACACAATTCTGCACACACAACCATTTGCATATGCAACAATCTGAAAAGGAGGCCAAACTGAGGTTCCTTTAAAAATATGTCCCTTTGTTCCCTAAATTCAGGGAACACTTCATATAATGTTGCCTAAAGGTTAGAACAGCACACTGGGTTCTATCTCTGTCTGTGCCACTGATTCATTGGGTTTCCTTAGGCAAGTCATTTAATCTCCCTGAGCCAAATTCATTGTGTTCCAGCTAATCCCCTTCCCTCTGCCAATTTCCCACCTAGAATATGAAGGAAAATCCCAACTAAAAGTCTGGCTGAAACAAACAGTACTAAGGTATGGGAGAGGGAGGGTCCCAACGTTAATCAGTGACCTAAATAATGATTACATTTACCTACTAGGTTTTATAAACCCACAGCTGTGGATGTGTGAAAATTCTCACAATAATCCCCCAAGGCGTGTATGTCCCTCTTTGACATGTTACTCGTGCACCAGCTGAAGTTCTTTTTGGAGCCTTGCATTCTTATTCATAGATTCCAAGGCCAGAAGGGACCATTGCGATCGTGAGTCTGACCTCCTGCATAACACCGGCCCCGGAACTGCTCAAAACAATTCCCACAGCAGAGCTTTTAGATCTTGATTTAAAAATGGTCAGTGATGGAGCATCCACCAGGATTATTATTAGTGAACCCAAATACATCCTCTGGTGAGACTCCATCACTGTTCCCTGTACAACAGTCCCAACAGCAACACATCCCCACCCCCCAACTACAGCCCCGACCCATCACCCCCAATCCATCTCCAAATACCAGCGACAATCCCCTAATGAGATCAGCCACACGATCCCAAAGAACAGCCACCAGACCCAACTCAAAATAGCCTCAAACACCCCCCCCCCACCACCAGCCCAGTGCTGTCACTGAAACACCCTCCATTCCCCCCCAGACCCACCCTGCCCTTCTCCTCCCTGGCGGACCCCGGACAAAGGCCGGCCAGCGCCCAGCAGAGCACTGCCAGCACCTTTGCTGCAGATGTTGGACCAGCGGCGGCTGGATCCTGAGTCCGATCTCAAGTCTGTCCCCCAGTGGTCCTGTGTCCGGCTCTGCCTCCCCCACGCCCCCGCTCGGCTCCTTCCCCAAGCCGTCCTTGTTACCTCTGTCCCCCCGCCCCAACATTTCCCCTTCCCAGCCCGGCTCCCTGCAGCCATCCCCAGCCCGGTTCCTCCGCCCCCACATGGATGCAGAAAGTTTCGCTCCTGGATACAAAGTTGCAGCGATTGTTGCTGCAGCCGGACTGGCTCCTCCCCCCGGCACAGCTGCCCCGACTCACCCTCCGGCCGCCCAGGGCCCCTCCTGCGGTGAGAAACAGGAGAGGGCTTGGGGGTAGAGCCTGGGCAGGGCCACACGGGGCTGTTTGGGGAGGCTCAGCCTCCCCTGCCCTTTAATACCTGCTGCCCATGTGAACAGTTGTGCGTCATGTTACAAGTGCTAATACACACAGCCTGGGGACTTGCATGGTGAACAGCTCACATGAACACCAGGGATTTTTCAGTGGTCTGGACACTCCTGGCACCTGCTGCAAACACCTAGGATGAATGTGATACAGGAGGCCCATTGCTCTGTGCCACTGTCATTTGAAAGCCCCTCTGTGACCCCAGATACATTGTCTTCCCTTTGATCTGTCAGAGGGCTGTCTGACCCCTACTTCTAGGGATTGTATTTTGCTTGTTACATCACGTTTATGATTCTCTGGAGGCAGCACCCTTTGGGTGTGCTATTGACGGAGCAGCCCCCACACTCAAAAAGTTAGCCCAAGCACACAATAGCTATAAATACTATTGTCATTGCCCACAGGACCCAGGCCTGAGACAAATGAAGGTTACAGACAAGATGATCTGCTGGCCTCTAATTTCTATAATTCTATCACAAAGTGCCTGACTTTCATGCTGTTTCCTGAATCCTGACATCTGACACCTTTCTGGCAGGCAACTAAAAGTCACAGAATGTCCTTGCAACATTTAACCAATGTGTTGGCCAGAACTACCTATCCACATGTCTGCAGTCCCTGTCACTGCAGTAGTATAGGATCTGACTGATTTTTTTTCACTTTCCACCATCCCAATTGATCATTTAATTTACCTTAATTTTATCAACATTTTCCCTGTTAAAACGTGTAAGCAGAGTCTGGATGAGCTCTCCCCTGACATCTGGTGGTGAGCTGTGGAAAAGGACTTCAGGGGCTGATCTCGTTTGCCTGGGCACACCCACCCTGCCTAGCATGATGGACTTCCTGCCCAAATGGTCACTTTGGCTGCTGTGGGATCCCCAGTCTCTTTGTTATTGGGGCAGGAGTAATAAAGGGTTGTTATCCTGGTTGTGTGAATCAAGGACAGCAGAACTGTACTTGGCATTTTACGGCTGAGGGACTTGCCCTCAACTGAGCGGCACTCGCTAGGCAAGGGACATGGGTTCCAAAGCCTAGTGAATTGAAAGGCTGGAGATAGGTATTTGTGCCTGGTAGTGACAGACCCAAACACCACTTTGATCTATTGTCTCTCTACTATGTAATAACAGAGCTAATTTTGACTTCATTAGGAGTTTTGTTACATGCTGTAGAGCTGAAATCATTGATATCTAGGTCTAAGTATTAGACCTACTTTGGGCTACTGGTTCTGATGCAAGAGGACTATCCAGGTGTACTAGCACCAAAGTTCCCCTACTAACAGCTGAAATCACTGAGAGCTGTGTTAAGTGTGTCTGGGGGGTGGCTGGTGGAGAGGGGTGACCAGCCGGATGGCTGGGGGAGAGGCATGGCTAGCGGAGAGGAGCGGCTAGCAGGACAGCTGAAAACTGCAGCAGAACCCCATGGAGAGGTATGGCCATTGACCCGAGCAGCAAAGCATGTAAGGTGCCCCCATATCTCCCCCCTTCCACCCAGGCTGGGAGGTAAACTCTGCAGATGAACTTCTGAACTCTGGGGCTATGCTGACCAAGGACAGAAACTGTGGGTGGGATGACTTTTGGGTTGCTGGACTTAAGACCCTGAGGGGAAAAGGACACTGCCAAACTTACTTGGGGGTGGGTCTTTTGCTCATGGTTTGTGTTATGAATCCTGTTTGTGGTGTTTCCCCAACATAATGCTGCATTGTTTATTTATTTATTAAAAGGCTTTTGCTACACTCAGGCTTGGTCTACACTTACCCCCCAATTCGAACTAAGGTACGCAACTTCAGCTACGTGAATAACGTTTCACGTAGCTGAAGTCGACGTACCTTAGTTCGAACTTACCTCGGTCCACACGCGGCAGGCAGGCTCCCCCGTCGACGCCGCGGTACTCCTCTCGTCTAGCTGGAGTACCGCAGTCGACGGCGATCACTTCCTGGTTCGACTTATCGCGTCCAGACAAGACGCGATAAGTCGAACCCAGAACTTCGATTCCCAGCTGCCGAACTAGCGGCTGGGTGTAGACATACCCTCAGACTCCGTGCTTGCGAGAGGGGAAGTATTGCCTCTTAGAGGCACAGAGGGGGGTGGTGTGTAATTGTCCCAGGTCACTGGGTGGGAGCTTGAGCCGGTTTTGCATTGTGTTATTGAAAAGGAACCCCTAGATACTGAACCTGGCCCTTGTTGCTGCCAACTCTGATGGGCAGAAGGGTTATAGTTGGGATCTAATTTTGCCCTTTTTAAAAATAATAGCATCAGCCCCGAATCATATGACATGTGGATCCCAAGCTTTCAAACCTTAATGGGATATCCAAATCTCAACACTGGATGCTCACATCTAAATGTCCAGTTTGTGCACCTATGTGCCAATCTGAGCATCCAACTGTTGGAATGAGATGCCCAAAGTATCCACCTGTGAAAACTGGACTCTGTTTCCCGCTTATTTTCTGTTCACTTAGGAACATAGGACATAGACCAGGAAGGGACTTCCTGGGTCATCAAGTCCAGACCAATGCTCTCGCAGGCATCCCTATCATATAATCCTGTTCTTAAATTTATCAAGCTCTGTCTTAAAACTAATTAGGTTATTTGCCCCCACTCATCCTATTTGAAGGCTGTTACTTGATCTTTATTGTTTTCAGTCTCAACATTAGTACTTAGAAATTCTTCAGCCATCAAATAGTCCTGAACCAGCAAATTAAACAACTGAAAGTTATAGAGTTTCTATCTGAAACTCTACGCCAATTGCTTAAATTACAGTAACCACACAGCTGCTTTAACTCTCACTGGAGCCAGGTGCTACTTACATTTACAGGATGCTTTAATGGATTGGATACTCATTATAATTGTCATGGTGTCTATGAACCAATAAAATTGACTAAACAAAACACTAAGTTCTTTGGGAGCTAGAGAGAAGGTGGGTAAATATTCATTAAACATATAGCTCTTTGGTTCAGTTTGTATATGATAGGTCATTCCAGTGAACAATGTCCCCCAGGACAAGCACATTATAAAAGGATGACGAATTTAAATCTCAGGCATTGTAATTACTTTGGAAATATGTCGACTGTTTATTTTTGCTCCTTTGTTTGATCTTGCTGAGAAAGGAACCCCATGGCTAGAGGATAGTGCCAACCATTCTAATGCCCTCTAAGAGTGAGACATAATAGTCCCTCAGGGCTGCTGCACTGTGCGCCAAATCCTGAGGCCTGGCTTAGTTCTCTGCAGTGGAGTAAGAGGTTGTTCTAACACATAGCTGGCATAAGTGCAGGACAGAAAAGGAAGATCACATGATTGTGTTTGCTGGCTTGTAGTCAAATGCTGGAAAACAGGTAGGCACGTGGTCTAGAATTTCCATTCCTCAGAAGCCCCTTTGGCTACTATCCGAGGTGATGTGAGTATCAGAACAGGGAAACAAAATCTTCATGAAGGGCCTTATTCATCCCTGGAGGGTAAGAACCCCATTACTCTCCTGATCAAATGGTGACTCCAACCACAGAGGGGGGAGCGAGGTCTGCTTGCCTGGTTTTCCCCCCCTACCACCAAACAACTCAACATGTAATGTAATGAATGGCCTGTTTTACCTGTTTCAGCCACACATTTGTTGTCATCAGCTGATTCTTTTCATCCTAGGGAGACAAGAGAACTGAAATTAAAAATATCCAAATAAATGCTTCCCATACTGATGTCTGACTGAATGGAGTTCAGTTCCTTTAGAAATCTGAGGATCGGCATATAGCATTAGGGTCAGATTTTTCCAAAGAGCTCAGCACCCAGCTCTCATCAAGAGCCCCTGGATTCTGAGTGCTTTTAAAAACCTCAGCTGGGCTTTTCAAAAAGGCTCAAAGGAGTCAGATGCCCAACTCCTTGAACAGCCCGAGCACTTAACGCCCAGTCCTGCAGCCTGTTAGCCCACACAACTCCCGCTGAAGTCAATGGAAGCACTGCCTGGAGGCTCCTAGTAACACATGAATGCAACTCTGGGAAAGAATTTTCTTCTGCAGAAATTAAAGCAAAATGTGCATGAACACCAGCTTTAGAAAGCAAAGGATTTTGCGGACTGTGCTGCTTACTTTGAAATAGAAGGAGAGGGAAAAAATTAGCCACAGTCTGAACTACCTTTGTTTTAGGTTCTAATATAAGAGACTGGGCCTAGGCCAGTGGAGTTAAGTGCTAGTGCAGCGCTCCGTGCTGAGAGGAATAAATCAGAGAACTCCCTTGCACAACTGCACCTTACCTAAGAGCATGGGAAAGTAGGTGGAGATGAGGGTGTCTGAGTAAATGTGATCCAGTGGGCTCATTTCTTGGACTTTCCAGCTGCTACTATGCAAAAGTAATTCTGGGACCATGCTCCCATTCACGTTGCTGCAAACTCACTCAGGCATTACAGTGTCTTATGGATGGGCAGAAAAATAATGTTTAGGGTGAAAAAATAGTTTCTGCTTCATGTCTGGCTTCTTATTTTGGTTGCCAGCTGTGTCCAGACATGAGTTGTGCCCAACATTTATATTACAAACATTTGAGGGTTGCTGGTGGTGATATTTGGTTGAACTGGTTAAAAAGGGGGGGGGGGTTTAAATTCACTTTTCCCTTTTCTTTAGAGTTTCAAAATGTTGAAATTTTGAAAACTGAAAAACATCAGCCAGCAGGAGAGTTGGAAAATGGGCAGGAGGAAATTGGGAAAAGTTTGCTAAAATTTTTCCTAATTTCTTTTTAATTTCAAAATTTTGACATTAGAAATTTCATTTAAATTCAAAAAATGTCAACCAGCTCTAAGATTCACTTCATAACATGAAGAGCAACCTTATTTGTAAGCTCTATTACATTCTCCTCCCCTTGGGCTTTCTATTCAATGGTAAACTCATCGGAGCAGGGACTATCTATTACTCTCTGCTTGTGAAGTGCCTAGCACACTTTATTATTTGTACAACCCATAGTTTCTAAGAGCCCCAATCACAGACCAGAGCCCCATTACGCTAAGTAATATACAAGCACAGAATAAAAAAATGTTCCCTTGCCCCAAGGAGTTTACAATCTGTGCACAAGACAAGAGACAACAGATAGATACAGACAGACCAAAGGGGGAGTACAAAGAAACAATGAGACAATATTGGAGGAGGGTCTTTATGCTCGTTATAGAGTAGCAAGATGCAATAACATCCTAGGAGCAGAAATTGGGTAGACCGGGATCGCAAGGGGTGAGTTGTCACATCTCTATCCAACAATTGACATACAACTGTCTGACAACTCCATTATGCATCCCGTATCATAAGGTGAAAGGTTAATGAACTAAGCTCTTCCAGATCCTAGTCCCCTAAAATTTGCCATGAAAAATGATACAAACATTAAAAAATGGTTTACCACAACGTGAGTTTGCAGGTATAGCTTTTCTCTTTGTTAAAGGTCCTACAGCTTACTTACCACATCCACAAGCTGAGATATCTTTAAGCCAAAAAGGACTTTTATTGTATCATTGGAGTTTTCAACAGGTCGGACCCATTTCTGGTACCCATGAAATAAGTGTCTCAGGAGGGCATCTTCGTTTTCAGCAACCAAACTGAGCCCAGCAACAGCTAAAAGGAGACAAAGAGTGTGTGGGTGTATGTGAAAGTGCAACGCGAGGTGTCCTCTGAGTTGAAGAGAGTAAGAGGAAAGACAGTCATCACCAATGAAAACAGGAAAATCTGCCTCAGGCAAAACCTTGCCAGATAGGGATTAAATTCACAGTCTCTCAATAGAGCCAAGGAAGGAGGGAAGTACGATTAGTCAGCTCAAATGGGGATTTTGTTATATTTATGCTGTCATCGGGTTATCTGATTTGATTGGGTGTTTATTGTTTATTAGTGTATTTTTAAAAGATCATCAAGGGTGCCAGAACATCAAGTGGGCCTCTCATTGTAAAGCAGCGAAAATCCAAATTAATACATGTTGCCTCAGGAAGAAATCACACTTTTTGGTAATACCTGACTTGGGGGCACCCTGGTCACTTTGTACTCCAGGCAGACTGATCTACTGTCATAGAGGCGTTTGATCAGCTATAGGTGGGACTTGCTGTTAACAGAGCCTCAATCTCATTTTGTTCACATGGACCTTTTGAAACAGAGCGCGTACACGGAGTGAGGTTTTGCATGGTTGTGTTTTGTGATGAATCTGCTAGGCAAGAAGCTACCATTCCCATCACCCCCTCCCCGCCATGTTCTGATCCCCAGTGTGGACATACTTCCCTGGCCTGGGGGCAGAAACTCTATGAAAGACCCTGACCCAGGAAGTAACCGTGCCCTGGGGGAAGCAGCAGCAAACTGGGAGCAGCTGGGAAGCAAAATGCAGGGGAAGCTACACGCACTGCTAACTGCAGCAAGAGCCAGGCAGCTGTGTGTGAACAGGTGGCCACTGCAGCTGGGGTCAGGTCAGCAGAGAACTTGCAGGAAAGTAACCGCAATAATTATGGTTCGTATTCAGGAACATTATGAGTCATAGACCCCATTCCATTGATCCACTGCTCTTGGTCTTCCTCCTCACATCATACATGCTCAGCCCTGGGGTGGATGACCCCTGCAAGGTTACATCCATCCATTCTACATGCCGCTTGGAAGTTTGGGCTCCCCACTACTCCGCATCCCTCTGCCAGCTGTGTCTCCACCCCCTTGAGCTGCCATCTGCCTTCCAGCCCCAGGCCACCCCCTGTTTCTCCAGGGGAAGTTGGTAGTCACACAGACAGCAGACAGCACTTGAAGGAGAGACGGGTGTATCCTTTTCCTCTTGAAGACCCATGTGGTAAAATCCCACCCTGAACTCATGTTGCACCAGCCCTCTGGCTGGTGTTGCCGGATCTCCCCACTCATGCCTGCCCTGGTCTGTGGGTTGCAGAGAGGAGCAGGGCTTTGCTTTACCTGCTCCCTTCCTGCTTTGGGGGCCCACAAGGCATTGGGAAGGAGCAGTCACTGGGCGACTGAGTACAGGTGTAATGCAGCACCCGGGACTGAACCTGGGACCTTTAGATCTTAGCACATGAGCCTCTACTGCCTGAGCTAAGAGATCTAGCTCTGTTAGTCAGGGGTGTAGCAGGCTCATCCTCCTTTAAGGGGGACAGAGCGCGACACTGAGTGGGTGGGGGCTGCAGAGGCATTGCTATAGTGCCTGGCCTCATGTAAGGTGTACAAGACTGGGAGGAGGCTCCAACCTGAGAATTCATGCTGCAGCCAGGCCCATTTGGGCTGTGATTGTCAGGAAATACTCACTGGATACCAGAGACATTTAAGCAGGGGAATGTCCACACCCCCAAAACTGATACAGAAAAGCGAGTCCTTTCTTGGCGGTTAGACAATGGTCAATGGATTAAAGGGGCTGATCACACGACACCTTCCATGGAAGCAGATGGCATGGCAGTCTCCTGTGTTTGACCTGTTAGCATTCGTTAGGTAGCATCTACAAAGGGAGAGGGAGGGGCTTCCCCTTCATCCAGAGCCTGGCAATGCATTCAGAGTGCAATCTGGAGGCGGAAGATACTAACGCCCTGCAGCAAACACATATGAGTAGACTGGAGTCTGGGTTTATATATGTGTTTGAGGACAGTGTCACCATGAGCGACATCACTCTGATGAGGATTTCAGAGACCGAGAAAGAAAGGATGCTTCGGGAAAGCCTGCAAAGACCAGAGCCGTATGCCGCCATGCTCTGCAAGGCAATGATCCCCGAGTACTTGCTTGTCTCCTGGCGCGGAAACGTTTCCTACCATGGAGGACCCAATAAGGCCGCTCTCCCCAGGAACCTGATGCAAAGGCTTTCCAATTACCTCCAGGAGAGCTTCGTGGAGATGTCCCAGGAGGATTTCTGCTCTATCCCTGGACATATAGACCGGATTTTACTGTAGCTGCACTGGCAGGGACTAAACTGTAGAGCGCCTAGGGCAAACCAATCATGCTAAACCGGACATTGTTAGATTTTCTTTCAGTAGTTGGACTGCCAAGGACTGAAACGTTAAGTGCCTAGGGCAAAGTAATCATGAAAAACCCATTGTTAATATTGTTAATATTCCTGTTCTGTTAAAAATAAATGTTTACATGTTTAAAACACTTACCGACTGATCCTTCCCCTGATTCTGTGTCCGGGTTAACGCCTGGGGACGGTTGGTAGGGGATCTCTGTAAGGGTGATGAAGAGATCCTGGCTGTCGGGGAAATCAGCGTTGTAAGCACTGTCGACTGCCTCGTCCTCCTCATCTCCTTCCTCATCTTCCCCGTCCGCTAACATGTCTGAGGAACCAGCCGTCGACAATATCCCATCCTCAGAGTCCACGGTCAGTGGTGGGGTAGTGGTGGCGGCCGCACCTAGGATGGAATGCAGTGCCTCGCAGAAACGGGATGTCTGGGGCTGGGATCCGGAGCGTCCGTTTGCCTCTTTGGTCTTCTGGTAGCCTTGTCTCAGCTCCTTGATTTTCACGCAGCACTGCGTTGCATCCCGGCTGTATCCTCTCTCTGCCATGGCTTTTGAGATCTTCTCGTAGATCTTTGCATTCCGTTTTTTCGATCGCAGCTCGGAAAGCACGGACTCATCGCCCCACACAGCGATCAGATCCAAGACTTCCCGATCAGTCCATGCTGGGGCCCTCTTTCTAGTCTGAGATTGCACGGCCATCTCTGCTGGAGAGCTCTGCATCGTTGCCAGTGCTGCTGAGCTCGCCACGATGTCCAAACAGGAAATGAGATTCAAACTGCCCAGACAGGAAAAGGAATTCAAATTTTCCCGGGGCTTTTCCTGTGTGGCTGGTCAGAGCATCCGAGCTCGGACTGCTGTCCAGAGCGTCAACAGAGTGGTGCACTGTGGGATAGCTCCCAGAGCTATTACCGTCGATTTCCATCCACACCTAGCCTAATTAGACATGGCCATGTCGAATTTACCGCTACTCCCCTGGTTGGGGAGGAGTACAGAAGTCGAATTTAAGAGACTTCTATGTCGAACTAAATAGCTTCGTTGTGTGGACGGGTGCAGAGTTAATTCGATGTAACGCTGCTAAATTCGACATAAACTCCTAGTGTAGACCAGGCCTAATACTCTCTCAATCCTCAAAGAGAGACCTCGAGAAGGAGACTTGCTGAAGCAAAGCCACAGGGGTCTCTGAGGTTTCCCTGGCCCTGCGCCCCTGTCCTGCCTGGCTGATGTCAGCATCTCTCTGTGAGGTCACCACCTCCCTAACACCTTTGACCAATAGGCTGAGGTCCTGCAAAAGGCCTTTGTGATGTCACTGCCACACCCACCCTGAAGTGCTAATGTCCTGCTGCTGGCCTGACACTTTGAAGGTTTGAGCTACTCTCTGTGGATCACCCCACTCAATGCGTGTTCATTCTAGGAAGCAAGTCTAGGTCCTGCATAGACCTGCCAATGGACAGGGTGGGCTGGGAGTAATGCTAGGGTGAGGTCAAGTAAGGCCTAGGAACCAGTTGCAGCAGAAACATGCTCCCGGATCTGAGCTTTTACATAAACAAACCCATTTTCTAACCCCTGTGGTTACTCCCAGCCTTGAACTGGACATATACCCATGTAACACTCATCTTACATCTACAGTCTCAGAGCCTGTGAGGATGGGAAATGCCCCATTCATCTCAGGTAGGTTGTTGACTCTGGAGCCTAACAATAACACTGCACAAGGTAATGCTGTTGACTGTTTCACTGCTGATTCTGAGCACTCCTGTGCCGGTCCTTCATTGTTGGATATGGAGCCGGAGCAGAGCAGTTGGTTGAGGAGACAGAGCACAGTTGACGTGGGGAGGTGGGGCACCAGATAGCTTTTGGCCATTTTTCCACCTTCTCTGCACTGAGACAGCAAAGGAGCCAGTTTGCACACACACACACACACACACACCCCGGTACAATTTAGAGCAACCTCTGGGCTGCTCTGAGTCTTGCCAGTTTGTAACGGCACCCTAGGGGCTGTTACACCAGCTGGGAAGTGCTGGAACACACCAGTCTCTCCCTCCCCATACTGCTCTCTCCGTTGAAGGGGAGAGAGTGGTATTTAGCTGGTGTAGCTGGCTCTATGCTACCAGGGCATTTCACCATGCTCATCCCCAGCTGGCTGGCCCCACCACCACAGGCTGGAGCAGGGACTAGACTTTGCCTCTACAAGGTCAAACCCTTTCCTCCAAATGCCTGCTCACTCCATTTCCCATGCCCACTGCCAAAAGCCTCATTGAATCTGAGTGCCCCAAACCCAAACTGCCTCCCGCTGTTCCCAGGGACCAGAGTCTCTAGCTGCCCAGCCTTCCAGCTTTCCCCTGATGAGTGCTGCAGTGGTGCATTGCGGGCAAAATTTCGCAGCAGGGGGACAACCTGGGGGAGGCTGTAAACCAAAAAACATCCCAAACCTGGGAAATGTGCTGGATTTAACTGGAAAATAATGAACAACATCCCCTATCCCTTTCCTGATTTAATGTAATACAGCCTTCCCCTGAACCTGGCTCAGAAACATCCCCATGCCACAGAATCAGTAGAGAAGAGGAAGCAGTTTTCATAGAACCTATGTCACAGACTACATGGGGCCTGACTCTGACCTGGGGGGCGTAATGGAAACTTGGCGGGATGATTCTTATAGCTGGAATGAGCCTTGAAGAGCATGATCAATAGAGGAGATGCAGAAAGGGAAGAAGTGGGGTCCCCAGAAACAGAGCCACAAAAGATGGATTGGGCCAAATTCAGCTGTGGTGAAATGGTGACATCAGTTATCCACTGGGCATAAATTGGTCCCCAAATGCAGGAGCCTGGGGCAAGGAAGAGGCAACGCTATGGCCCTGCCCCCTCCCTAGGCATGGGGTGAGCAGGCTGCATCCCATAAAATCGCAGGCATGCACCACCTGGTGCAAGGGCTACATTCTACACACTGTCTCCAGGTATTACACCCCCCCACCCCCTCTCCGGACTGTGCCTAACAGGCATCCCTAAAGCCTTAAAGAAGGGAAAAGGCTGTTTAGGGAACTAAGAGAAATGGGGTAAAACTGAGCACAGAAAACATGTAGGCTGTATAGCTGGAAAAAAGTCCTTCCAGTGAGGTCTATTCTGCCATGATCTCATCTCCCCAAAGAAATGTGAGAAGACCTTAGGCTAGAATCTTTTACAACAAGACTAGATGAAGCAGCGGGGAATACACTGAAAGAAGCAATGTTGCCCTTGAAGAAAGATGAACAAGATTATCAGATGCTGTAGGTCAGACTCATCTCCAATGTCACTGATTCATGTGTGTGTGTAAGTTTCAGTGCTCATCACCACATTTATTGTGTGTACGACGAATTCATCACGCTTGCCATACCACTTAGTATCGCCCCTCGTTAATTTTTCCTCATTTATAGTGGTTGTGTGGTTTCTGATCCTACTGGCAAAAGAGTTGATAAATGAATAGAAAAAGCTCTGGCACGGATGGTGGAGGGAGCTTTCTACACATGATGTGCACTGGAAGAAATACACAAACAGTACCTTTAGCCTTTTGTCTTTTCACTTGAGCGGCTAGGAGTTCATCTCGATGCTGGGGATTTTCTCTTCTTTAGCAACACATACTCTCTCTCTCCCTCACACACTCATAAAAACACGGCTTTTCCTCTCAACTGTCAAATATTTTGTGGCATTGGGTACTAAACCCAAGAGTAGAAAGGGGCTCTGCTATTTTAGTTACTCTTCATTTCTCCTCTGCTCCAGTAATATCTACCAGTAACTTCATTGCCTCATGTTTAAAAGGCTTTTAAATGGAGGAACAAATATAACCATGTTTACAAGTCAGAGTTGTTTTAAAAGAAAGTAGAATAACTATTATAACAATGAATGCTAATGCCTAACTTCAGCGAGCAGACACCGAACTCTGTTACAGAAAGAAATCTGCATTTCTGGCGTTCCCGGTGGAAAAGGAAGAAATCGCACTTACCCGAGTTGCTAACACAAAGAATGAGGGGTACCAGAGTAAGATCTAGCAGCAGCAGCATGGCAGCTTTTGATTTCACAAGCAAACAAATTCCAGCCTAGAAACGGGTGAACAGGAACTAATTAGAAAGCATGAAGGATCAGAGTGTCTGCAAAGAAGGATCGGGCATGCCAAGCCTAATCTTGCATCACTGGGAAGCTTTTTAAAGTACACTTCATTGATTTTCAGTCAGCTGTCACAGCCTGTAAGTCTAAAAAATATCTCTGGGTCCTAAACTCTGACACATTTACTCTTTATATTATAACCAGTGCTAGCCTGTTATAAATCAGAGATAGCATGAAGTCAGAAAAAATATAAGTGGTAGACAGCCAAGACGGACCATAATACAAATATATCTTTTACCACTAAATCATAGACCTCAGGGGTGGAAAAGGTCTCACTTTCCCAGTGCAGGAAAGGTTGAAAGAAGGGCATGTTTAATCTAGAGAAAAGAAGGCTGTGGTGGGATATGCTAACTGTCTTTCAATACGTAATAAGTTGTTAGAAAGAGGACAATGTTCAATTGTTCTCCATGTCCACTGGAGGTAGGACAAGTAGTACTGGGTTTAATCTGCAGCAAGGGAGATTTAGGTTAGATATTAGGAAAAACTTTCTAAGGGTAGTTAACAGGCTTCCAAGGGAGGCTATGAAATCTCCATGACTGGATGTTTGTAAAAACAGGTTAGGCAAACACCTGTCAGGGATGGTCTAGGTCAGTGGTTTTCAAACTGTGGGTCGTGACCGAGTACTGGGTCGCGGAATGTAAGGCACTGGGTCGTCGCAGATCTGGTCAGCACCGCCGACTGGGCCATTAAAAGCCCCATTGGCAGTGCTGCCCGGCTAAGGTAGGCTAGTCCCTACCTGTTCCGACACTGCGCTGAGCCCTGGAAGTGGTCAGCAGCAGGTCTGACTCCTGGGGGGGAGGGGGGAGGCCACGGGGTTCCACACGCTGCCCCACCCCGAGCACCAGCTCCGCACTCCCATTGGCAAGGAACCGGCCAATGGGAGCAGGGGGGAGGTGCCTGCAGGCGAGAGCTGTGCGGAGCTGCTCGCGTGCCTCCGCTTAGGAGCCGGATCTGCTGCTGGCTGCTTCCAGGGCGCAGCGGGGGCCGCGATGCCAGGACAGGCGGGAAGCCTGCCTCTGCACCCCAGCTGTGCTGCTGACCAGGAGCCGCTGGAGGTAAACCCATGCCCCAACCCTGCCCCCCAATCCCCTGCCCCAGCCCTGAGCCCCCCTTTAAACTCAGAGCCCCTTCCTGCACCCCAAGTCCCTCATCCCCGGTCCCACCTCAGAGCCTGCACCCCCAGCCCAGAGGCCTGACCCCCTCCCACACTCAAACCCCCCGCCCCAGCCCAAAGCCCCCACCACACATTGAACCCCTCATTCCCAGCCCCACTCCGCAGCGCTCACCCCCACACCCAAACCCTCTGTCCCAGCCCAGCGCCCCTCCCACACCCCAAACCCCTCATCCCCAGCTCCATTGGGTCGCAGACATCAATAATTTTCTTCAACTGGGTCACCAGAAAAAAAAGTTTGAAAATCACTGGTCTAGGTTTACTTGGACCTACCTCAGCATAGGGGGCTGGACTAGATGACCTCTCAAGGTCCCTGCCAGACCTACATTTCTGTGAGTCTAGGATTGTTTCCCCCACTGTCCTCATGGTCTAGTGTTAAATAACTAAACTGATGGGGCTTATAGCAGTTCCATAGGGGAGATTATTGAACAAGTTTCTAAATCTCATTCTTCCTGTATATGGAAATCAATGACTTCAAATGGGCTTTGGATCAGACCCATTCAGCCTCAATGTTCATTTTCCCAACCCATTCATCCCTCAGGCACCCCGAATGGAAGTCACTTAAACATATATCTACAAAAAGGGAGTTTAAAGTGCAGAGTTTTGCCCTTGCTATAGCAAGATAGACTGGCCAAAACCCTTGGCTTGCATCCAAATTTGAAAATACATTTCCAGTTTGAAATCTAGATATGACTTTTTCAGCTGTTCTCATGGGATACTGATTGTTTTTGATGGCCATATTAGAATCTTTTGGAGCTATTCAGATCCTCGACTGATTTAGTTGTATGACGGTGACTATCCTGGTATCCCTATAACATCTTAATTTAACATCTGTTCAAGCTCATCTTTTTACTTTTTGATGCTAATGGGGCTTTTCATGGTGTCTGTCTTTTTGGCAGCATGCTCAGATCTATATCAGTGTGATGGGTTATATCCTCTATGTACCCCAGTCTGTTAAACAGCTCACCAAGTTCTTTAAAAACATCTTTTGTATCCCATTCAACAGGCAAGTTATACCCCCATTTGGTTATCTGCATTTGCAGGTTGCTTCTCAACTCAAGAATTCATGGAACTCCCTGTTCCATTACTTCAAACTGGTATTTGTAACAGACTTGCTAGTGTGGCTTCGACACATGGAACGGTGTGGTGACTGCTTTATGAAAGAACCTTAGATTTGGACTTTAACGCTGGGCAGTCACTAACCCTTTTGTACATGCCTGCTGTGATTATTTTACACTCTGCTCCAGTATGTATTCTGAAAGGCATTTTTTGTTGATTTATTGCCAAAGCCACAAGCCCATCTGTTGTGGAACCTGGCTTTGTAATGGTATTAGAAGACTCAGCAGTCTTCTGCATCATCATCAGAGCTTTATTCTCCAGTCTTATATTCAGGCATCCATTCTGCTTTTGTATTTCTTTGCAACTTGTGCTGCCAGAGATGCACTTTTGCAAAATGGTTGCTTTCACTGCACATTTATCACACCCGTTTTGCTAGCCATCTTTGAGTTGTTTTGCAATTGCCTCCACATGTGTTGCAAACATATTTGATCATTGTTATTTGTTTACCCTTGCAGTCTGTCTTTATACCGTGGACTGCATTTATAATTAGATGCACTTCCGTTCTCTTTCCCTCTTGGTTAACTGGAAGTTGGGAAGCTCGGTTTTCACACGTATCAAATCTTTGCAAATTCAAGTCAATTTCTTGCAATAACTTTGCTTTGAACTGGTTATCAGTTATACCAGAAATAATCTGGGTTCTCATTAGCCTTTCTGTTAATTGTTCAGATTCACATGATTTAGCCTTATTACACAGATTTAAAACATAATGATCAATTATCTTATCTGGCAGTTAGTTTCCTTTAAAGCAAATGTGTCTTTCTTAAGTAACATTTCTGTGTAGTTCCGTGTTCTTGACATTTTTAATGACCTTTGTCTAGCAGTTTGCAGCCCCATTCATGCTGTCACTGACTTGTACTGTGCGTGCCCCTGGGCTTGCCACATAGAGTAGTGTGAAGGATCTTACCCTCTCTGGTTTCTCTGTTCTGTTCCTGGTCCAAAAATATTTGCAAGTGCTGCACCTTCCTCCTCCAGTTCTCTGCTGCAGTCTTCCATGTAGACTAGAGATCGGGAAGCATTAATATCATTGTACAAGGCACAAGAAAGACCTCATCTGGAATACTGCTTACAGTTCTGGTCACTCATGTTCAAGAAAGATTCATTCAAACTGGAATAAGTTCAAAGAAGGGCTACTAGGATGATCAGGGGAATGGAGAGCCTACCTTACAAGAGGAGACTGGGAGAGCTTGGCTTGTGTAGCACAGGGCCAGCCCACAACATTTTGGCACCTGAGGTGGGGAGCTCAAATGACGCCCCCGTACCCCCTTGCTTGGGCCAAAACTTTGAAACTCTGGGTCCTAGTGGTGCCCCCCCCCCCCAGTCTGGCACCTGAGGTGGCCGTCTAAGTTCGCATCATGGTAAGGCCAGCCCTGGTGTAGCATAGCAAAAGCAGGCTCAGAGGGCATATGGTTGCACTCTAAAAATCATGGGGGTAAGCTAAGGGACGATGTTGGCACAGGAACAAATTGGTATAAAGTGGTCATGAATAGATTTAGACTGGATATCAGAAGAAGGTTTCTAATCAACAGAGGAGTGTGTTTCTGTAACAGCCTCCCCATAGGAAAAGTGGGTGCAAACAGCCTAACTAGTTTTAAGTTGAGTTTGGTACATTTTTGAAGGGGATTAGATGATGGGGTTGCCTGCCATAGCAGAGGATTGGACTTGATGGCCCTGGAGGTCTCGTCCATCCCTATGTTCCTTAATCACCACGGATGAGGTTGAGAAGTTTTGAGGACAGGAAATGAGAGACAGTTGGAAAAGAACCTAGACAGGGAGGAGCCTGGAGGACAGTAGGTGACAGCTACAGGAAGAGGGAGAGAGCAGTTGGCTGCAGGATGCTCTGGCAGAAGGGGGATAAGCACAGCAGGTCCAGGTCTAGGTAACACAGGAATAGAGTTATTCAGGTCTAACACTCAGAGCAGGAGACTCTCTGCCTCACTCATGTAGGGAAGGGACTCCCTGTAGGCCCAGAGCCAGAGAGAGAGGCCCTCAGAGTGGCGTTTGGGCTCAGCTGCCATTTCAGGATGGTGTTTGACTCCCCAGGGCTTTTGATGCAGTTTGATCATGACATCGTTTTGGGAACAATCTCAGGATGGTCATAGTGAAATGGGTAAATGTAACGGAGCTCTGGGCCTTGCTGCTCTCCCACACCATGCAGGGAGCACTTAGAGGAAGAGCCAGTAAGAGAGTGGCGGCTCCTGTAATGAAGTTTGGAGGTTGAAGTTTGATCCCCCTGCCAATGCCCACTCATCACCAGAAGAGCCAGAGAAGAATCCAGTTCAACAGACTCCCCCTTTATCACAACACCTGCCCCAGGGACATCCATGGTAGCCCCTCAGAATCAGGGCTGTTCTGGGCCATTACCAGTCAGCAAAGGACTGTAGGGCACCTCTGGACTAAGTGCAGCTTCCTGGAACCTATCTCAATTCCACAGCAGTATTTCCAACTGCCCCGCATCAGCTCCTGTAGAGACAATGAGGTGAGAGTAGCTTTCCCACCCCACAGCACACACAGTATTTTCAAAGCAGGGGCCCCTTCCTCCTCCCTCAACTCCCTTCCATAGCGTGAAGGCACTGTGGACTACTGTTCAATAGTGTCTCACTCCTGCATCCCCCGCAGACCCCTCCCTCTCTCTCTCTGCTTCTCCCCTCCCCTATCCTCACACGCTGCCCCTCCTTCCCATACACACTATCTGTTCCTTCTTCCACAGGCACTCACCAAAGCCCCCAGCTCTGTCTCCTTGTCCCTTCCCAGAGACATCCCATGATCACAACCATCCTTCTCCTTTTTTCTTTCTCTCCTGACACTGCCATTCTTCCTCCGTTATTTTCTCTGTCTCCTTTTCTATTTTCCCTTTCTGTGCCTTCCCTCCCCTTCTATTTGCTTCTTTGGTGCAGCTGCACCACCACTTGATGGCAGGGTTGGGACACTGCTGGCAGCAGCTCCTGGAGGCCAACTGTAGTAGCTTTGGGGCACGTCTACACTACAAAATTATGTCAACCTAAGTTACATCTGCATACAGCCAGCACAGTAATTCAATCGTTTTTGTGTATCCACGCTACGCTGCTTGTGTCAGCAGTGCCCGTTCTCACTAGCAGCGATTGCATCGATGCAGAATGCCCTGCACCATGAGTAGCTATCCCACTGTGCAACTTGCTACCATCTAGCGCAGGGTGTTTTGGGAAGGTTTGCAATGTCTCATGGGGCCAAAATGAGTCAACTTCCCATCATGCAGTGTTCTCCACCCCATAATTTCACCTGCATCCCACAATGTTTTGCGCCTCTTTTCAAAATCCCTGCAAACCTGTATGTCCCCCCTCAATGTCCACAATCTGTGTCAGAAGCCTGGATCCTGGACATCTCACAACTATTGTGATGAACGTTGCAAGCCTGGGGGGCCTGATCCTAGAGTATTTGCAGAGCCGCAAGAGGAGCCCTGGGGAACATGACGATTCCTTGGAGGCTAGATTGCTGTGGGACACAAACAATTCAAAGCTGTTGGCGGCATTCACAGAGCAGCTGCAGATGGTGGAGCACTGGTTCTGGGCCCAAGAAACGAGCACTGACTGGTGAATCTCATTGTCATGCAGTTTCAGGATGATGAGCAATGGCTGCAGAACTTTCGGATGCACAAGGCCACATCCTGGATCTGTGTACAGAGCTCGTCCCAGCCCTCCAGTGCAGCAAGACCAAAATGAGCTCTGCACTGACAGTGGAGAAGAGAGTGGCGATTGCTCTGTGGAAACTGGCAACACCCAATTGCTACCACTGGGGGCTATTGTGATACAAGTGTGCAGGGCCATTAATTTATGTCCTGCTATGGAGGACTGTGGCTCTGGGCAATGTGCAGGACATTGTGGATGATTTTGTAGCACATGGGTTCCCAAACTGCAGTGGAGCGATAGACAGCATGCAGATTGCCATTTTGGCACCAGACCACCTTGCCATAGAGTACATCAACAGAAAGGGCAACTTTTCTATGGTAATGCAAATGCTGATGGATCACTGGGGATGCTTTACCAACATCAGTGTGGGGTGGTCTGGAAAGGTGCATGATGCACGCACGTTTAAGAACACAAGCCTGTTCAGAAAGCTGCAAGCAGGGACTTTCTTTCCAGACCAGTGGATTACCATTGGGGATGTTGAAATGCCAACAGTGATCCTGGGAGACCCAGCCTACTCCTGGCTCCCACCTCAGCACCACCAAGGAGCACGTCAACTAAAGGCTCAGCAGATGCTGAATGACAGTTGGATGTGCCTTTGGTCATTTGAAAGGTCGCTGGCGCTGTCTGCTCTTGAGATTGGACCTCAGTGAGAAAAATATCCCCATGGTTATAGCTCCTGCTGTGCCTTGTATAGTACCTGTGAAGCAAAGGGGAGAAAGTTTCTCCTGGGATGGACAGCGGAGGTGGAATGGCCGTCTGCTGATTTTGAGCAGCCGGAGCTCTAAGAAGAGCTCAGTAGAGAGCTATTCAGCTCAGGGAGGCTTTGAAAGACCATTTCAATAGTGAGTCACAGTAATGTGTGTTGCTGCAGTGTGTTCTACCTGGCATTGCTCTTTTCCACCCCAGGATGAAGCTTGTAATGAGTGCGGTGTGTAGTAGTAATATACCATTGCAAATGCATCCCTAATTATTATCTGTGAATGATGTCAGCCCCAGCCAGCATACACTGTGAACTAGTAAAGAGGAATTACATTTCCATAACTAGACTTTTCTTCCATACCCATGGGAAAAAAGGGTTACTCACCTTCTCGTAACTGTTGTTCTTCGAGATGTGTTGTTCGTGTCCATTCCAATCAGGTGTGTGAGGGTCGAGCCACCACAGGAGGGAGTCAAGGACTGGGTGAGGCAGGGTCACGCTCCTGTCCAAGCTGTCCCGGGCTGGGCGATACACTGACGCGAGCCACGACTGAAGAGGTCGAAGTCTGAGTCTGGCATGCTGCACCACGTAGGATCAGGCAGCCATGTGTCTGATAAGCAGTTCCTCGCTGAGGTGGTGGGAAACAATCTGAGGCCCCAAATGATATCGGTTGGGGCCTGAAACCTTGCTTCCAGCAGGTATGCCCCGGCTTGGGTCGAGAACAGTACTGCCCCTATAAACTCTATCCTCTGGACGGGGGACAGAGTCGATTTTGCTTCATTTAGAAGGAGACCCAGGTTGTCGAAGGTGGCTCTGATTAATCTGACCTGAGCTTCTACTTGGGTCCTGGAGAGGCCCCGATCAGCCAGTCGTTGAGGTATGGAAACACCTGTACTTGGTGCCTGCGCAAGAACTTAGCAACGACTGCCATGCACTTGGTGGAGACTCGAGGTGCTGCTGACAGGCCAAATGGAAGAACGGTACATTGCTAGTGGGTACTGTTGACCACAAACCTGAAGTACTTCCTGTGGGGCTGAGTGATTGTGATATGAAAATATGCGTCCTTCAAGTCAAGGGCGGCATACCAGTCCCCTGGATCCAAGGAAGGGATGATGGAGGCCAAAGAGACCATGCAGAACTTGAGTTTCTTCACAAACTTGTTGAGTTCTTGCAGGTCCAAGATAGGCCTGAGGCCGCCTTTAGCTTTCGGTATTAGGAAATACCGGGAATAAAAGCCCTCACCCCTTTGCTCCTGAGAAACCTCCTCCACTGCCCCTAGAGGTAGCAGTGACTGCACCTCCTGGATAAGAGATGCTTGTGAGAAGTGTCCCTGAAGAAGGAAGGTGGGTGGAAGGCTGGGAGGGCACAGAATTGGATGGAGTACCCCCTCTCTACCATGCGGAGCACCCAGCAGTCCAAAGTGATTCGGGACCATGCATGGTAGGAGGAGGACAGTCGGGAGGAAAAGGTAAGGAGGGGTAGATCCAGTTTTTGTTCTGGTGCACTGTCCTGGACTACACCTTCAAAAGGCCGGTTTGGGGCTGGAAGGTGGTTTGGGTTGGCCAGAGCCCTGGTCTGAGGACGGGTGTTGTCTTTTCCTGCTGCTCCTGTTCCTCCTCCGAGAACCGTCCTGGCGGTTCTGCTGATAGAACCTCAGAGGAGGTTGCGGCCTGAAGTGTTCCTGCTGTGTGGCAGGAGTATGCAGGCCCAAAGACCTGAGGGTGGCTCATAAGTCTTTCAGGCTATGCAGCCTCTTGTCTGTCTTTTCAGAGAAAAGAGTCACACCCTCAGATGGGAGGCCCTGAATGGTCTGTTGGACCTCATAAGGGAGCCCCGAAACTTGGAGCCAGGAGCCCCTTCTCATGGCCACCCCAGTAGCCATGACACTAGTGGCGGCATCAGCACCATCCGACGCAGCCTGGAGGGAAGCCCGGGAGACTAGCTTTCCCTCCTCCACCAGGGCTGAGAACTCTGCTCGAGATTCTGAAGGGAGGAGCTCCGAAAATTTGGCCATCACTGCACTGACGATGGCCTGCTGGTTCGAAATATGGAGCTGCAGACCCCCTGTAGAGTAGACCTTTCTCCCGACAAGGTCGAGTCACTTAGCCTCCGTGGTTTTTGGGGAGGGTGGAGCTGGTGCCAAACCAGCTGCCTGAGCCAACAAAGGTGGCGGGGCCATTGTCTGTGCCGCTGTCGGTGCTGCAGTGCCGAAAATGCTGTTGGCACCGGCACAGTAGTCGGTGCCGAGAACGCAGTGAGCGTCGAGGTTGAAAGAGTCGTTAGTGCCAAGGCCAGTACCAGCAATGGTGCCCCAGCCAATGGAGTTGGCATGTGGGTAGGCACCAAGGCGGGCTGCGTGGTTGACGGCGGGACGAATGTGGCTGAGGCCACTGAAGATGCTGTGGAGCGGTGCCCTTGGATCCCTCCCTGGCTCTGGTGAAAGGCCCAGGGGGTCCAGAATGGCCACTGTGGTGGATTTTGCCACTGCGGTGGCCATGCCAGTAGCTCTCACCTGTCTCGCCTTGACCTCGATTGTCGGCTTCTGCTCCCCCGAGAGCAGTAGGAGTCAGACTCTGACTCCGAGGTCTCCAAGACTGAAGACCACAGAGGAGCGGAGCTTTGGTGCCTTGAGCATTAAAAGCTTGGGGAGCGACTAGGCTCTCTGTCCAAGTGAGCCGGTGCCAAAGGATGTGGAGAGGGGGAATGCCTGGACATCATTGCCAGCTTCCTTCCTGACTTCACCTGGTTCCTCCCTTGTAGGGGGTGAGAACGGCGCTGTAAGGTGCAGCAGATCCCGAGCAGCTTCAAAAGCTTCCAGCATCGAAGGAAGTGGCAGCTGCTGGCCTGTAGGGACCAGTGAACGTGGGGGGCCCGGACTCAACTGCCTCAGCTGGGCAGGAGTCGACATGGCGCTAATGGGGGATCCCGAGCTGTGGCCCACCTGGGGTCTCCCTTCCTTAGATTTAGCAGGTGGTGACCACCTGTCCAACTTCTTTTTCTTCTGAGACACCGGCGAGCGAGACCAGTGCCTGCTCTCCGCTGTGCCTCGGGAGGTGCTGTGCCAGTGCCCAGTGTCCCAGGACGAGTCCTTTCTCAGCACCAAACTCGATGACAGTGCCGGAGTGCTCATATCGACGAGGAAGTGCTAGGAGCCAGGTCCCCTGAGCCCGGGTCCAAATGGGGGTGTAGAGCTGCCTCCATGAGGATCACTTTTAGCAACTGCTCCCTTTTTTTAAGAGTTCTAGGGCGGAACTCGTGGCAGATCTTACAGCGATCCTTTTGGTCACCCTCCCCTAGGCACCGTAAACACGAGGAGTGTGGATTGCTCTTTGACATGCACTTCGCGCAGACCACACCATTTTTAAACCCCGGGGACCATGGCATACCACGGCTCCGGGGAGTCGAAAGGGGGGTAGAGACCCCCAACAACTCTAATCACTAACTACTAAGATAAACTAACTAGGTACAAACAACTGGAGTTGAACATGCTTACTAAAGCCAGGGCTACGGGAAGTTCCAGCTAACCGTCACTGGTGGTAAGAAGGAACTGAGGGGGTGGCGGGTCGGTCGGGCTCTATATTAGGCGCCATGAAAGCGTGACTCCAAGGGGCGCCCAGACTGACCCGACGGATGCGTCTATGGGAAAAATCTTCCGGCTACTGGGCACGTGCACGTGCATGCACCTGATTGGAATCGACATGAACAAACACTCGAAGAAGAACAGATACGTTTGTAACTAAATAAAACGCAATAAATACAGGGAAAAGAACTTTTAAAGGGGAAAAAACAGTTGTTTCCATTTCAGAAACACACCAAGCGTGTCTTTCACAGGTCAGTGTATGAGCAGCTGTGATAGCCTGTACTCTCCCTTGGGGAGGCGTGGTAGGGGTAGTGCAGTGGAATGTGTGTGTGGGGGGGAGGTAGGGAGGTCCCAGAGGCAGTTCTCTATGGGCTGCAGAGGGAGGCGAGCACGGGACTGTTGAACCTGAGGGTCAGCAAGAGTCTGTCTGTTTGCTGCCTGAGAAGCGCTAGCATCTCCTGCAGCACATCCCTCTCCTTTTCCTGTGCCTTTCTCCTCTCTGCTCTATCCCTGGCCAGGCTGTCCGCGAGGGTGATCCTTCAAGCCCTGTGCTCGGTATCCGAAGTAGCAGAGGCTTGCAGGATCTCTTGGAACAGTCATCCCGCATCTTCTTCCTTCTCCTCCTTATCTGGCTGAGCTGCTCCGCTGGTGTGGATGGAGAGACCCTCAAGGGCACATTTCCAGCTGCTAAAAATGCAATGCACAAAGGTACTATAGTGAGTGTATTCACAAGATAAAAGGAAATTTGGTATACTTAACTCACTCCCTTTGATCCACACAAGTTACCAGCACTACATTCTCACTTCTCCTTGGGATTTATAGAGCATAGCGGTAGTCCCAGCCATGGTGAGTATAGCCCAGAGGGGAGGAGGCGGCGAGTTGGGACAATAAGGCAGGGGGTAGCTCACAGGCATGAGTTATGCAGATAGGGCAACTGAACTAAATACTGGCACTGTTTTCCACAGGCGGTGGTGATTTTAGCCAATATCTCACTCCTGAGGGCAATGGAGGCTGAAAGGGAACAGCTTCTTCAGGCTGGACTGCCTCCGACTCGGGTTCCTCCGAAGTATCCAGTAGCCCCCTGGATGTGGTGGTGGTGAGGTCTTCACGTAGGATGGCATGCAGCTCTTTGTAAAAGAAGCAGATCTGCAGCTCTGCACTTGAATGCTTATTAGTCTCCCTTGTCTTCTGGTACACGTGCTGCAGCTGCTTGGCTTTCAAGCAGCACTGCAGCTGGTCCCGAGTCTTGTAGCCTTTCTCCACCGTGCCCCGAGCAATCTGCTTGTAGATGTCAATGTTTCTACGACTGGATCGGAGCTGTGCGTGCACGGCATAGACTCTTCTCCCCACAGACCCAGGAGATCCAACACCTCCTGTGCTCTCCGGCCAGGAGCGTGTCTGCAGCGTGGAGCTGGCATGGTCAGCTGGGCAGTTGCTAGATGTACTCAAGAGTTGCTAGGTGAGCTCTCCAAGCCGAGCAAACAGGAAATGCAATTTCATAAATTTGCGGGACACTTTTGCTTAGGAGACTAAGGCCCTGCTTCTGCAAACCTGGATGTGTTTAACTTCCTGCACATGACAGATCCCATCATCGCAATGTGAATATTCACATGAAGTGTAATTTAGGAATCTAACTTTAGGCACCTAGGTTTGAAAATCTGGGCCTAGGATGATCATTTTGTGCAACTTTTCCACGTTGCTGATGGATCCCACAAAACCTGCTAAAAATTTATTCCGCGGGTATCCTCCATTTTGTCAAAGCTTGAGAACTTTGCACAAATGTTTGGCCCTGGTTATGTCAGCAATTCCAGCTGTAATGAACAGATTCATCATGTCTTGTATATTGGTGAGAAAAGCAAACTACTGGACTCTGCAGGGAGGTGAACACGTAGACTAGCTCAGCAAGATCTGCAAGGGGAAATGGGGACACCTAATGGATTTGAGATGAAATTACAGTGACTGTCAAATTATCATTAATGCACGTTTAAAACGGGATGCTCCTTCAAGTTGCTCTATTATTTGCCACACATATAGTATATGATATGGCCCATATTATATGATTATTAAATGAAAGGCCGCATTATAAGGCAGACATGTAGAAGCACAAATAACTCAAAATTAGTTGACTTCTTGGTGATCAAAAATGTAAGGTTGCAGTAGCATTATTTTTACAAGGATTATTAAATAATGTACCCCAAAATTACATGTAAATCCAGACCAACATTTTCAAACATGAGAGACCAAATCTAGGCACCTACGCTGGGATTTCGAATGAAATTCAATGGTATTTCGCTGTCTTACTCCCTTAATCTCCTTTGAAAATCCCATCCCCAAAATGCTTATTTAGGAAAGTGGCCTGATTTTCAGAAGTACTGAGCATGCACAGTTCCCAGGGTGCTTAGCACCTCTGAAAATCAGGTGCTTAACTTTAGGCCTCCAGGTTTGAAAATTTAGCTTAAATCCTATATTCTCTTTTTAAATTCTGATGACATTAGTAAATCACTTAAAGTTCATGTTGATTGAATTATAGCTATAGGGTCTGATTCAAAGGCCTTCCATTGTCTTCTGCTGACTTTGGATCAGGCCTGTATGCCCTTCCCCTCTGAAAAGGTTTACATTTTTAAAATGTAATTCAATTTTCCTCAAAAATGGTTGAAATCTGGAAAGAAGCTGCAAAGATTTGTGTAAGAGAGTGGCAGGTCACCCAAAAAATCACTTATGTTAAGGAGATTTTTAAGAGCAGGTTAGACAAACACCTGTCAGCGATGGTCTAGATCAGCGGGTCTCAAACTTTAGCTACCCGAGAAACCTCATTTTGATTTAAAACTTTTTGCAGACCCCAAAGCTCAGCCTCAGGCCCCACCCCTACTCCACCCCTTCGCCCAAGGCCTCATCCCCACCCCTTTTTACCCCCGTTCCACCCCTGCTCCTCTTCTTTCCGCCCTTCCCCCAAGTGCACCCCATCCCCGCTCCACCCCCCCAGCACCTCCTGCATGCTGGGGAACCAAGGGTACTCCAGGGGGTCCGCTGGCCCCCCGATCAACTCCTCCCACTCCCTCCCAGCACCTCCTGAACAGCTGTTCCCTGGCGTGCAGGAGGCACTGGGAGGGAGCAAGAGGAGTTGATCAGCGGGTCCAGTGGACCCCCTGGAGAACCCTCACGGACCCCCAGGTGTCCGCAGACCCCGGTTTGAGAAACACTTCTCTAGATAATACTTAGTCTTGCTCTTAGTACAGGGCACTGGACTAGATGACCTCTCGAGGTCCCTTCCAGTCCTACAATTCTATGATTCTATGTTTGTTTATCTACAATTCTATGATTCTATGTTTGTTTATTAAAGGGTTTTACCCCCCAAATCTATCTGGTTTAAATTTTAAAATACATATCTTAAGAGAAAGGTGGGCCTGGGACTCAGGTGACCTGGATTCACTCCTCGGCTCTGCTACAGACTTACTGAGTGATGTTGATCAATTCACTTAATCTTTCTGTGCCTTTTCAGGGCTCCAGTCTCAGTTGGGACCTATAGATATTACTGTAATAACATCAATGAGATAACTGTCTAGAAGGCAGTGTAACTGACTCCACTTGGGCTAACAATGGGGCTTGAGCCCACAGACCTTGGAGCTAAAAGCATGAGATGCTCTCACTTAAGCTAAAGCACATAGCTAATTAGCTAGAAGCAATAATAGATTCATAAGCCTCTGATGTGGGCCAGCCACTGGTTGGGGTTACAGTAGCAGCTGGGAAGAGGGAGCAGACATTTGTCTTGGGGTTAATGGTAGGGGGTGACAGCTGGGAGTGTCTGAGATGGAGCAGAGGAATTAGAGAGGGATGCTTTTCGATGATGAAGTGAGCAGGTATTTGTCAGGAGACGTAGCAGGAGGGTTCAGCAGCTGGGATGCTGGTTGGGACAACTGGTAGAGGAAATTAGCAGAAGGGAATGGTAGCTTCCCAGAAGTCATTCAACAAACAGACCTTCACATTCAAAGAAACTCACAGTGTGAGTCAGGTGCCAGCTTTTATTTCCTCTTTACCATTATTAAGAAGGAGTGCTTGGATTATCTTCCTTCTCCACCATGTGTATTTGAACAATGATGTGAGAAGGCCTTGGATCACGGTGATTTTTGACAGTGTAGAGCCCCTGCGTCCCTCTGCTCATGTCTCGGTGATATCCCTGCACTATTGCATTAGGACTGGACACTCGTATGGTGATGGGGGGTCTTCTGGAAGCTGGCACACCCTTCACAACAGTGTATATGTTAATATTTCTAACAGATGGCACACTGCCCTCTGTATTAGTGCCTTTGCTTTCCTTACTAGGTTCCTCCTTTACAGAGGAATCCTGTTCAGGTTCCTGCACTGGATCTTTTTGCTCAGGAGCCAAAGACTGAATTTCTGCAACAGCTCCTGACATTTCTGCTCCTGACATAGGCTGTGTCTCACAGCTCTCAGGACTGTTTTTACAACCATTAGAAAAGGGCTGGCTCTCCTCTGCCTTTATCTTAGCTTGCCTTTCTATTTCCCTCATCTGCTTTCTGGCTTGATACCCCCTCCATGCAGCTTGGATTTGAATTGCAGCATGACAGATCCTGTGCTGCTGTGTCCTGCTTTCAAAGACATTTAGTGTAGGTAAGCCACTAGGCAACACAAAAGCTTTCCTCTTGGTCTTGAGTGAAGACTCTACTTTCGGGAAGATTGCTATGGGGATAAAGAAGGTGCCTTCTCTTTTGTTAGTCTTGTGCTGGCTTCTTAAACTGTCACTTTTAGTGATGTTGCTTGGTGTCCTGGAGTCCCAATCCCACTGCTGATCAAACCTTAGAATGAGTGGGAATAGCTTTTTCTTGCTTTTTGCTCTCCTTTTTTTTTCTAATTGTAGGCCTTCATCTTTGCCATATGTGTTAAATCCAAGAGGCAATTGCCGTCGTGTCCTGTAGCCTCGAAAAACAGCCTGAATTTTGGCAGCAGCTTTATTCATCCCATCAATCTCCCTTCTGACCTGATAACCTCGCCAGGCGGACTGAATGATTGTTGCTGACTGGTTTTCTTTTTGAAGTTGCTGTTGTGTTTTTCTTTGTCTGATTCTGAGCTGCTGGGATGGCGCCTCACTTTGGCACACAGCGTTGGAATGGAAAAACTTGGCATAACTTAGAAACTCTTGCTTATGAGCAGCATGGCTAGTTTTACGATCTTCACTTCTCCCTATTGTCAGTAGCCTGTGCCTTGCAGCATCTTTATCCACTTTCTCAAAGATAGCTGAGCGGTGTCTGTGCATTTGCACAGTACACCTGCCTGGCAGTGTTGTGTTAATTCCTTGTATCCCAGCTGCTTTTGGAACATGTGCTGTTGTGTATGGAACATATTGCTCACCTTGTCTGTAATGTGAAAACGTAACATATTTGTTAGAGACGTCTGAAGGCTCATATTCGGGTGTCTCATCCCTCTTTACATGACTGGATGTTTTGTTGGCATTTAGGACTTTTTTCATGATCTTTTAGCAACAAGAAATCCAATTGCTGTTACATCTGTTCCTTTCATGTTCCATGCCACCTTGCAACCTGCTTGGATTACAGAAAGAGAATCATGTTCAGCAACATGCTTTACCCCTACAGAGGAATCTCTCCATCAAGTGCAGTGTGCTCTCCAATGAGTGTATCAGTAACCCCAGCACTTGTGGCTACACGACTGGAGAAGCAAGATTTCTGTGCTCAAATCCAGATGCATAGCCTAACCCCAAACAGTTCTGCTTTCTGACCGCTACCGCCTTCTGTTTCTTTTACTAATGTTGCAGTCAATGTGGGCTTCCTTCTCCTGCTACTTAAAAATAACTTCGCCAACAAACTATCTTCTACTTAAGCAAGCAATGAGTATACCCGAACCAGCAGCGCATGCCTCAGGTACATTCAGCATTATGGGCACTAGTGACCAAGGAAGACACATCCTGCTGCAGTTCATTGCTTTCAGACCAGCTCCTCAATCAGAAATTTCAGACTGTTGGAGGGATGTTCTGTGCCATCTCCTTCAGTGGTATGAAGTGGATTGTGCCAGAAAAAGAAGAGTTAAGGTGATAAAACTCCTCTTAGCCACAACTGAGTGTTTCAATTCTTATTTCTTTCGACTATTTGCTACTGTGGTTTTTGGGTTCATCGCGCTGGCCAGACTCTCCATCCCCTCCTATTCCCATCACCCTTTCAGCAGCACTGTATGACCCAATGCCTCTTTCCGTTTCAAAATGGAGCCAGGAGTGTTAAGCAGCTCCTGGTTTGGCTCGTATGATAGAAAACGAGATTTCATGCTCTCTAGAGAGCAATGAAGCATCGCTACAAGGCTAGCTGGGGACTCTTCTCAGTATCCTGAAAGGCAGGGCCGCCCAGAGGGGGGGGCAAGTGGGGCAATTTGCCCCAGGCCCCGCAGAAGCCCCCACAAGAGTTTTCAGGGGCCCCCACGAGAATTTTCGGCGGGTCTTCGGCGGCAGGTCCTTCAGTGCCGCCAAACACACCTGGAGTGAAGAACCGGAGCTTCTTCCGCTCCGGGTCTTTGGCAGCAATTCTGCGGCGGGTCCTTCACTCACTCCGGGACCCGCCGCCAAAGGGCCCCGAAGACCCGGAGTGGAAGGACCCCCGCCGCCGAAGACCCCAGGCCTCCTGAATCCTCTGGGCGGCCCTGCTGAAAGGGCAGCTGGGGAATCTCTTCCTGTCAGTTTCCTTCTTGTTCTGCACAACAATGTGAACTCTGGAACAGGTTATAGCTCTCCCCCGCTCCCGTGATATAGAGACACAAGGGCCTTCTCTACATGGCTGTCCACAGCCCCCTCAGCCCTGACACCCCTTCCCATGACTCTACAGAAGTCTGTCTGTGAGATCAGGATCTGTGTCGTCAGCTGGGGATTAGGAGGGCAAGAGTGGGCAGTGCGCAAGCCCACCATGGGACAGGTGGGCTGGAGGATGCCCATCTTACCCCCAGCACAGACTGCTCATAGAGAAACTTGGGGCTTTATTACCCCTTCTAACACAGACTCTCTAAAGCAGGGAACCATCTTTAAAGAGGGTCCTGGAGCAGCCCCTGGGGGTTCATTGTAGCCATGGGGGTTGCTGAGTTGGGGAGAGTCTTAGATAAATCTTCACAACAGGAACAACTTGGAGGAAGCTCCACAAGAGATTCCTCAAAAGTGTTCCTCTCTCCGCTCCATTTCCCTGTAGGAGGGCTCGATCTGGTCTATCGCTGTTTGAAAGACAATGAGATGGCTTGGGATAGGACTCGGTCCTTCTTTCTGGAAGTGTCAGATAACGGTATCAAGCTAGGAGCCAAATTTTAGTTTGGCTTATTACATTTAACATGTACGCGGATATTATTTATTCCTACTGGAGAATCCTTTAAGATTAGACATGTGTTAGTGTTGACTGCTAAGCCTCTAGCTGCTGGCCAGTGGCCTTGGGTTTTTAAACACCAAAAAACACCTTCCTTTGTGCTTGTAGTACACATGCCATGCCAGCAGGCCCATGGGAGAGCATGGTGTATCATGGCACTCAGTAGAGGAGTTGGCTACCATCAGCTCCTTTCAGCAGTTTCCACTGAAATCAATGCAGGCTACAGATTTAGGTGCTTAACTATAAACTTCAGAACCTAACTACACTTTCATATGTTTTGACAATTAGTATTTTTCATACATGAGCTACCATAATTTGACAGTGTCATAGGTACCAATTCAGCAAGGGAGGAATCCCATTGACTTCAATGGGCCTACTCATGTGATTAAGGTAAGGCACATGCTTACGTGTGTCGCAGCCCCACTTATGTATTTGAGCTCAAAGAGGAGACTGGAGGGAGCCAGACAACCCTGTGCCTTGTCCTCCCTGAGCACAAGAGGGGCCAAGAAGGTGTCAGAACTGGCAGTAGCCCTAGCTCCCCTGTCCGAAAGAAGTTTTACTGACAAAAGTGCAGTGTAGACATAGCCTCAGACCCTCTCTGGCAACCTGCTGCAGCACCCCCCCATGAACAAGGCAACCATTTCTAAAGCCTCTACCCAGCCCTTATTTTCTAGTTTACTTGGGCTGAAGAACGTAACTACAGTAACTCTACAGTTACTTTCAATATAACCAGCCCATCTGAAACAATTTTTCAATCAACAAGAAGATCAGTGTTTCAAACAGGCCCGAAGAAGGCTACACCAGGGGCCAAGATAAATTCACCCCACAGTTTAATAAATAATCAAACCATAACAACAACAACAACTGGGTATTCAATATAGAAAATCCTTTAGCATTAAATTCTAGGGAGGGATGATCATCTATGTATCAATATTATTCTATACATTATTTGATTCTTTAAATAATCATTTAAAATTATAACTTGATTTTAGTTTACCATAGATCTGCTATGGACACATTTCCATTCAGTCACCGGAGACTGACATGCGTGTACTGAAAACTGAGCTCCCATTATGACATCATCCGCTACTATGATTTAGGCAGTCGGAGCTGAAAGCACATGTGGTTCCAAGCCCTTGTTACAGGAAAATAAGCATTGTTAGATGCATTTCAAGCGATGCTATTACCTTTATCTTACCCTTCTTAAGGCCTTATTCTGCACTACTCTGACAAGTGGGGCTGGGAGGTCTGCTGATGGTGGGTGCTATAGCCCTCAGGGGGAAATCCTGGCCCCATTGAAGTCAATGGGAGTTTTGTTATTGACTTCAATGGTGTCACGATTTCACCCTTGGTGTTGGCTTAACTCAGCTCCCGGGGAAGTCAACAGGAGTTTTAATCATTGACAGAACTCTGTTTCCATGAAAGTCTATGTTGAAAATTCCACCCTGAGTGCCCTCAACAACCCTTTGATTCCCAGTGGGAAGCAAGAGTGCCCAGAACCTGACAAGACCCAGCTCTTAATCTGTCCCATTATTTTATACATAAGAACAGCAAGATTCAAGTAGGATACAAAGACCCAAAACCCATCTTACAATTTTTAGTTACAAGATAAACAACCCTGCATTCCCTAAATAGGTATTTCCATTCGTGAAAACAGCAGAGGGTATTCTCATTTATAAGTCTACACAGATAGTAAAAATATTTCTATTTTCTTACACAAACTCAAGACCAATATGGTAGAAGTAAATATATTGAAATTATAAACAACTTTCTCACCTAGAGTACATTCCTTAGTCATGGTCTGATTATGTCTGTATGGTCTAAGAAATATAATATTGTCTGGTGAATTCTGACCTAAGGACCAGCACATCATCATCTGCTGCAAGTATAAACTGAGTGTTCTTCTGAACTGATAAGAATACTGGATGCAGAGATTTTTGTTTTGTATATGAATCCAGCTTGTCAGAAGGTATTTCGAATAACTTGGGAAAAGCACCAATTACAGACAATAATTAAATGTTCTTACGTATTATCGTTTTATATACTGATGTCAATTACCTGACAGCTGTTATTTGGTATATGCATGGATCCAAAACATGAAGTCATCACTTCCTTAATACCAAGGCCATCTGATGAGGGTTCAAGTCATCAGGGAAGCAGAAAAGCCCTACAAGAGTTCTCAGCAAAGAATCAAACCAGAATGTCAATAACCATGTCAAATTTTAACTTGCTTGCAAATGAAATGTGTGATGGTGAAATTCTTTGGATAAGAATTAGAAATTGGACAAAACTAAAATCTCAGATCCACACAACTTCCTGACTTTCCTCCTCCCACACCAGTTAAAAATGAGTTTCACTTAGCCTTAGATACAACCAATCTCATTCAAAGCCAAAACTGCTGGAGTGGGGAGGCACCATTATTTCTGTGGGCTTGGACAGAGACAGATGAAATTCCAGCAAGGTAAGATGATTTCCTGGACCTTGGCTTAATGAAGTCTGCTGTGATGACAGAAAGGGCTATGCTAGTGGGAGCAGCATGAGAGGACGGCAGACAGAGGACTGGGCAGGAAAGCAGAAAGAAGGGTAAAGCTAGAGGATTCCCTTCATTCAAAGGGACAGTGACCCAGCATTTAATTTTTTTAAAAAAAAGTTCCGTTGTGGTAACTGAGCCGACAAATTTATCCTAATTGTAAGCTCAACTGTGAAATCTCAGGAGTGAAAGCTCCTAAGATGTCACAACCTATAACAACAAATGTTGATGG
Organism: Terrapene triunguis; assembly: GCF_002925995.2. Taxonomy (NCBI): domain Eukaryota; kingdom Metazoa; phylum Chordata; order Testudines; family Emydidae; genus Terrapene; species Terrapene triunguis. The sequence goes on along the minus strand of NW_020697743.1, from coordinate 1,585,326 downwards.
GAAAAGGTGCAAAAAGAGACAGACTGAATTGGTCCAAACAAAAAGGCTTACTGATATAATTCAAGGATTTTATTACGATCATGCCTGCTAAACGAGAACAGTGTGAGACCGGAAATCAATGAACCAAAATGGGTGTGTCAGAAATTAGGCCTAATTGAAGAGGAAAAAAGACCCATCACTTTTGAGGTTCTTAAAAAACAAAGACTTTGTGGAGGAAATGGACAGAGGCACCCGTGACACTGGCTGACTGAAAGAAGGGGAAGGTGTGAGCTTCACCATCATGGCAGACATCCCCTCTGTTTTCTAGGACCCCAGACCTTCTTCATCCAAAGCCTGAGATGTCCTGACCAGATCAGGCCACAAAAAGGGACCCAGATCACAACGCTATCTCCATGGGCTCCAGCTAAATCCCAAACATCACATAGGATGAGACATGGTCTTCCACACCCGCCATGGGTCCTTTTCCTTCCCAGTGTTATTTCTTCTCTTTCTCCTTCCAGCTAATAAGAGTCTGGCTAGCTGGCCAAAACTGCATATTTTGTAGCACTGCTGTGACCAGAAAGGCAGCTAAATGCAATGTCCTAAACAGCCTGATGGTGGTACAAGTTTGTCAGGTCTCTGAGTGGCTGATAAGACTGTGTGCTGTATCTGTGTTTTTCCAGCAGCAAGACTGCAAGTGAAAGTCAACACCCGAGACAGAAGCTGCATTTTCTATCTTTGCTGTTCTTTTCTTTTCTCTTTTGTATGTGTGTTTGTTCTGTCTTCTAAGAAACAGAATCGGATTTAACAGCAGCAGGTCCAGGCCATCTCAACTAACTTATTCTCTCTTCCCCCAGACAGGCAGTTCTTTCCCTCTGTAATACCATCTAAGAGACTGTCAAATAATGGTGGGAGGTAGGAACTTTCTTCTTAAAACTCTCTCCAGCTGAAAGGGAAAAGGGGTGTTGTTACAATGAAAGCCATCTTTAATACCTTACATTTCAAATGCTTTAACTGTTCTCCCTTCTTTTCTGTATCTTTAATAAAAGGTTAAAGGATTTTTAATGATGTGTTTGCTATGGTACTAAGCAGGCTAAGGTCTCTGATACCAAACCTTGTTTAAAACAGTTTCATGCTGGATGGTTTCAGGGTCATGTTAACACCTTTGACTCTTTGAGCCCATATATTCCACCTAGTTAATACAACATTCCCCACCTTCACAGAATATTTGCTACTGAGGCAGGAATTCCTCTTTATTAAGCCACTACATAACCCAATAACATATGGACTCCTACCACTTCACAGAGCTCTAAGATGAAGTGAGAATTAGCCATTTACACAGGGAATCCTGCACTGAGCTAGAACCTCCTACACTAGCAAAAGGGAAATTGGGGGCAGCAGGAAGACATTTTTTGTTTAAAGGGGTGACAGTACAACAAGCAGAGCAGTGAAGCCAATTGTAAAAAGAAAGCTTTAGGAAGTGATCTATGAGTCCAGATTCTCAGCTTTTTATTTTCACTCATTTTTGCCTATTTTAACAACTCGTAACTTCCCTGAATTTTCTTCTTCGTCGTCAAGGTTTTGAATTGCAGCTACATGTATTTGAGCAGAAATCACTTGTTTCATTAGTAATCAGATAAACAACACTATTAAAAGCCTTCTCACAGAGCCTACATTCCCACACTATTTTCAGCCCCAAACATTTTTTCAGGAGGTGTTTGAGGCTGCTGCTACGTGCACACAGGAGACCTGCAGCCAGCAAAAACAGGAAGTCACACAGGCTGCTATTTACAGCAGACCGTGTGAACGGTATGTGCATTCCATTCAAAGCCCCTTTAAAAGGAACTTTCCCAGTTTGTTTTACTCAGGTTTTCTTTTTTTAAATGAAGAGATGCTTGGAAAACTAGTCCATAAGTTGACTGGTTTTACTTCAAGGTCCAGTAGTGGGCAGCCTCCACCTCTTCTTCACATACTGCATCGACTGCAGCATGCAAGTACCTTGGTGGTGGAGGAAATTCCAGTGGGGCAAGAATCACCTCTAGCAGGATGAGCTCTGATTTTTGAATGTTAGGTTTTACTAAAAGCCTTGCCATAGACATCAGTGCTGCATGGTAAAGTTACAGCTGCTAGGGGCCTGGCAAAGATCATCATCTACTGCATTAGCTGCTGTAAGGAAGGAATCAAAGCAGGGAGTGAAGAGAAGCTTCCAATGGGAATAAAAATGCTTCAGGAGCATGACAGGCTGCCTCTCTAATGAGAAAACTCATTACCCACTATGGTAGGAGAGGAAGTGAAAGCAGCTGGGGGCACAGTTCCTTCTCTACCTCTGTACTGGAGGTCAGATTGCATAAGGCAGCACACAGAGAATAGCAGTCACTGCGTTCTGGATCCAAAAATCACAGTACTCATTTGGGCCCTGTAACGAGGCGGTGGGATACCCCACAGCCCCACTGAGGGCCGAACCTCCCCTAACACCAACGTGGGCGGAGCCATCGGGTCCGGCGCCCGCCCCTCAGAGGTCACGGCGCCAACCCGGAAGTATAAAAGCAAGCCTGCAGAGCTCAGTGGAGACCAAGCCGGTGGAAAGAGTAGACGTCTGTGGCTGAGCTCCTGCTTGGGAGACAGCAGCAGGCCATGACCGGTCTGCTGACTCACCAGGCCAGCCGAGCCTACCCCGCGCCCGTTACCTCAAGGAGGACTGGCTGAGCCTGCCCCTTTCCAGCTACCCCGAGGAGGAGCCGAGCCTGCCCCTTTCCCGCTATCCTGAGGAGGAGCCGAACCTACCCTTCGCTACCTACCCGGAGGAACCGATGCTGGTGGAGACCACCGAGGACACTAGTACGGCCCAGGTACCCTACAAGCGGGAGTGTGGAAGTAGCCCAGGGGCAGCCGACCCCAGTCTGGCTGCTGCACTGCCAGAGCCTATGTCAGTGTGTTGCGGCCAGGATTCCCACTGACAGCAGCGAGTTTCCGTCGCTGCTAGGGCCCCGGGCTCGGATGCAGTGGAGTGGGAGGGCCTGCGTCCCCCCTGCCACCCACTCCTTGGGTGGCAGACTCCCCCTTTTCCCCTGGCCTAGAGAGGCTGGAACCTCTTGCTCCTTGACTCAGCCCCTGCTTAAGGGCCTGGGTTCCTGACTATTTGATTGCTGCCCCGCCCTGACCTAGGGCCTGGGCTGCTACAAACCCATTGACTTCGCCCTGCTTAAGGGCCTGGGTTCCCGAACTATTGGCTCAGCCCCTGCTTGAGGGCCTGAGCTCCAGACTGCGTGGTTGCTGCCCCGCCCTGATCGAGGGCCTGGGGTTTTTCCTGAACTATTGGCTCAGCCCCTGCTTAAGGGCCTGAGCTCCTAACCGTGTGTTTGCTGTCCCACACTACCGCTGGACTAGGACTGACGGCGGACCAGAGTGAGGCGGTGGGATACCCCACAGCCCAGCTGAGGGCCGAACCTTGGCCGAGACTTGTACAGGCCCCGACTCAGCAAGGTACTTACATGTTTAAAGTTAGGCACGTGCTTGAGTACTTTGCTGAGTTGGGGACTTGAAGAGCAGGAATCTACAGAAAAATTCTTGTAAAAGGAACAAGAACAAGTTGATGTACTGTACCCCCCATCACCATACATGGTATCAGTAGGTGAACATTAACAATTCTTTAGAACTGACTATGCTTTTGTATTAGCCATTTTTGAACCTAAATATTTCCCAGATTATTTTAAGTACTTAAGGGTAATAACAAAAAACCTCAAGTATTGGTTTGCACATTTTTGTTTTATATTTTCCGATGCTTTTTTCCCTGCATCTGAAACCACAAAAACATCCTTTATAAAACTATTAAAATGACAATTTGGCAAGGAGGGTGGGGGAGAATAGAAGTACCCCAAAGCTAAGTTTGCTTTAGCAAACTGTTTGCTAAGTTTCCACCTGGAACAGATATTGAATGTAAACAATTAAGTTGAGACCTTAAAAAATTGAGTTTAACAAAAATGCTCTCAGATACTTAAATACAGGAACACTACCAAACAGTAATGAAAGCAGATACAGAATGGTTGATGCCAGAGTATCAAGCTGTTTCTAAATACTATTTCTCATTTTGAAATGCCATGCTCAAAAGAGCAGCGCTAAGGAGAAAATGAAACACGTATTTTTAAAACCCATCTTGAATTAGAACTGCTAATCAGAGCTAGAATTCACACTGCATAAATGTGGACACAAAAAAAATCACTCTCCTACTCTCTAATAGATTTGAGCCGTGGAGAGGGTGTGTGTGTATTTCACTTGTAGTGACTAAATCAAGGTCAGCACCAGCTGCTTCTCATTAAAAACTAAGATGATGAACCTAAATGATGTGATTTCCAAGTCTTATTAGACATAACACGAATTCAAAGTTGTTATACTAAATGTGTCATTCTAAGGGGCCCCCCCAACCCCAATCCTGATTCTGCACTGATTTCAGAAGTCACAGTTGGATGCAATGAAAGTTGTGAGTGCTTAGCACCCTTGAAAAAAAAATCAAGCCATTTATTTGGTGCCTAGTGTTCGGCACCTGAGTTTGAAAGTTTTGGTCGAAACCTGTCTCAGATTACCCGTTTGTAAAAAGGGGATAATACCGAGATCTGTTCTCCCCTCTGTTTTAGACTATATGGGAGCAAAGCACCCGACACCTCCACCACAAGAGGGAACAGAGACAACATGGTATAGTCCCACCTTCCACAAAGCTCTCACACCCCTCTGCACCTGGCTCCCTGCATTAGAGACTGTGGCTTATCAGAGGCAGTGCTGAGAAACAGCCACTCTCAGCAGCATGCTGCCCTTCCTGACACCATTCTTAGCAGAAACCCAGCCTAACATGGGTTGGATGGAACTTCCAATGCAGCGCTACACCTGCTTCCTCTCCCAATAGCTACAGCTTCCGAGTCAGATATTTTGACATATTTCCATCCTCCCCTGAGGTTTTCCAAAGGAAGAGATGTACATACTTGGGGTGCATTTCATGGGGCGGACTATACACTTTCTCTACCTCACTGGAGTGATGTTGGATTGGTGTTTATACAATGCTCTGACAATAGAACAGACAGAGAATCATTAGTTTGAGGTTAGAAAGTTATCCCACTCTGCAATAAGCACAGAATAAAAGACAGGTGGGATTTTCAAAAGTGCCTCTCTTCCCACTGAAGACTATGGAAGTGGGAGCAAAGTGAGGCAGATACGAAATGTTTTTGAAAATCTTGCCCCCCAATAGTCTTCACTCTCAGCTGAGATACTCTTTGCCCACCCAACTCCCAGGCCAAAACTCTGTTATACATTTTATACTTTGTGACAGACCCAGGCCAGTTGGGTATAGCAGAAGGCAGATATACTGGCCACTGGATTAACAGTTTTCTGTTCCCTGACTGACCAGAGCAGGGGCTGCTCCAGGCTAATGAGAACATCTGACTCCAATTAACCTGCAAAGAGTCAAGTGAGGCCATTAAGCTAATGTGACCACCTGACTCTAATTAAGGCCCCGCTGATACTATAAAAAGGACTCACTCCAGTCAGGCAGAGGAGAGCCAGGGGAGAGGAAGTGTGGCTGAAGGACTGGTTAATGAAGACACCCTCAAGTTATTGATAAGGGAGCCCTAAGGTAAGGGGGAAGTGGCCCAGGGAAATGTACCAACTCTGGCAGTGAAAGGTTGGCTGCCAACAGCTGCTACCATTAGGGTCCCTGGGCTGGAACCCGGAGTAGACGGCGGGCCTGGGTTCCCCCCAACCCACCACTACAGGAACACCTCCTGGGAGGGGAAGTCAGGCCCCTGTCAGGACAGGAGGCTAAACTGTTCTAAAACAAGCCCTAGGGACAACAGAGACTGTGGGAATTCTCTCACCAACCTCCTTGCTGGCTTAGGATGAAAAGGGCTCAGTAGACTGTAACCCTGGCCCTAGAGAGAGAAGGGCTACGTGGAGGGTCACAGAGAGCCACTGAGGCTAGCATATACCACCTAGAAGCGCAGGACCCACGGGGACAAGGTCAGAGCTCTGCCACAACTTGTTTAACCTGCATCCTCCCCCTATTAAAAGCATGGCAGATTTTAAAAACCAAATGTAGATTCTAATTGTGAGATGTATTTGTAAAACATTTTTCCAGTTTATTAAAACTAGACATGGAAGGATTAGATTTTCATTGGTAAATGTCAGTAAATGACAATTTCATATAAATGAACGGAAAAATATTTCCGTCAATCAAAATTACTGCTTGAGAATTTATTAGTGATTTCAGGACACTTACTTTGTATATTTTGACATGTAATGTTGACAATTTGTGTTTTAACAGTTCTACTGCAACTCAAAAAAATTAAAGCTTTATCTACTGTCAGTAAACAATTATCTGACCCCGCCCCATACGTTTGCACAGGAGTGAACATTTAAATCAGGCCTGCACAACATGCGGCCCACGTGGGCTCACTGTGCGGCCCGTGGGGATTGAGTAGGTGGGCTCACTGTGCGGCCCGCAGGGGGGCTGAGTAGGCAAGCGGGCGGGCAGTGGTGGGGAGTTAGTAGGTGAGCCGGGGGAGGGGGGCTGAGGACGCGAGTGGCGAATCGGTGGCTGACCTGTTCTACTGATCTGGTCTGGCTCCCATCCCCCTCTCCCAGGGCCAGCTCCAGGCACCAGCAAAACAAGCAGGTGCTTGGGGCGGCACATTTCTAGGGGTGGCATTCTGGTGCCGGCCATCATAGGTGCCGACTCCGGGGTATGGGGGAAAAGTACCCCCGCCGCCCCAGCTCGCCTCTGCTCCGCCTCCGCCTGCTCCCCTGAGCACGCCGCCGCCACTCTGCTTCTCCCCCCTCCCTCCCAGGCTTGCCACGCGTGAAACAGCTGTTTCACGCAGCAAGGCTGGGAGGGAGGACAAGCTGAGCGACGGGGCGCTCGGGGGAGGCGGCGGTGGTGGAGCGGAGGTGAGCTGGAGCGGGGAGTGGTTCCTCTTACCCCCCCCCGTTACTTCCTGCGCCCCACCACCCTAGCTCACCTCTGCTCCGCCTGCTCCCCTGAACGCGCCACCGCTCCACTTCTCCCCCCTCCTCCCAGGCTTGCCACGCGCAAAACCGCTATTTCGCGCAGCAAGGCTGGGAGGGAGGAGAAGCCGAGCGGCGGGCACTCGGGGGAGGCGGCGGTGGTGGAACAGAGGTGAGCTGGAGCGGTTCCTCTACCCCCCCCATTACTTCCTGTGCCCCCCGACCCTAGCTCACCTCCGCTCCGCCTGCTCCCCTGAACACGCCGCTGCTCCACCCTCCCTCGTCTGAGAGGGAGGGGGAGAAGCGGAGCAGCAGCACGCCCGGGGGAGCAGGCGGAGTGGAAGTGAGCTAGGGTGGGAGGTCGCGGGGGGCCCGCAAGAAGCAATGGTGGGGGAGAAATGCGGCACGCCAGGGGGAGGAGGCGGGGCTGGGGATTTGGGGAAGGGGATCGGAAGGGGTGGAGTTGGGGCGGGGCCAGAGGCAGAGGGGCATGAAAAAAAGGGGGGGGGGCGGCCAAAAAATTTTTTTTGCTTGGGGCGGCAAAAATCCTAGAGCTGGCCCTGCCCTCTCCAAGGGTTGCAGCTGTCTGGAGGTGCCTGCCTTCCATGCCTTCCTCATTCATACCTCATTCATTCAACAGGGCAATTGATTACAAAGTGGGGGGAAGATCTTATTCTACTTCTAGCAAAAAGACATTTTTCTTTTACCTTAGGGGCCCGCTATAACAAATTACAGAGGTTCAATACTGTTTCGGTGGGGTGGCGCTGGGGAAGGAGGGTTTGTTTCCGCAGGGAAGGTGGCGCTGGGGAGGAGGGGGGTGTTGTGTTTCGGCAGCGCTGGGGGGGTTGTTTCTGTGGAGCGGGTGGCGCGGGGGGTATGTGTGTTGTGTTTCGGGGGGGCGGGGTGGCGCGGGGGGGGGTGGGTTGGCAGCGCTCGGGAGTTTCGGCCCTCAGCTGTTTTCTTTGGAGTAATATGGCCCTCGCCGCTTTACAAGTTGTGCAGGCCTGATTTAAATTATCAACAAAAAACCTTAAATAAACAAACATTGATATTTTCCATCAATATTACCAAAAAAAGTCTAATTCTGCCAAGCCTAATTAAAAGTGTTAAAAGTTGCAATGACAATGAACAAACTGTGCTCTATTGAGTATTTTATAGCTTCTTTATTATTTTTAGAATGGTTTTACACACTTAGAGAGCATTCATTTTTAAACTGAACTTCTGTGTTAGTCTGAAGAGGCTATTTGGCACTGCCCCTTTAAAATGAACGTCAATGTTTTTATGCAGGTACTTCTACGATTTCAAAATAGTCATTAGGTAGAATCACATAGCCTTTTCCTGCCACTATGTCTTTTTCCTTCTGAAACTGAACAATCTCTCGCAGTTTTTCAATCTGTCTTTCCTGACGTCTGCATCGCTGCTGCGCTGTCTTGAGCTTCTTTCGCAGTTTTTCAACTTGTTCCTCCAGCTGCTGAATTCTCTTTCTTTGATGTACTGTATCCTCTACAGTATAGTTGTGATCACAGAAAACGGCAAGATTATTAGGGGTCTGGAGAGGAGGCATTAATAATCCAATACTTGGATCTACCAATCTTGCATCTATTTGAGACAAAGGAAAGGAAGGTTGCGGTGGGGCAGGTGGTAGCAGAGGAGGGGGTGGTGGAGGAGGGGGTGGTGGTGCAGCAGACAGATCTTCGGGTTGCTCTATAAATTCTTCAGTCTAAAACAGCAAGACAGAAAGTACATTTTAATCTGTTTTGTGAACAGCATTCTAATTGCCACATATCTGTATGCAACAGTTGCAGCACCCAGCTGACAATGCACTACGCATGGCTGAAATTAGTAAATGAAGGTGATAAGCACCCCCCTTTTTAGCATTAATTCTGTTCATGAAGTTTGATGGCCTACATTTTCAAAAGTGATTGGGATTTGGGGGACCTCAGTTTTCAATGCTCCGTTTGAGCCACCCTAAAAGCTTTCAGAAATGCTGAGCACCCACCTTCTTAAGTCTCAAGTTGGACACCTAGAAATTGAGGCAACCAAAATCTCTAGTCACTTCTGAAGACTTTGTCAAAACACTTATAAAATTTATAAACTGTCCAGTCTTTAACTCCACCACACGGTTGAAGGGTTATCAGCTGCAACAACTCATTCACTCACTTTAACCTAGATACACTTAGTGTACTTACCTAGCCCAAGTCCCCCCAAAACAGGTAATGAACAGAGGGAAGTCTTAAATCCTTTCTGCCCCAAAGATATAGAGAGCATTCAGAATTGCATGAGAATTTCTCGGTGAAAGATGCATTGACCTAAAAGTCAATTTTGTAACTGTCTGCTTTGATGGGCTCAATGCATTTAATGGCATTAACCGTGTCAGAGACAGAGATGCTATATTCTTCACCCAGGTACTTGCAGATTACATAACCTATTGCCAATCCTCAGAGCACAAGGTTCTAGGGGTATGTTTATACTACATAAGTAGTGTAGATGCTTCCTACATCGACAGAAGAGGTTTTGCCATCAATGTAGATAATCCACCCCTCCGAGAAGTAATAGCCACAAAGAATCCTTCTGTCAACCTAACTCTGTCTACAGTGAGGATCAGATTTACCTATCAGGGTGCAAAATTTTTCACAGCCCTGAGCGATCGAGCTAGATCTAATATATAGGTGTAGAAGACCATGGAAATACAGCACTATCCAAGACATCCTAGCCAAGCAATTTAGTATCCGTTTTTAATCTACTGCCTAGACATTGCTCCTGCATAGACTATGATACTAAGCAGAGTGTAACTGGAAAGTCAGTTTTGCTTCCAGTGTTGATTTAAAGTTTCTTGTAGGTGCCCATGTATAATCAATCAGTATACATTAGCACAACCTCAATCTGACAATCCCAGTTGTGTGCCTCAGATCAAATGAACCTATGTTTTTGTCACAATGTATCTTTTAGCCTCACACATGAAGATGTCAAGCATTTTGACCAGGTCAAACTTGTACTAGTCAACCATAATTCTCAGAGCCCCCTTTGTGGGGAAGATTGCAAGGGAAAAAGGAAGGGGAAAGCATGTCTCTCAGTGAGCAATTCACCCTCCTTAGGAGCACTTGGGACAATCTGACAATTGCCAGACAACTAGACTTGCAGAAATTGGTATCCTCCAATTCTAGTCTCCCCTTTTTGGCTGATGGCACATGGCATCTTTCATAAAAGATCTCCTTCTCAGTATATACGTGGTCTTCTCCCTTGGTAATCCATCACTGACATATTATGGGCGAATTCAAAGATTTCTTATACCCAATGAAGTTTTTGTCCCAAAGATCCTACCAGGAAAAACAGCAACAGGTATTAAAATAAACAGTATTACACAGCTTTTTACATCAAGATAATCAATCTGAACCCTGCTCTGAGAGCAACGGTTACCACTATCTATGGTCATTTTAAAATTGCTGCAAATGAGCTGGTAATATCAAAACAGCTCGGAGCGAACAGCTGTGCACATCGCCAAATCCACCTCCACAACTGACACTAACAGGCATCCTTACTAACAGTACAAAAAGAGGGGGCAAGGAACAAATGAGCAGAGAGAGAATTACACTCTGCTCCCTAGAAGTGGTCCATCCACATGGGTTGAGGCACAGTGGCCAGATGCAGGAACCTGAACTGCCACTGATCCTGATATATTTGTCCTGGGGCATGGGCAGTAACTTGGTTAGAATATTCTCCATCTCACCCTTTCTCGTGTGTCTAATTTGGCTCCCACCATACTCATCTTTTCTATCAGGGAAACTCAATCAAAGAAGAAAGTATAAATAAAGAGTATTTACCTGAAAGTTGCTCATCTTTTCTTGCACACGCTGTGTCTGTCTTTCTTTCTTACTAGCTGCCTTCCATTTTCCACTTACATTCCCTCTTTATTTTCAGGCTATTTTCTTTATTTTCCTACTCTCCTGTGTGCCACTCTTCCTGTGTGCCTCTCTCCCCATCTTTTCCCCCTCTGTCATCCCCCCCATATCTCTGTTTGAGCTTTTTCTGCTGTTCTTCTGCTATTCTCACCATCCTTTCTGTTCCCTTCTCAAAGGGGCAAGAGAAAAGAGACTTATTGGTGCATGTTTTATCTCCCTTACAGAAGCTAGGAATCCTCCAAATCACTCCTGTTCCGTGCACTCAGTGTGCCGAAAGGGAAGAATTGAATAACCCACTCTAGTCCCAAGGGTAGAGCCTGGGTATGTCACTCGGTGGTGCAATGAAGAAAAAACACATGTGCTCTGTCAGGAGGAGCTACATTTGATGTTTGGAGGCAGTAACACTGCGTATGTAACAGACAAGGTGTGTGAGGGGTGGGGAGTAGGAAATGCAGAGGTAATATTATGTATACTTCTATTACACTCCACTTTTTCTTGCACTTCATTTTACCTCTCTGCTAAAGCATAGGCCAGGGTGTGTAACACTCTTTTCTGAAAAGATAGACGAGTTCAACCTCAGAGCTATGGGATCAAAAACCCTGAATGTAGGTATTAATAAACAGTAGAGCTATCAATAATCACACTGTTAAAGAACAATAGAATACCATTTATTTAAATATTTTTGGCTGTTTTCTACATTTTCAAATATATTGATTTCAATTACAGCACACAATATAAAATGTACAGTGCTTACTTTTTTATTACAAATATTTGCACCGTAAAAACAAAAGAAATAGTATTTTTCAATTTGCCTAATACAAGTACTGTAGTGCAATCTCTTTATCATGAAAGTTGAACTTACAAATGTAGAATTATGTCCAAAAAATTACTGCGTTCAAAAGTAAAACAATGTAAAAATTTAGAGCCTACAAGTCGGAGTGTTGCTCTTTTAAGACGTCTGAAAGAACGCTCCACATCTCATCCCTCTCAGATTTTGGATGGCACTTCGGATTCTTAAACCTTGGGTCGAGTGCTGTAGCTAGCTTTAGAAATCTCACATTGGTAGCTTCTTTGTGTTTTGTGAAATCTGCAGTGAAAGTGTTCTTAAAACAAACATGTGCTGGGTCATCATCCGAGACTGCTATTACATGAAATATATGGCAGAATGTGGGTAAAATAGAGCAGGAGGCATACAATTCTCCCCGACCAAGTTCAGTCACAAATTTAGTTAACGCACTATTTTTTTAATAAGAGCCATCAGAAGCATGTCCTCTGGCACGGTGGCCGAAGCATAGGAATGTTTACTATATCTGACACATAAATACCTTGCAATGCCGGCTACAAAAGTGCCATGCGAACGTCTGTTCTCACTTTCTGGTGACATTGCAAATAAGAAGCGGGCAGCACTATCTCCCATAAACGTAAACAAACTTGTTCGTCTTAGCGGAACAAGAAGTAGGACTGAATGGACTTTAAGCTATAAAGTTTTACATTGTTTTGTTTTTGAGTGCAGTTATACAACCAAAAAAACCAAACTACATTTGTAAGTTGCACTTTCACGATAAAGAGATTGAACTACAGTACTTGTATGAAGTGAACTGAAAAATAGTATTTATCATTTTTACAGTACAAATATTTGTAATAAAAAATAATATAAAGTGAGCACTCAACACTTTGTATTCTGTGTTGAAAGTGAAATCAATATATTTGAAAATGTCGAAAAACAGCCAAAAAATTAATACATTTCAATTGGTATTCTATTGTTTAACAGTGAGATTAAAACTATGATTAATTGCAATTAATTTTTTTTAAGTTAATCACGTGAGTTAACTTGATTAATCGACAGCCCTAATAAACAGCAGAGAGAGCGCGCTACAATTCCTTAGTGAACAATTAATATGCATACAGACATTTGCAAAAAGTATTAGGAATACTTTTGAATAACTTATTAAATAAACTATTAGGCAGTAAACCTGTTAGTGATCCTTATATAGACTTCCTCACTTAAAAACATAAGAACAGCCACACTGGGTCAGATCAATGCCATCTACCCCAGTAGCCTGTCTCCAACAGTGGCCAGTACAAGAGCTTCTGGGGGAGTGTACAGAAAAGTTAGAGGGATCCATCTCTGTCTTTCCCTCCCAGCTTCTGGTAATCTGAGGGTTAGGGTCATCTCAAGCATGGGGTTGCTTCCCCAGCCATCTTGGCTAGTTCTTTTTGAACCCAGTTATACTTTTGGCCATCACAACATCCCATGGCAATGAGTTCCACAGTTTAATTATGTGTTGTGTGGAAAAAGTACTTCCCCTTGTTTGTATTAAACCTGCTACCTATTAATTTAATCGGGTAACCCCCGGTTTTTGTATTGTGTGAAAGGGTAAATAAAACCTCTCTATTCATTTTTCCACACCATTCATGATTATACCGACCTCTGTCACATCACCCCTTAGTCATCTCTTTTCTAAACTGAACAGCCTTAATCTTTTTAGTATCTCCTTGTATGTAAGCTGTTCCATACCCTTGATCATTCTTGTTGCCCTTCTCTGAACCTTTTTCATTCCACTATATCCTTTTTGAGATGGGGAATCCAAAACTGGACACAGAATTCAAGGTGCAGATAAACCAGGGATTTAATATAGTGGCATCATATTTTCTGTCTTATTTTCTATCCCCTTCCAAATAATTACTAACATTACCCTTTTTGACTGCTGCTGCACGTTGAGCTGAAGTTTTTTCAGAGAACTATCCAAGGGGATTCCAAGGTCTCTTTCTCCAGTGCTAACAGCTCAATTAGATATTCCACTATATGTGTAGATGGAATTATTTTTCCAGTGTGCATTACTTTGCACTTATCAGTGTTGAATTTCATCTGCCCGTTTGTTGTTCAGTTTTGTGAGATCCCTTTGTAACTGCAGTCAGCTTTGGACTTAGCTATTTTGAATTAATATGTAGCAATTGCAAATGTTGCCATTTCACTGTTCACTCCATTTTCCACATCATTAATGAATATGTTGAACAGGACAGCTCCTGGCAGAACCTCTCGCCACTGTGAAAATGGACCCTTTATTTCTTATCTTTTAACCAGTTACTGATCCATAAGAGTCCTGTTATTCCAGGACTATTGTGTTTCCTTAAGCGCCTTTGGTGAGGGACCTTGTCAAAGACTTTCTGAAAATCCAAGTACTCTACATCACCTGGATCACCCTTATACAGATGCTTGTTGACACCCTCAAACAATTCTAATAGATTGGTGAAGCATAACTTCCCTCTACAAAAGCCATATTGACTGTTCCCCAACAAAACATGTTTATCTGTGCACCTGATAATTCTGTTCTTTACTATATTTTCTACCAATTTGCCTGTTACTGAAGTTAGGCTCACCAGCCTATAATTGCCAGGATTGTCTTTGGAGAGTGTTTTAAAAATTGGTGTTACATTAGCTATCCTCCTGTCATCTGGTACAGAGGCTTGTTTCAGCAATCAGTTACATACTATAGTTAATAGTTCTGCAGTTTTGTATTTTAATTCCTTCAGAACTTTTGGGTGAATACCATCTGGTCCTGGTGACTTATTACTGTTTAATTTATCAATTTGTTCTAAAATCCTATTGATGCATCAATGTGGGACAGTACTTCGGATCTGTCACCCAAAAAGGATACCTATCGAGAGCTATCTCCCCCACACCTTGGTTTCTTTACATACATTTCAGTGTAAGTCTGCAACAGAACATAGACTCTTGTACACTTTAACACCATATACACACTGCCTTCACCTCTTCTCACTTTCTAATATGGCTTCAAAATATGCCTGTGTCACCTGGATTCTCCAGAGCGTGAGAAGGGCAGCCTCTCTCAGTTCCCTCCAAAACACATGAGAATCTCCTAAGCAAAATCAGCAGTTCAAAAGATTCTTGCAGTCAGCAGCTAATTCCAGTCCCTGAGCTAATAGTTGACTGCTTAATTGGTATCTATGTAGTGTTGTTGTAGCCACATTGGTCCCAGGATATTAGAGAGACAAGGTGGGTGAGGTAATATCTTTTATTGGACCTACTTCAGTTGATGAAAGAGACTAGGTTTTGAGCTTACACGGAGCTCTTCTTCAGGTCTGGGAAATGTACTCATTCCCTGTCACAGCTAAATACAAGGTGGAACAGATCGTTTAGCATAAGTAGTTAACACATAGACCTCTACCCTGATATAATGCTGTCCTCACGAGCCAAAAAATCTTACTGCCTTATAGGTGAAACCGCGTTATTTCGAACTTGCTTTGTTCCGCCGGACTGCGCAGCCCCACCCGCCCCGGAGCACTGCTTTACCGCATTATATCCGAATTCATGTTATATCGGGTCGCATTATATCGGGGTAGAGGTGTATTTTCAAGGGACCATTGAGGATGGGGACCAAGAGGTCAGATATAAAGTGATTGCTTTGTGAAAAGTGTTACAGGTGATACGGTTTTTGTCATTTATCAGTTTTCTGTATGGGTTCATTCAAGTGTGCAGTGATTGTCTCATTTCACCCACATAGTTGTTGTTGGGACATTTAGTGCACTGGAGACATGTTAACAGGCTACTTCACCTTAAATGGTCTCTTGAAATATAGGTTAACTACTTATGCTAAACTACCTGTTCCACCTTGAAAGCTTGTCTCTCTCACCAACTGAAGTTGTTCCAATAAAAGATATTACCTCACCCACCTTGACTCATTGGTTTCTAGCAAGATAGGGAACCTATACCTGTATCCGAAGTGAGACAAGTATTGGAACACAGCCTTCATATCAGAAACATCTCTTTGGCCCTGCATCAATCAGCTGATGACTCCAATTCACATATTTATAACCCTTTCCCGAGTGCCAACTGGCTCAGCTCTCAGGTGGTGATTGTGTGGAACCACAAGATCACTTACTCTTAATGTAAACTTTCCATATAGCTTCACAAAAACAGCTGAGCATTTCTAGTTGTTACCATACCTCTCTTCTATATGTCCTGGGACCCTTCTAAGTTCTCCTGCTCTCTGCACATGTGCAGAAATAGACGATCAGACTTAAATCCGTATCTCCTTCACACTGCTTTTCTCCCTTCTTTGCATTTTAAAAAAATATATACTTATACTGCAGTATTTGACTATGTATACATAAATTAAAGTACGTATTATAAGAAAGAGTTTTCATGTTTACCTTTACCTTCTCACTGGGTTCAGTGTAACAAAATATTGTGGGCACGGCATTTTCTTTCAGTAGCTTGTTGTTGCACTCTCTTTTAAAGCAATCTGGAGTAAAGTGTTCTGAACAAATGCTGCTATACTTTGTTGGTTTGAAGTTTTTTCTTTTAACAGCAGCTTCCCATTTTTTGCAGAGATCAGGTCTCGTGAGAGGAAACCTGCAAATGAAATGGACCTTCAACTCCATTTCAAGGTTTTCTAAAAGAAGCAATAGCACTGTAGACATACTTAAGACAATGTATTGGTGTAGCATCTAGACAACACTAGTCATGGACCAGGACCCCCAGTGTTAGCTGCAATATAAACAAGGAACCAAAAGCTCCCCCGTTCCCCCCCCCCCACACTGCTACATTCAGCACCATTGCTTAGGGCCTGATTTTGCAAGCTGATAAACACAGTCATCTCCTTGCTGGGCATAGGGGGGCAATGGGGAGGCACAAGGGGTCACCTTCATGGATCAGCTGACAGGGCAGAGCCCAGGGGCAGGTTTTTGATTTATTCAGGGGAACTGAAAAAGCCAGGCCAACATCAGGCCGCCCAACCAGCAAGTGGCAATGAGGATTTCAATACAGAGCAAGAGGCCTCAAACAAGCATGTTCCCAGGACACCTGCAAAGTGTGAAGAAGCCTCAGGCTCCTTTGCAAGCTCTCCTAGGAAGCTCAGACCAAGTGGTGCAGATGCCTGGAGCCAGACCCGGTGATGGGCGGGCTGGCGCAGCCCCTCACTTGCCCAGTGTTTACATCCCCCTGTGGGCTAGGCCGTGCCCCTGAGCTAGCCGGCCCATGCCAGGCAAGAGGGCTGCCTGCTCCAGGCACCAAGCAGTCACGTGGCCCAGGGTGCCAGGGCAGATCCGTCCCGTTCCCCAGGAGGAATGGGGCAGGCTGTCTGTACAGCGCCGGTCACAGCCGGGCCCCCACCTCAGAAACCCCTCCCCCCACGCGGGAGGAGCAACTGGGACAGGCCCACTTGCGCAGGACTCCCCCTGGGCGAGCGCGCTCCCCAACAGCCGGTGCGCACGCGCTCTGGGCTTCTCGCCAATGACGGTTACTCCCCGCGCCCCCAGCGCGCCCCCTGAGCATGGCCCCTCCCCGCGCCGTGGCGCGCTCCCGCCCCGCGCAGGCGCGCTCCTGCCCCGTCCTCACTTGTGGAAGGAGATAGGCTTCTCTTTGTCGTATCGGTTCCGGCAGCGGTAGGCGGAGCAGGACTGCACCATTCTCCCCCGCCGGCGGCCACCTGCTCCGCTCCAGCGCCCACAGAAGAGGCGCGCAGGGACCCAGCTAACTCAGTCACTGCCCGGCCCCCATCCCCTTTGCTATTAGCCCCTAGGAGCAGAAAAGGGACACGGCCTCTCCCGACTTCAAGATGGCGCTGCCAGCTTCAGCTCAACTCTCGCGATAACAGCGCATCGCCCTCCTCTATTGGCCGGTCCCCTACGCGTGGGTGGAGTCTTTCCGATCAGCCCACCAATAGGCGCAGAGACTCTGAGCGCGGCGCGGGCCCTAATCGCCCCGCCCCTTCCTGTTCTTTGCCCTTGCTCCGCCCCCTTTGTTCACACATCTGGACAGGAGCCAGGCAGTACCTCCCTGCGCTCCTTCCAGCTTGAGGCTACCAGACCGATTCATTTGCTGATAGGGTGACCAGACAGCAAGTGTGAAAAATCAGGACCTGGTGGGGGATAATAGGAGCCTGTATAAGAAAAAGACCCAAAAATCGGGACTGTCCCTATAAAACCAGGACATCTGGTCACCCTATTTGCTGAGTCCCACTCTCCTGCCTTTGGCCAGCAATTCTGTCCCTCTAGCTGCTAAGGGCTGCTCTCCTGGGTGAGGTGGGAAACATCAGGCGGGCCAGGGCTCCTTCCCTCCTGGGGCTGCTTCCTGCCTCCTAGCTTCTCTCCTGCCTGCTGTTTTTCGGGACAGAACAGTGGCATAGGCCACTGCCAGAGCGGTGTTCCTGGAAGTGTAACTAAGGCTGTGTCTACACTGTAGGGCAGTGGTTTCCAAACTTTAACAACCTGTGAACCCCTTTCACTAAAATGTGAAATCTCGTGAACCCCCTCCTAAAAATGAATATTTCCAGGGATTTAAGTTTAAATCTCCTCAGTGTGATGCTAACATTCATTCACCTCTCACTGAAGCAAAACAGCACTCTAGAGAAAATGACTTAGTATCGAATTACTGAGGCACCTGAACACTGCTACATTAACTACTACTAGGTTCCGGCTGGTTTGGCGTGCAAACACCTTTTCTTCCACCACCAGGGCCATCCCTAGGAGGGTGCCCTGCGAGGGACAAATTAGCCTGGACCACCCCCCATGTACAGCGTGGCCCCTGCTCAATCTGTCCTTCATGCCACCCAACTTCCCGTCTGCCAAGGGGTCCGAGCTGCCACCAGCGTGCCTGGGGTCCCAGCTGCCTTCCTGCCCGCAATGGGGCTCAGGCTGCTGGCCCCACACTGGGGTCTGGGCTGCTAGCTCCACACTCCACGGGGCTCGGGCTGCCGGCCCCAACTGCCCGGCCCCACGCTGACTGGAGCTCGGCTACCCACTCAGCGCTCCACAGGGCTCGGCTGTCTGCTCCGCAACTGGGTCACACCTGCTGCCTCCCATGCCTGGGGTCCTCTGGCCACCATTAAGGAAATTTTTCTGGCAAACCCCCTGTAACATTGTGCGAACCCCAGTTTGGGAACCTCTGCTGTAGGGTGACCAGATAGTAAGTGTGAAAAATCGGGACAAGGGATGGGGGGGTAATAGGAGCCCATATTAAAAAAAGCCCCAAATATTGGGACTGTCCCTATAAAATCAAGACATCTGGTCACCCTACTACACTGCCACTTTCAGCGCTAACACTTTAGTCGTTAAGGGGTGTGAAAAAACACACTCCTGAGCGACAAAAGTGTTAGCGCTGAAAAGCACCAGTATAGACAGTGCTTGATAAAGCTATCACTGCTCATTTGGGGTGGGTTTTTTTTTATCACCGGGAGAGCTCTTTCCTGGCAATAAAGCGTGTCTACACTGCCCACATCACAGTGCAGCTGCAGCCACACTGTAACGTGGGCAGTGTAGATATACCCTAAGCCATGTGGATAGGGAGAAGCTGAACAGGCCAGCGTCCTGTAGAGGCCCTGGGGGAAAAGGAGCTTGGTTTGGAGGTGCAGGGACAGAAGCACTGAAATGTGCCAGGAAGCCGGCTGAGTAGATGAAATGTGATGGGGAACAGGGACAAAGGAATTCCTTGGCTGGGGGGACAACTGGTGGATAATAGGGGCAGAGGGAGAATTGATATATTAATGGATCGGTCACTAAGGCATGAGGTTCATTCATTCAGCAAGCTCAAGACGGCAAGCACTGAGTGGCTCAAAAGGAGCTATCATCAGCTTGGTCAGGGCCACATTAATACCCCTGACCCAAGGAATTTTAAATAGAGATTTTAAAAAATTGTAAATCCCCCCCATCCTCTTAACCGATGACACAGTTCTCTAACAGCTCAAAAATACAATACATAATTTTCCCCCTACAACCTTGAACACATTTAGCATTTTCTATTTTGTTGTTGTGATGCTCTGTACCTCAAGGGGAACACCCTACACCCCCATCTTCATCTTTATAAAATGATTGTGTGGTATCCAATGCAAAGTTTGTCATGTTGGGTGTCTTCGAAAGGCTCATGATGCACTGAGCATGGTTGTTATAGTAATTGTCACAGTAATGTTATAGGTTATAATTTCATGTATATAGTTATGAGACTGAAAATGTGTCCTCATGGCTTAAAGCAAACCCATGCAAATACTCTCCAAGAACAGAGAGGCAGTTTACACCTCATCAGGGCATGGATGGGACAAACCCAGCCCAGCCTCACAGGAACAATGAACACTGGCTTGGGCACCAACAAAATAATCTGTTAGACCCTCGAGGGAGTCACCCCCTTCCTTTGGGCAGTTTGGGACTGCGATGAGGTAATGCTCACCTGACACTGAGGAGGGGGGCAAAGCCAAGAGGGAAGAAAGAACATGATAAAAGGGAGAGACATCTGCCATGCTCTCTCTCCTCCACCTACATCTACAGACACCACCACCAAGCGACTGAAACGCTGATCAAAGAGGAGAGCCTGACTGAAAAGTAACCAGCCAGCCTGTGGTGAAAAGCATCTAAGTTTGTAAGGACATTGAGAGTGTTAAGATCAGCTTAGAATGTGTTTTGCTTTTATTTCATTTGACCAAATCTGACTTGTTATGCTTTGACTTATAATCACTTAAAATCTACCTTTATAGTTAATACATCTGTTTGTTTATTCTACCTGAAGCAGTACGTTTGGTTTGAAGTGTGTCAGAGGCTCCCCTGGGGATAACAAGCCTGGTACATATCAATTTCATTGTTAAATTGACAAACTTATATAAGCTTGCAGTGTCCAGCAGGCATAACTGGCACTGCAAGACGGAGGTTCCTAGGGTTGTGTCTGGGACCGGCGATATTGGCTAGTGTCATCTGCTTGCAAGTAGCTGGGAGCAGCTTACATGCCAGAAGCTGTGCGTGAACAGCCCAGGAGTGGGGTTCTCACAGCAGAGCAGGGTAAGTCTGGCTCCCAGAGTCAAGGATTGGAGTGGCCTAGCAGATCACTGGTCCAGACAACACCAGAGGGAAACGTCACAGTTGTACCCTGCGTATAGTAGATAAAGAATTCATGAGTCAGTTGTATACAAGATACACATTGACTAAAGCAAGCTATTCTGCAAAGCCCTAGCCCAGAGGTTTTCAAACTGTGGGTCCGCGAGCTCCATTCAAGTGGTCCACAGATCATTGTCTTAGAGGGAACTGTTTTCAAACTTTTTTTCTAGGGCCCAGTTGAAGAAAATTGTTGATGCTCACAATCCAACAGAGCTGGGGATGAGGGGCTTGGGGCGTGGGAGGGGCTCAGGGCTGGGGCAGACGGTTGGGGTGAGGGCTGTGGGATGAGGCTAGGAATGAGGGGTTCAGGGAGGGGGAGGGGGCTCTGGGCTGGGGCAGGGGATTGGAGTGCAGGAGGGGGTCTGGGCTGGGGGTGCAGGCTCTGGGGGCACTGGGAATGAGGGGTTAAAGGTGTGGGAGGGGGCTCTGGGCTGGGGCAGGGGTGCAGGAGGGGGTCAGGGCTCTGGACTGGGGGTGCAGGCTCAGGCTGGGGGTGCATGGCACTCAGCCACAGGCACTGCCCCCCCCAGCTCCCATTGGCCAGGAACCAGCCAATGGGAATGCGGAGCCAGTGCTCGGGGTGGGGGCAGTGCATGGAGCCCCGTGGCCCCCCGACCTAGGAGCCAGACCTGCTGCTGCCCTCTTCCGGGGCACAGCACAGTATCAGAACAGGTAGGCACTAGACTAGGCTGCCTTAGCCAGGCAGCACCGCCGATGGGACTTTTAACGGCCCAGTCGGCGGTGCTGACCAGAGCCACCGCGACCCAGTACTGGGTCGCGACCCACGGTTTGAAAACCACCGCGCTAAGGTGTGAGCCTGGGTGGCCGCACATGAGAGACTGAAGGGCCACCCACCTAATTAGTGGAGCCGTGCAGGACCCTGGAGAGAGATGCACATGTAAGGGGAAGTGGTGGCCTTGGGGGGGAATAGGGAGCAGGTGGGAGGAGGCAGTGGGATGAAAAGAGGGAGTGGGGGGGAATTTGGGACGTGCAGGGCTGCAGTGGCCAGAGAAAGAGGCAACTTTCCCCAGCGATGGTGGAGACCCAGAGGTACCCCCCTCCTTCCCAGCCCCAGTTCGGGGGCTGCCGCGGCCAGGGAGAGAAGGCACATCCGTCGCATTAGAAAGGTAAGACTACTGATATTAAAATATGAAGTGTGTGATTTTATTTGTAGAACAAAAAAAGTTAATTTTATATATATAAAGTGCTTTTACCATATATATACACATTATATATATATATATATATATATACACACACACACACCCCATATATATAGTGCTTTTATCCAAAGCGCTTTACAATACTTAAACAGTACAAACAACATTTGGAAAGCTCATTAAGTGGTCCACCGAGAGCCTCTGCAATTGAAAAAAAAAGTTTGAGAACCACTGCCCTAGCCTATGTTACCATACACCGTATACTAGCACTGCCTCATTCACTGCACTTTCCAAGATGCCCTTTCCAAGGTCATTAGAAAACGGTAAGAATGTTCTGCTGTGTTATCTGAGACACAATAAACCAGGTAATTAAAGACTGTGTCAGAAGGCAGGGTAATGAGGCACAGTTAGGGTTGCAGGTGGAACTTTCAATTCGGTACTTCCTGATTTTTCAGCGCTTAATTATGCAACCTGCGCATTCCCTTAGCATACTTTCTGCGTAGTAGTCTGCAAAGAGAAAGTCAGATTACGGGTGATGATTTCATCCCTTGTAGTCCTCCCCCATAAACGCTGCACTGTATACAATCCCCTCCACTGCGTTATTGGGTCAGTCTGTTCCCTGTGCCTCTCCCTAGTACTGTAGTCTAGAGGGATGCAAACAGGTCAGGCTAAAGACTAGTTTGGGAAGCTGTGCGTTACAGTCAGTGGAATAACGCGAAGAGCAGAACAAGCCCCTGCTTCTGTGTGCAATGAAGGCGATGAAGAGCGATCGTTAATAAATGACCCCCTCCCTCCCCACAGCTCTCACCAAGGGGCAGCGCTCTGCCAAAGCCCCTTTCCCAGCTGGCAGAGCTGTTCAGCCCGCAGCAAGGGAGCGCGTGTGGGCGGGTGTGTGGGCAGCTGCCAGCGCGGAGCTGTGTGCGCTCCCATGCCCAGGCGGGAGGGAGAGAGCCGCGGCCGCCGGAGGGGCGGAGAGAGCGGGCGCGAAGGCGGCGCTGCTGCTGGGAGGGGGTTTGACATCAGTTCCCCTGTAGGAGTTTCAGTAAATGCCACAAGCCGAAGGCGCGGAGCCCTGGGCGGCGGAGGAGGCTGCAGCTGCCCCCGGTGGGAGCCGACCCGCCTGCCAGGGGTGAGCCCGGCCCCCGCCTCCCCCATCGCGGACACCGCGCGGAGCAGAGCCTGGGCGCCCCGGGCGCAGGCAGCCCACCTCCCTGCCGTGCATGCGGCTCTGGATCTCCTTCCCCTGGGTGCCGGGCTGAGGCGGGCGGGGGCCCCCCGACCTCCCGGGCGAGCGACCAGTCCCCGCAGTCCCCGCGGGGGGTCCCCTTGCTCCCGCTCCGGCCGGAGGCGGGGCGGCCCCCCTGGCCGGCCGGGAGGGCAGGATGAGCGGCGGCCGCAGCGGCCGGGCGGCGGTGAAGATGGAGGCCCCGTTCTACCCCGAGGAGGGGCTGGAGCTGCTGCCCGACTTCGTGCCGCTCCCCGGCTTCGGCAGCGGCCCCGGGGCAGGGGTGGAGGCGGCGGGGCACAAGCTGCTGCTCGGGGCCGGTAAGAAGCGAGAGATGGCGGCGGGGGCGGCCGCCTCCCCCTCGGCGCTGCCGGGGTCCTACACACTGCGGCCGCCCGGCGGCACCCGGAGCGGCGCGGCGCTGAGGCTCATCCCCGCCGCGGCGCCCCCGGGCTCGGCAGCGGGGGGAGGAGCCGGCGGCAGGGGCGGCCCGGAGGCGGCTCTGTTGGCGGCCGGGTCCCCTGCGGAGCTGCCGCTGCTGAAGCTGCCGCCCGCGGCGGACCTGGAGCAGCTGCTGATCCAAGGCAGCGCCGGCCTGGGCCCCGCCAGCCCCTGCCCCGCCGCCGCCCCGCCCCCCGCGGCCGGGCCCTTCCTCTACCGCCAGCAGGTGACGCAGGAGCAGGAGGGATTCGCCGACGGCTTCGTCAAGGCCCTGGCCGACCTGCACAAGCAGAACCAGCTGCTGGGGGCGCCGCTCTCCCCGGGGCCCTGCCGGCCCGCCCCCGACCCGCCCGCCGTCTACACCACCCTCGGCACCTTCAACCCGGCCGGGCCGCTCAGCCCCGCGGGCGGCGCCTACTCCGCCGCCCCGCCGGGCCTGCCCTTCCCCGCCCCCGCCCCGCCGGGGCTGGGCAGCGGCCGCCTCCCCGCTCCCGGCGCCGCCAGGGCCCTGGAGGAGCCGCAGACCGTGCCCGAGGCGCCTCCGCCGGGCGAGGCCGGCAGCAGCGCCCCGACGCCGCCTTCGCTGTCGCCGCTGGACGCGGAGAGCCAGGAGCGGCTGAAGGCCGAGCGGAAGCGGCTGCGGAACCGCATCGCGGCCTCCAAGTGCCGGCGGCGGAAGCTGGAGCGGATCGCGCGGCTGGAGGACAAGGTGAAGGCGCTGAAGGGGCAGAACGCCGAGCTGGCCGCCACCGCCAGCCTGCTGCGGGCCCAGGTCACCCAGCTGCAGGGCCGCGTCCGCAGCCACCTCTCCAGCGGCTGCCACATCAGCGCCGCGGGCCCGCCCGCCCCGCCGCCGCCGGAGGGCCCCGCCGAGCCCGCCGCGCCGGAGACCAGCGCCTGCTGAAGCCGCGGGCCGGAGTGGGACAGAGACGGGCCCAGCCGAGACCGAGGGGGCCGGGCCCAGCCCCGCGCCTCAGAAACGTGCAATCGTCGCTGCTCGGAGACTGAAAGCGGGGCCGGGGACGGGAGCGGCCCCGAAAACACGTGCGAGTCTCGCGTCCTCCTTTCCACCAACCCCTCCGGGCGCTTTGCCGGGGAGGAGCCAGAGGCCACCGGCCCCAGCGCGCTGCCGCGGCGGCGAAGGAAAGAACTTCAAATATTCCGGAGTCGGTCGGGGATTTGATTGTGAGGGTAGCACTAGAGTATAGCAGGGGGAAAATAGGGATTCAAAGGTTAGAGATTATTGACCAATAGAGAATTTTAAGTACCTAGATTGAAGGTTCGTCTTTATTTATTGGTGCCTGGAAAGGAAGCACAGTACAGAAGTTGGGTATTAAATGTCTTGTAAGGTATATTTATGTTGCAGTGAGTACAAAAGATTTTTATATTGGGTATTTAACTTTTAAAGCTGACTTCAAGAGAAATTCCTACACTTCAAAGTGAAGGGTGTTTGGGGGTTGTTTTTCAAAGTTCCAGTGAAGAACTTGAGAGATCTGTAAAGAGTTCAGAACTAAAATAACCCCTGTTTACAGAAAGTCAACTTTATTTTTCTGCAAAAGGCATAATTCCTAATACACCTTAATATAGTGTGTAGTGATGGTTCAATATGTTTATTCAGAGCTTGAAAAGAAGCTAAAATTATACATTTTTTTAAAAAAAGTGTGTATGTGTATTTAAAACAAAATGTGGCAATGGTATTTCTTGGTATTGAAAGGAATTTTTTAAAAAAGATTGTTTTGCTGCAGAGTAGCTTTTAATTTGCAGCTGGCAATTAAGACATGCAAGTAAAGCACTTGAATGGGTCTGGTTTTAAAATCTAGCTTTAGCTGATAGAGATTCTGCCAGGTAACAGGTTAGAATGAACCATATTTAATTACAGATTCAACTGTAAGAAAATACTCTTATAGATCATAAGCTCCATATTATTTCTTGTGCTAGTGCAAACTTGGAGCATTGGTATATATATTTATTTATTGAAACTTGAAACTTTTTGGATGTCACCTAAACCTTATTTTTATAGCAAACGCATACTAGTGGAAGAAATTAATTTGGCAGAAGAGCGTCATTTATGCCTTTTCTTTCACTGTGCACATTCCAGTTCTGCTTGCTCTTTATGGGGTATAGTAGCAATTCAATGCTACCCAGAAAAGGGCTCAGATTGTTTTTTAGCTCTAACGGTTATTATGGTAACTCCATTGTATTATGTTTGAATAAATCATAGAAACATAATGGAGAACTAGATTTATTTTTTCAGAAGAAATATGTAAATAATATTTTCTTGTTCTATTTTATTCTAAAGACATTTTTCTAGTTGCCTAGGGAGGGGAAGAGTCAAAAGTCAGAATGTGAGATGAGTTTCTGGGCAGAAGAGTCTGGTGTGATTTATTTATTTTTGCCTAGAATTTAGTAATAAGGGATAGAAAAGGAACGGTTTTCTCTGCTTAGACTTAATCCTTGCTTTTTGGGATTCTCTGGATAAATAGCAAAGACCATGTTATGGGCAGATTTGCTTTTTTACTACCCTTTGATGTGCATGTTCTGAGCACTTCTGCAAATCAAGGTTTATTCAGTCTTGTGGCTTGGTACAATTAAATGTTCACTTTCAGCACGAACTCTGAAGGTTCACTCAACAAGAAACCCTGTCTTCACTTAGGCCCTGATCCTGGATCTGCCCATACTCCAAACCACTGAAGTCAGTGGGGCTCAGCATGAGCAGATCCAGTTGCAGGATGGGGGCCAGCATAGTCTTGAAAATATCTTAACTAATATAGTTTGTTTTATAAGCATGATCAATTAAACCAATTCCGTAACTGTTTTATATCATCCATGTCCTCTTCTGAAAGCTACTTCAGCTATGCTTTCAAAGGCATGAAGGGGAATTGATATGCATACAATGTTTTTTACTTGTAAAGAGAGACTTGTGAGCGGGTTAATTTAAAATAGCATAGCTGTAAATGTAAACTGTGTGAGGCTTCCCCATGTCAGGCCTGGGACACACACTTAGCACAAATGACTTCAATGAGTAGTGGAGATGCAAACCACGTTAATCGTTTAAAAACTGAGTAAAGTTATAGCATAGCCAGAGCCAAAATGAATGATTTCAGTGATAGTCTAAAACTCCCTTCTTCTGTCCTAAGAATTGTGTATTAGAAATACTAGCGAACAAATGCAATGCCGCTTAATTCTTACGAAGTAAATACAACTTAAAGATCTTTTGCTAAGCATTCAGTCAGTTTCACCACACTAATAGAATTCAACCAGTAATAATGTGCCATATCTGGCAAATGTGTTTAAAAATGAACCAGTGCTTAGTACATGGAAAAACTGTATTTGCAAAGGTGATGGTGCGGAAGTAGAGAATCGATTAATTTTTCACACTTAAACACAAGCTTTACATAATGAGGGAAGGAGGTAACCCTACTTAATAAACAAATTTGCATTGAGTGCTCTGCACTGGCAATGTTCCTACTTCATGGAAAATATACTAAGTATTTTGGTGATACAGCACAGTGGTCAACTCCTGTAATTTCAAATGAAAGTGGGGGAGGTGGGTGAAGACCTTCTAGTAGTACCTGAGGAAAAGGTTGAAAAACACCTGACACTTGCTGCAATCTAGTCCATTTTGTAGGTGCTCTTTGCTCATCAGAAGTATTTAAAGATATAGCTTTAAATAAAGGCACTGTCTATCATTTCCGATAGGGATAGTTCACCAATATCTAGAGAAGGGGATGAGCTCCATGAAGAGAAATCACCACAACCTTGCTTCCAAAATGGTGGCAGAATTATAATATGGGGCCAGTGAGGAGCATAGCACTATTAGGGCTACAAAACATCACTTGGTTTCTCCAGTGATACCTCCACAATTTGTGGAGCTACATGGCACGTTATTCTCACCAAAGTCTTATCCGACCTCATCTTGAATGTCTGCAGTGTTGTTTTTATGACTACCTCCTTAAGTCTGTTCTTCTACCATTTTTTTTAGCTTGTAATATTAAGACTAAGCTTTCTTTACTTCAGTCCATTGTTGCTTGTCGGACCATCTTTTTTAAAATATTATAATACCCTGTTTATTTCCCTCAGTCTTTTATGTCATCTGATCCTTGTATCATTTTTGTTGCGTTTTGTATTTCTCCTAGTTTTTCTTCATTGTTCCTGAATTTTCAGAACCAATAAAGTACACAACAAATGCACCAAGTATGGTCTCATTAGGCCATTTTAGACCCTGATATCTGGTTTTAAAATTTTCAAAACCACTTAAGTGACTTGGATGCTTACATCCTGTTTTCAAAAGTGACAGGCACGTAGAAGCCTAACTCTCATTAAAAGTTGACTTTTAATGAGACTTTAGGACTTTGAAAATTTTACCCATCCTCCTAGACTTATATCTGATTTCTTCACACTCATTCCTGATGCTGACTGTTCAAGCAAAAGATTCTCATATCTGCAATTTATCATCACTACCAGTCAGTCTTGCACTGTTTTCCAGACAGGTCCAATCTCTCGTGGTCACTCTACCTGTGTGTTACTATTTTGTGTTTCTCATCAGCAAAGTTGATTGCAGTTGAATTGAAACCTTCCTTTAGAGCTAGAATATAAAAATATTACTCTGCGCTAAAAAGCATTGGTCCATGGTATTTAATTGGTACTTATGTTTGGAATGTCTTTGTGTCTAGGTGCTACAGGAAGGTGGTGGTGGTTCACTAGATGACATTTATTCTTCTGATTTAGTGTTAAACCCAACATCCCATGGATGGTGGGAGGAGTACTTGTGGTTAGGAATTCCTATTCAATCCTCCTCTCCTCGGGCACTGGGGTGGGAGCTATGGGCAACTGATCTACTGCCCATGCTGACTTGGAGTATGGAAAACATGTTCCGCTGCTTGTAATTTGTGGTTCCATTCCTAGAAGAGCTGTTTAATTCACTCCTCACTCAGAATGTGTAGTGACATCGCCCAATTTCATCAGCTGGCCTGACCCATCAGCATGGTTGTTACAGGATTCCCGTAATGGGTTTTTCCCCTCCGCTTCTGGATATAAACTGCATCAAGCTCAGATGTGGAATCCAAACAACATTGGTATTCTAATAAATGTGTTTTGTTCTAGTTCTTTAGTTAAAAAGGAAAAGGGTGAAAAGACTAACTGAATTGTGATGTTGGTAAATAAGTAGATGGCACTCTTCTCTCTTAGTTCAGTACTGAACTAATGTCACAGTGCATTGTTGGGATGCGCTGTTCTGTTGGAGGTCCTATCTGCCAGAAGAGGCATAAAGACAATGTCCTGAGTGGAACTTATAATTTAGGTGGCATAGATATGGTGCTCCTAGTTAGGCCAACCAAACCTCTGGTGTAGACGCAACTAGGCTAATGGAAGAATCCTTCTGTCAGCCTAGCTTCTGTCACTCAGGTAGGTAGAGTTCGGACCTAGAGCATCAGGAAAAACCCCTTTCAGTGCTGTAGGCTCCGTCTACACTATGGGTTATGCCAGCATAGCTATGCTGCACTGTAGTCCCTTTTGTGTAGCTATGGCCTATGTCAGTGAAGATCTCATGGCACTTTCCCCAGAGTATGGGGTGTCTTGTCAAGGCACAGGTGTCGAATTACATTCTGAGCAATTACATTCTGCATACCTAAAATTCCTACTCCATTTTCAATGATACAGACTATCCTGTCCTATACCAACATTGACTAGAGAAGAGCAATGCTACAGCAACTCTCATTTCACCTCTGTGGTGGCTGCATTTGAGTGTTTGGATGGAGTAGTCTCTAAATATCACTTTTATATCTTGGATTAAATGATCCTGTCTCATCGTAAAATGCTGTTTGACTAGGTCCCAATATTAAACCCTGAATTATCCTATATGATGTGATTGTCAACATAGCAATCTTGCTATGAACGGCTACTTCTCTTATTTGGCAACCAATTTCTAATCTATGGTATGGGATTTTTAACTAATGGTATTTATTCATTTATCCTATAAGATTATTCTGGCCATTGATATTCAAATATACATTACATCTCCTTTATGTCCTAATCATTAGTCACACTGCAGATGGTAGTTGGATTGCCATGACGTAACTAAATTTTATATATTGATTCCTGCCTGAATGTATTGTATGGATGCCTGCCTAATAAGCCAATGGTTTCTTGGTTTTTCCTTCATATTCTTAAAGTTAAGTGACAAATTAACTTTTTCTTGAAGGTTATTTTCAGAGTTCCTGAAACTTCCTTTGCCGTTTCTTCAGTGCATTTTGTCAGGGCCTCCAGACTTTTATATATATATATGGATGCGGGGGGGGGGGGGAAGGGGGAAGTATCAAAAAATAATTACATAAAATAATTACAGTGAAATTGCTAGAGACAGTAGTTGGAGGTGTAAACAGAGATGATGAAAAAAGTATTACATAATTATTTTTTGTAATACTTTTTTCATCATCTCTGTTTACACCTCCAACTACTGTCTCTAGCAATTTCACTGTTTCCTTCACAGGGTTTTCTGATTTCCTTCCTCTTATCCCTTTTTCATTGATGTGAAGTACACATTTGACAAATACTCGATTTGTGCACTAACATTGCCGTTTTCCCAAGTATTTTTATTTGGTTAAATAGTGATGTGACCAAGAACAAAATCACCTGGCTATTACTCTCCTCCTTGGTGATCAGATTCTGTTTGTCGTCAATGTTGAGCGCAGTGACTTTATAGGCTATTCAGATATACAGAATCTGGCAGGCAGCCTCCCTTATAAAAACATGAAGGAAGATGAGCAAGGGAAAGTGAAGTCTTGACTGGGCATCTTTCAGTGTGTGAAGATAAACCTGCAAATGCTGATTGCAAAGCCCCAATCTCTTGCTGCAATGCAACCTTGGGTACAATAAGTCCTAATTCTGTGGCACTAATTACATGACAACTACTCCTGTGATTCACTGAAGAAACTTCTCGAGTTGAATTAAATCTTCTCGAAACTAGAGTATTTCAGCAAACTTTGTTCCAATTACCTCTTCGAAGAAGGTTGTCAACAAAATCAGAGTTTATGGAGAGTCTCAATGCTCTGGGTGAGAAATGTTGCATTTAATATGGAAACCATATTCTATTGTGGAGGGCAAAGTGTGTTAAACTGCTAAGCAATCTTGTGCCACTCAAGTGTTTTCTATCATGCTATGCATCCCTTTTGTGACTTGCAACCTGTTCATGCTGTTAGACTTATCAGACATAAAGAAGAGAGCAATGTTGGCTCAGAGCAGGAACATAATTTACTTTTGCACTGTGGGATCTTCGATGGCAAGTGCTGGTAATACAGTTTTCAGAAAACAGGAGGGAAAAAAGAGCATGAAAAAGATCCTGTTTAGTGTGTACTAATGGGACAAACATCCAAATAGCTTTAACTGAAATTTTACAGTTTGGACTGTCTTCCAAAACAACTTTGGATTGACCTTGTTTAGCCACTGGTCCCTGTTTGACTTTATGGCTACTGGCTAGATGCTCTTTCTAAACTGCTTCTGAAGTTCGTTGCAGACAGAAAAGAGGCCTAAGATGGAACTCCACTTATATGTTGAAACAACTCTTACAAACAGGGCGTGCATGTCAAGGAATCAAAATCCACATCCCCAATGGCTTTAGAGTGGGATATTGCTAATGAGAATTGGTACACTGGAAGCAACCCAAGCTGGCATCTATGTTTTGGTACTAGCTATGTCCTTTGAAAATGTACGTATGCTTAAGTCAGTGATTCTCAACCGGTGTACATAGAGGTCTTCCAGGGTGTACATAACTCACCTAGATCAGTCTCTCAACCTGGGGGTTAGAATGGTCGCAAGTGCAGGGCCCGCATTGGGGGTAGCAAGCAGGGCAATTGCCCACGCCCCAGGGGGCCCTGTGAAGCTAAGATACATGCTTAACCCCCAGGCAGCGAGGCTTGGACTTCAGATAAGGCTTGCAAGTGAAAAACTGGTTCAAGTATCACACTGTAATGTAAATACAATATGTATATTCCAATCAATTTTATTATATGATAAAAATGAGAAAGCAATTTTTCAGTTGCAATGTGGCTGTGACACTTTTGTAATTTTAGGTCTGATTTTGTAACCAAGTAGTTAAGTGAGGTGAAACTTGGAGGACACACAAGACAAATCAGACTCTTGAAAGGGGTACAGTAGTCGGGAAAGGTTGAGAACCACTGCACTAAGTTGTTGACAAAAGCATAAATACTACGAATGCAGAAATACTGAATTTTGTCTCTTTGTGGTTCCAGCCGTAACTAATTCTAAAGTCAGGCCGCTTCTTGTGCCAGATATGTGCGTTTAAGTATTATCCCTTCAGCTCAGATATCCTCTATCAATGCCAGAGTAGCCAACAAATCAAAGCTTTGCTGAACAAATCTGATTAAAGCATGCAAATATCTATGAATTCAAAGCAAGAACTAAATACTTCCCTTTTATCTAATCTACCCATCCAGGGATACAAAATTAAAGGAACTGCAGTTTCTTCAACTGTAATGAACGTGACAGTGAAGTATGTAACAGAACTGTACATTCCATATTCCAGCAATCTAATAGTAGGGTGGAAGCCCTGCATAATTATGCTAAATCTTGTTGTGATTGCAAGGTCACTTTTAGAAGTTCTGCCAAACAGCATTTCTACCAAGAGGCTGTTCAGAACTGATGATTCAGAGAACATGGTTATTTTATAATACCATTTAGCACTGATACATTTTAAGCATTACAGGTCATGGCTGCAAACTGAATGGAAGGTCACCGTAAGTAATAGCTGCTCTGAATTAGCATTGAAATTATTGCCTCCCAGTGTTTGCTTTTTTAAATACAATGAAAAAAATCCACATTCCCAGCATGCATAGTTGTGAATTCAGTTGAACAGCTATTTCTGTCAGGTACTAATACTGCATGTTACACCTCTAAAGTAGCTAATAAAATAACCTAATTAGTACATACACTTCTGGAGAAATCATAATGGTTGCTATAGATATGCTTTGGCGTGGTTCACTGTGTGGCTCCGATAAAAAAGAGTCTGTAAAAGGTTGAGAAATGTACACAGCCAGCCTACCTGTGCAAAGTGGATTGCCAAGTGTGTGCACTGGCTGATACCTGGCTGAATGGCTGTTTGTCAGATCTCTAAAGCTGAGCAAACCCTAACTGTAGTATTTTAAGATTTTGTCTCTTTAGACTAGTTCTTGATTATCTTGCTCTTCCTTCCCTAATTTGAGTGTATTTAAGTTAATGAAGATTTTATTTATATAGATAAAAGCTTCTCAGTGCAGCTGTGAGGTAGGCACTGGTACGTGTTCTGGCTCTCAAATGAAGAAAGCTGGAAGATGCTAAAAGCCATATTTTTTTCAATAGAGCTCATGTCGGCACCAAAATGGAGTGGCCCAATTTTTCAGATATTCAGCAACCAGCAGTTGAGACTTTGCAGAACTATGTGGAATTCCTGCCCTGCCCCCCCTCCCTCCAATCACTTTTAGCCTTGAGGCCCTGCGTAGGCAATATCCAGTCTGGAACCAGGGATAATTTTTGTATACATCAAAATGGTATGACGGTAAAGTCCATTTATCTTGCAGCGTTGTAGAGCTAGAAATAGAAGCTTACCTGTGGAAAGAGGAGATTCCCTAATGGGGAACACAGCACTCCTGTCTGACCTGTGAAAGCCAGAGATATTGAAGTGTAAGCTTGGGACTTTTAGGTACAAAGTAGATTTCATGGCTGTTACTAAGCCCTGTAGTGTTAATCTAAGGAGCTTGGCTTCACAGGTAAAAGGATATAAAACTCCTGGTTTAAAAAAACCTTCCATTTTTCGGTAGCAGAGACAATGTAGAACATATGATGGTGTGGTATGTAGTAAATACTTACTGGCACTTACTTGGGATAGCCTACTTAATTCACAGGAGTAATAGTTCAGAATCATGCTGATCACATAGGGCAATCTATGCAAAAAGAACTGAAACAGAGGAGACTCAGAAATGAGGTTCCAGATTCTCACTGTGCCACTTTTCCTATTTAATATCCATCACAAGAGGAAGACTCTCTAAAATGGTGGGTAGGTAATGACTCTGGTAGGGTTGTTTAACACGACCAGAGTCATTACCTACCCACCGTTCTAGAGCCAATGTCATGAGATCTCATGACCACAAGCAGACAGGACCTCTGTCCTACATACACTCTGCAAGATTGCAGCTGTACAGTGCCCTCAAACACTCCTGGGGCATTAGATTGTTACTAACTTGGATCATTTTGTGCTAGTTCCTGAATCATTATTACTACTACAGCACCCAAGAGTACTTCTGGGCTCCCAAAACTTGACCTGGCCCAGTTTCTGAGATGGCAACAGAAGCCTATATGCCTGTGGTAAGCAATATGGTGCCATTTGTCCTCGCAGGTTGGGAAAATATAATGCAACCAATTTTTTAAATCACTTTGGGGAAGAAAGTCTAAAACAATAGCCTTGAAATCTTTTTGACCAGTTTTGTAGTCTTTCCACAGATACATTTAGTAAAAGTTTTCTATACTGAATACAGACTTTCTACAAATATTTAGTCAAGACTAGATTGTGTTACTCATTTAAATGTTCCCCAAACTTGTATTCTGGAAATTGTGACTGGTAACTTCACAATCTTTTTATCTGTAGCCATGGTAACCATCACACACATGTGCTCAAGTAAGGTTCCTGAGTTTTGAATGTGACCCAGACGATGCAGAGCTTTGATCTGTAGTTACGTGAAATCTGCAGTAAGGACAAACTCCAAAAGGCAGCTACTTTCCTAACTTAAAAAAAAAAAAAAAGGCAAATCTCTAGTTCAGTGGTTCTTAACCAGGAGTCCGGGGCCCACTAGGGGGCCTCGAGCAGGTTTCAGGGGGTCTCCAAGCAAGGCCAGGATTAGACTTGCTGGAGCCCAGGGCAGAAAGCTGAAGCCCAGGTCCCTAAGCCCCACCACCCAGGGCTGAAGCTGAAGCCTGAGCAATGTAGGTTCATGGGGGGGCCCTGTGGCATGGGGCCCGAGGCAGTTGCCCTGCTTGCTACCACCCAATGCTGGCGCTGGCTTTTATATGCAGAAAACTAGTTGTGGTACAGGTGAGCCGTGGAGTTTTTATAGCATGCTGGGGGGGCCTCAGAAAGAAAAAGGTTGAGAACCCCTGCTCTAGTTGAAGATTGTCTCTAGAAGGAAACAAGTTTTTGCTGGTCCCTTGGGTGTTCCCTTGTATTTAAAAGATTATTAATACCGCCAGTTGAAAAATCAGCTCTGGGGAACAGTGCTACTTAGTTGCAAATACTGTGTATTATGAAGACACGTTTAGGTAGTTCTGGCATACGAACAACCAGTTTCAATGTACTAAGTACTGTATTTACACTGGAATAGCTTTACCACTCTCACATTTTTGAACTACGTTGGTGGGGGGAAGAATAACTTAGTGTGTTTTTGTTTGTTTGTTTGTTTTTTAAAGGTGCAGTATAGGGTTAGTTAGTGCAGTTATTGGCTTTCATGTGCTGTTTAAAAGTGAGCTAGTTTGCATAGTGTGACATGAGAGATGAAATTTAAGGGACTATTCAGCTGAAATTCTGCCTCCCATCACACCCTGTATTCTGAATGCACAGTTGACTCAATTGAGAAACAGGCCCACCAGCTTTGAAGCCAAAAAGGGAGGGGAGAAATCCATACCAGGCAGGTGTAGGGCTGTGTGGGGATGCAGAGCTTATGTGATTGAGCATCTTGCTCAATTATAGCTGCATGGGAACTCTCTATGTTGGGTCTGAGCATTTCCACTGCTCCAGTTTTCTGAATTACGGCAACTGGGAGCTTGCAGTAACTCCCCACACAGGGTCATCAGGGGAGTGGGAAAGCTGCTTGGAGTGGGAACTCTCCCAGCTCTGCAGGTTTTTTGGGCTGTGATGGGGAGCAGGGGAGGAAGGAACCGGCTGCTTCTCCTGGACAAGCTCTGTTTTTGGAAGTGTCCATCCAAGGTTGGTGGTTGTGCTCTCTCTGAAATTTCTTCCTGGGCTGACAAAGCTTCCTGTGTTAGAATGTAGTGTCCTGCTGTCATCCCAAGAGTCATGCCTACGGCGGCTGAGCTGGGTGGAGTCTGTGTGACTCTATACAGAAGGGAACAGGTTTGGGCAGGCACATACCAACAACACTGATGTATAATGCCAGTTTCTTCAGGAGGAGGGGAAGTACTTTGGGTTGTGTGTGTGGCTGCCTAAGCCTAGTAGACTGGCCCAGCTGCTACAGAAGTGATGGGAGGCTGGATAGAGCCCTGAAAGTTCTCACCTATAGTTGTCGTCATTCTTAGTTCTCATTAAGTTTATTACCTTTCTTTATAGTATGGAAAAAAATCTATTCTTACCCTCAAACTTTTCAACTTGGAGCTCTGTTAGCCACCACTTGAGTTCTATGGGTCCGATTCTCCATTCCAAGGAGCAGTATCGCTTTACCTGCAAGCAAAGGGGATCAAATGGGCTCTCTCAGAAGGGAGAGGTAACTGCTGTCATTCTCCGCCCCCCCGCCCATATAGCCACCAGCAGCCCCACCACCGCAATGTTGCTCAAAAGCAGAACTGTGTACAAAAATCAGTCATTTAGAAACTAGAATCCCACATTATATTCCTCCAGAGGTTTCAGACAGGTAACTAGAATGGCCAGGCATTCAAGACCTAACGTAAAGAAGAGTAGCTAGTAAACCTAAGCAACTCATCCCAGATTCCACTTTGCTGCTGCAACAATGGTGATAGATTTTCCCCAATTATTCTAAATTGTGTTTTTGTCCCTCCCTACTTGCCTCGTTAACAGGTTGAGAAGAGGCAACCCTTCCTGAACCTCCCCGGCAGGAGGGATTTTGAAATTTGAGCAGGTACTTTTTGGAGTTGGTTGAATGAGAAATTTGGGATTTATTCCTACAAACAGAGCCCGCTCACATTGTAAAAACGAATTTGCTTGGGTTCAGTATTACTTCAGGGTTTCTGTTTCTAGTGGAGTTTTGGAATTCTGTGTGCGTATGTGTAAATTTCTGTTCTGGCTAGTGCATCATACTCAGACAGAGCTAACTGATTAATTCTGTTGCATCCTGACTCCAAATTCTCTATTTTTGTCAGAACAGCCTTTCCAAGATAATTTTCGACAGATTGGCTTTCAAACATGGTAACGTTCTATACTTAAACTGGAGACTACAGGGCTTAATAAAAATGCAGCTGTGGATTATGTCTATTGGATTTTTTTACGTTGCTATTGCAGACTGTAATATTAGAATCAAAATTATTAGTCAAAGTGGAAAATATTGGTTGATAACTTGCACTTGATTAAATGTAAAACAGTTGATCTTAATTTAGTGGTGTGTAGGAGATACTGTATCTTTTTTAATTGACTTGAGTGGAAAATCCATGTTTACAAGTATACTCCTGGTTCCTACCAATTAATGGTAGCCAGTTTAACAAAACCTGGAGGTTAAAACATACTGCAATCCGCTATCTTGGAATAGTGATCTCACTCCTGCGGCCACTGATGGCACTGGGGGCCTTGTTAGGGACTCAACAGGAGCAAGATTGGATTCTAAGTCTTTGTTTTACATGCTTAAGAGAGAAAGGCGACTTGCCTTGTGCTCTGGTTTGTGTCCCTGTGTGTCGTATATAATTTAGAAATCCACTGATCAATTTGCAATACTAGCACCTCTATGGAGATTGCAGTTTATTTGGGTTTTTTTCCATGGAGGGTTAGACATTCTGGAATGTATAACATTCATCCCTGTGCTGGAATTGTTTACATGCAATTGATTACGTGTTTGATTTTTGTAATGTGCAATTTTGTACATGCATTTTAAACTAAAAGAAGAGTTTATAAGGAAGATACGGTCTCTACTGGACTTGGCCATGAGTATTATTGCTTTGATATAAATATCTGAAAAAATAAAATTTCTTTATATTCATCTGTGTTATGTTACTTTGAAAATTCAGAAACTTAAGCAAGTTAAATTGTTTAGCTAAACACATTTGACATTGCCTAGATAGTCTGTATTCCTAACACACAAGCCTAGCTTGATCTCTTGTATTAAATAGGTTGTACTCCTGCTTGGTACTTGCTAGTTGTTCCTTCTTCCAGTGCTAGCCACTTCCTTTGTTCTTCGGCTCTTAGCATTCCAAGTTAGTGATGATTGGGAAAAGTCACTTGTAAAAACGTTGTGGAATTCCATCTCTCTGAATAACTTCCCACTGACCACTCAGTTCTCAACTCAAAATGTAAGTCTTCTGAAAAAGCTCCAGCCCTTATTTAACTTGATTGTTCTGTCTCTTACCGCTAGCTTGGAATCTGAACAAGTATTGTGAATCAGTCTCAGACTAGGGCTGACAATAGCTGACTGGAATCTAGCTCACTATTTAGGTTCGTATTGTCTCAGAGCTAACTAGTAAAAACGTGTTTTGTCTCAGACTAGTCTGACCTGAAGATGACCATGGAGCAGATCTGTTGAATAAAGCATGTTTTTTTTCCTCCATAGTCACTCTGACCATTAACTACATTTTAATACTGGGTGGTATGTAATAGTTTAGAAGTGTCCTACTGCATAGTACATTTGCCAAGCTGGGCACAACCGTTTTCCCACCCTCCAAAAATCCCAGAAAAATTCCCATTGTGCATTGAGGTGAAAGATACAAACCAACTCACCCTGGGCTTGCTAATAACCCGGGGGTTAGAGCTCTCGCCTGGGACATGGGAATCTTTGTTCAAGTCCCTGCTCTGCCTTATTTGAAAGAGGGCCTTGAAGCGGAAGTTTCCCATTCCCAGAACGGGCTCTACCCACCAGGCTTGACTAATTCAGGGGGATTTTTCTCTCTCTGGTTTTGACCAGAAATTCCACCTTGGACTAGAAAACTTCCTATGAAAAGTTTGTTTCGTTTCAGCTAATCTGCATTTTTGATAAGAGTTTTGAAAAATTCCCAGCCAGCTCTGCCCAGTAGTGACCAGCTATAGTAGTGTGGCACAACTGACCGGCGTCACTCAGCCATTACTTCAGTTGTTTGCGTACTAGTTGTAAGCACTCGGAGAGAACCCAGTGCATGCTCTCTAGAAGAAAGCTGTTCAATGAAGCCAGACATAAGTCCCACTCGGAGAACTTTTTTCGTAGCCAACCCCACCCTACTGCCAGGCTCCCCCTGGAATTAAGATGGTAGGAGAATAATAAAATCTCAAATCCGTTAAGGCAAATATAGATGCTTCAAGTATTGGGTCTTTAGGCTGTCAGGTCCCTGGAGGATTCCCAACAAACATTCACACATGCATGTAACTGAACATGGATCTTCAGTAGGTCTGTCAGAGAAAGTGTAAATACTCTCCACACACTGATTTCTCGTGTATATATGAACTTTAAGAACTATTCACCGTCAAAGTTGCAAAGTCGAGCACTCTAAAGGTAGAAAATGCCACAATTAAGGTTTAGTGTAGCCTTAATTCAGCCCTCTTGTGCATCTGTATTATATGATCATGATCAAACATTTTCCCCCCTACAGGACCCTCTGCATTGCCATTGGGCAAGCTTTATTGTGGGATTTCCTAAATTGAGTGCTTGACTTTGCAACCTTCAGTTCATTTGAAAGAGATGGTGTAAAACAAAATGAAAGAACAAACATTCCATCATAGAGAACCATGTTGATCCTCTAAGGTGGGTGGTGAGCAGGGTTCAGACCTTTAGAGAGAATCATAGCATATCAGGGTTGGAAGGGACCTCAGGAGGTCATCCAGTCCAACCCCCTGCTCAAAGCAGGGCTAATCCCAACAAAATCATCCCAGCCAGGGCTTTGTCAGCATGCACGTTTACCACTTAAGATTGCTGTCAATTACACAGTTATCTTCTCTTTGAACCTGCCACAGGAGTGGGGGGGTGGGGGAGGGGAGAGCTTTAAAACCCACTGGCAAAGTATATTAGTTGGCCGCAGAGGAATGTAGAGACAGTACTCCCAGCTTCAATGCCAGGCTCTGGAGGGAAGTGGTTAGTCCCCTGCCCCTAGCCTGTTTGTACCCCCCTTGACATCAGCTCCTGTTCCCTTCCCCTTCTGCTGCCCCTCACCCTCTGGTAGCTGCAGTCCCCCTCTTTCCTTCCTTCTCCCAAACACGCACCCTTCCCTGCTTTGCATTCCAGTGTGGCTGCTGCTTCCTCACTGCCTGGACACCAGCAGACAGCCTCCTTGCCCAGCACCATAGCACCCCCTGGGTGGCCAGGAGCAATAATTGCATTGAAAGCCCTTCTCAGCCCAGTGATGGAGCACGCCCAGCGTCAATGGAGTCTCCAGAGAATTTAGCTTCAGAACAAGTCTATTGAACAAGGATTGAGGGGCTTTTTTGGAAGCTTATAACTTAATCAAATTTGGGCAAGTTTTCACATGGATGCCAAAAAGCACATCCCTAACACCAGAAGTTCCTGCTCTAAAGCACGGGGGCCCAAGAGCTACTCAACTAAGCGGTTATAAGAATTAACGGGCAAAATATTTCCCTAATCTCGTTTCTAAAAGCAGCTCAACCATTTTAGCTAATACTTTATCCAGAAATTCAGCCTGAAGGAGGCACCTGCCATGGGAAATTTCTGCCCAGATGGTTGAAGTTTTGCAAAGTTATAAGCAACTGAAAGCAGCGTCTAATTCAAAATGTTGGGCAACCTTACCTATAGGTGTTGCTATCAGTTCCACCTATAATGGGTGAGTATACATATAGGTGTACTGTACACTTACCATTAAAGGTCATTCGAAGGCATTTAGTTGAGAAGGATAATCATCTTCTGGGCAAACGAAGGTTTATCATCTACATATGCCTCTTTAGGTCTGTCAGATTCTCTCTGCCAACTCCCACGAACAATAGCCTTATGTTTACTTTTGAGGGTTGACTACCTGTCCCAACAGATGTCAAATGGGTCTTGTTGTGCTCCTTCAGAATCTCTTCCAACCCCCGAGGCTCATGTCAGTGGTCAGGTTCTGCATCAGATATCTTCCTGGTGACAGCCCACATGTTCTTCTTGGCCTAATCCCTACCAGTTCACATCATGGTGGGTGGTCCACCTCTCATTCCCGCCCTGAACTGGAGATTGTTTCCTAAAGAACAGACATTTCCCCAGCTGTAGCCTCTTTAAAAATGCCTTTCTTCCCCTCCCCGTGAGTCAATCACATATATCAAGCTGAGCCTTCTCCCTTACCTGCGCTCCTGGTTAATTCCTAAATTCTGGGCCACTACTTTGAGAAATAGTAGTGGGTGCTAGCACCCATTTGTAAAACAGGGTGGACAGCTCTTGTCCGAGAGTAGCATTTCACTAACTTGCAACATGAGGCTAGTGCTTAGCTTGCTTAGGTACATTTCATAGACCTATTGCTTTCACTGTGGGTAGGGAAGAGAGGATGGTGAAAGGAATTCTCCAGCCCCTCCGCCCCCCACAGAAGCTTGATACTATTCCCACTATGTGAACTGATGTCTTCTGCTCAGGGAGTGTTGGGTGACAGCCTTCTCGCAGGTTAGCTGGGGAGGAGATGGCCATTGTGGAATGGTGCTCCGGGTCTGGCAATAGGTCAGTTAGCAGGAGATAAACTGAACAGATTCGTTCCCAACTTGAGGATGTGTATAAAGCCTGTTCTGAG
This sequence comes from Terrapene triunguis, assembly GCF_002925995.2. NCBI lineage: Eukaryota > Metazoa > Chordata > Testudines > Emydidae > Terrapene > Terrapene triunguis. The sequence goes on along the minus strand of NW_020697743.1, from coordinate 1,544,149 downwards.
GAGCATGTACCTGTGTTCTGGCTTGGGTTAGTTACCTTCCCAATGGTATCTATGTGGGAGAGAAAAGATACCTTGAAACTAAACTGCAAGCCATGTCAATGTTTATTTAAAAAAAAAAAAAAAGCTTCTCTGTACCACAAGGTGGTGTCCAGTACACAATGCTGAAGCTGTAATGGTGTTCTCCATGCCACACACACACCAGCTGGGGAAGTACACATAAGTCTCAGCAAGAGATCAGAGCCACCTGAGACAAACTGCTGAAATTCCTATTTTTTCCCCTCAAAGTTAACAAATCTTAAATTTCAGTCCCAGAGGGACCATGGCAAAGACGAGACTTTTTTCTGTTAATGGATTGCCACTCTAAATTCAGGGAAGTGTCAGCATGAAGTGTGGGGATTACCCCGTATCAAATCTGGCCAGTCCTGATTAGTACCAGACTCCAGTTCGCAAGGATCACATTTCAGTGCTTGAGACCTACCCTGCTGAGCATGCCACCCCCTGGTCAAAAATCAGAGGGACTGAACGTTTACAGAAAACGGGACTATCCAGTTCTAACAGTTCTGGAAGGGATATAAAAGCTTCAGGGCTCAGCCATTCTAATGATCAGAGAGCAGGATGAAACCATGGTGGAGAGTAGATTACCCCACAGCTGGCTGCTAGCAGAGACCGCATATTGGGCTACACGGACCACTGGTTTGATCTGCTCTGGCAGTTCTAATCACTACAGAACACCATGATTACGAGGGCTACAAAGAGTGACAAATCTCTTACAGCTAAGCCTGGCACCGGACAGCCATACCTTGCTGAGTTTGATCTTTAGAAAAAAGCTGCTCTCGGTTAGTCACTTAGGTATCCAAAGTATGCGAAATGCTAATTTGTAGAAGACTTTACATCCTGCATAACTGTATCTTACGCAAACATAAGCAAATAGCAGGGTTACAAATACAACTGACAGTAGAATGAAACCCTGCTACTTGCAACCTACAAAGCACTGGCTGTTGCAACCCCATTGGGCTGCGTGAGGATGGCTGAGAGCAGTCGTATAATTGTACCCCAAAAGCTGGGGAGGGGGGAAGGAGCTAGTTCCACACACCAGTTCTGCCTCCCCCCATTTCCCCACCCCACAGGCCTCTAGTAGCACCTTGCCCTACACTTAAGCCACATATGATAAAGAGACACAAACCCAACGATCTGTATTTCACTGTAACACAATTTTAAATATTAACTTGCCGTCTCCCTTGGGTTGTTTCTCCACCCTTCTCTCCCCCCCCCCTTTTTTCTGTTTTTTCTTTCTTTCATTCCCTCCTGCTGCGATCTGCAACTCACCATTATCCTGACCCTAACATGGCTCCCCCATCTGCTCCCTCCCACTGCAACTGGTTCCCTCCCCAACTGGTGTGTCTTCCTTACCGGGCATGGGGGTCCCCTTCTTTACCTCTGCTCTCCCCTTTGCTGAGTCCAGGCTCTCAAATCATGGGGGGCAGAAGAGGGGGGGGGGGAGCTTTCCAGCCTCATAGCCTATCCCCCTTTTCTTAAATTGTAATTTAAAAATTACCATGAACCCTAGATACCTGAACCAGTAAGTTAATTACAGATTGGTCAGGTTCACCAGTAAGTCTCTGCTAGCTAGCACTACTCCAGTCATGCAAAGCAGGTGTAAGTTATGGAAATTCACAGTTCGGGCACTTAAACTACCTTCACTCTGCCCTGTGGCAGTGCCAGACAATAACCATATTAAGACATTTTGGTGTTTGTGGTCCTTGAGTAAACTATTTTTTTTAAACGATAAATGAGAGGTCTTCATTTATCTTCATTGCATTAGTCCAGGGAACAAGATGGAGACTCTAAGGCTTGGTCTACACTTACCCCCCAAGTCGAAGTAAGGTACGCAAATTCAGCTACGTGAATAACGTAACTGAATTCGACATACCTTACTTCGAACTTACCGTGGTTCAGACGCGGTCCACACGCGGCAGGCAGGCTCCCCGTCGACTCCGCGGTACTCCTCTCGTTGAGCTGGAGTACCGCAGTCGACGGCGAGCACTTCCTGGTTCGATTTATCGCGTCCAGACCAGACGCGATAAATCGAACCCGGAACTTCGATTGCCAGCCGTCGAACTACCCGGTAAGTGTAGACTAGCCCTAAGTCCAGCCACTGCCTGGCTGGGCTCCTCTCATGAGACCTGGAATCCTCTCAAGCCCTCAGGTTTTGGTGCGGGTTGTCCCTAGTATGTGGCAGCCATTACTTTGAAATCTTTGCCTTGCCAAACACACCCAAGATTATTGCTGTACTGCAGAGGAGAACGCAGGTTTGCCAATCTGACAGAGCGCCCGCTGGGAACAGGGCAAGGTCAACTCCAGCAAGTAGCGCTGCCGGAGAGGGATCTAACTCCGCAGATGCTGATGGACAATAAACCTGCTTCTTAAACGGTTCTTATGTCTTGTTTGTGTCCCTTCTCCAAGTGACTCACGCCAAGCTTCTCCCGAACGCTTAAAGGCGCTGAAAGGATTCAGTGTGTAAACAAGGCAAATGTGACTCACTTTCATTTCCAGAAACGAGAAGGTAAGTGGCGGGACCTGCTCCCACTGTCAAACCCAAAGGTTTTGGGGTGGCAGAAGAGCACAAGGTGTGCACAAAACCTCCCCATGTGTACCCTACTGGTGTGACCTCAAGGAGGAAATAGCTGGGGTGGATTCGAACTAGGTCTGTACTGGTTTATGACACATGTATGAGGTTTGGGTACTACAAGAATCTTGGAATTGGCTGGTAGCTCACTAATAAGGGCAATGGAGGAATTTGCCTGGACATGTATTGCTGACCTTTGTGTTTTCGTTACAGGATGCAGCCCAGTGAGGGTCTGCCCTAAGCAGCACTGAAGGGGTAAATATGCAGCTTTCTTTGGCTGAAACCCTGCACAGCTCTTTATCCTCTACTTTTAAAATGCACTGTCATGCACAGCTGAAACCCCTTCTGATTGCCTTAGGGCTTGGCTACACTTGCAAGTTAGAACGCATTAAATCAGCCCTGGGCACCCTAACTCCTGAGGTGTCCACCCTGGCAAGGCACGTAGAGCACCTGGACTCTGCAGCTGGAGCGCTCCTGGTAATCCACCTCCACGAGAAGCGTAACGCTTGCTGCGCCCCGGCTGAAATGCCCGGGTGTCAGTGTGGACGAGGTGTTGCATTACTGCGCTCTGATCGGCCTCCGGAAACGTCCCATAATCCCCTGAAGTCAAGTGGCCACTCTTGGCATTGTTTTGAACTCAGCTGCAGGCATGTGGATATCCCCTTTCAAAGCTCTGTTGCGGACAGCCAGCTGTTTATCTGCTTCGGGACAAAGCAAACCATTACTGTGGAATGCTGCTGCTGTGAGTGTGTGAGAGAGAGCGAGGCGGGGGTGGGGGGTCTGCAGCTATCTGAACTTACAAGACAGCATGCTGACACTCTCTGCTCCCCAAAACACACTGTCTCTCCCCCCACATAGATACAACACACTCCCTGTCACACTCCCATTTGAAAAGCACGCTGCAGCCACTTGCACATTGGGATAGCTATCACAATGCACTGCTGTCTGTGGCGTTGCAAGAGCTGCTGATGTGGCCACGCCACTGCGCTTGCAGCTGACAGTGTGAACACGCGGCAGCGCTTTCCCTGCTGCGGTCTCCGAAGGCTGGTTTCACTCCCAGCGCTCTACATCTGCAAGTGTATCCAAGCCCTTCGTCACTGCACTGCCCCAAAGGAGATGAGCTAGAAAGAGAGACGATTGACGTGTTGTAGTAACACACTTCACTTAAACACATGCTGGCTTTATTAAACCATGTAGCTTAATCCCCCACTTGCAGCACTCCACCCACATGCCTTGCCAGCAACCCTGCGAGATGCAGGGCCCGCCTTCACAAACACAGCCCTTGTTGATATAGCTGGAGCTGCGCCTTCATGGAGGCTGATGTCAAACTCCTGCCCAGGGGCTTTTGCCTAATGTTTACCGCTGTGTGCTGATGCCCGGCCCAAAGTTCTTTTCAGCCCCAGTGCTGGTTTCCCCCAAAGGGGGGATTGTGCAGCAAACCCCGTTCCTAGTGAAGTCTTTTAGCTGAAAGCCGCGTCAATGTAGCTGGAGCGTAGCTTTTTGGTGACTCTGGTCTTCTCCGCAGGCAAGTGCCATTCTCTGAAAATTCACACAGAGAACGGGGACCCTTCTCCAGCGAAAAGGAAAAAAATTAGTTTTCATTGGCTACCAGCAGCATGAAGCCCCGGGAAGTTGGACTGAAGCAATTTAAGGTTTCCATTCAGTGATGTAGCTACACAGAGACTCACTATAAGCAGGTTCCTGTGTATCCATCTTCAGCAGAAGCCGCGTAGTGCTGTATTTCCTGCTGTTTAGTTGTTGGAATTTTTCAGACAAGGCTGCACTTATTAGAAAAAAAATATCAAAACTCGGTTAGACAGAAGTACCTCAGAACCTAGCCAGGGCAAATGGCTCAGCCATCGCCTGCCCCTTCCCGCCCCTCACTCCCCCATCTTTGCAAAGACTGCTAGAGGTAAGAACATGAACCAAATATATAGACGGCGAGGTCTGTAGCTTTATTTCCACCTCAGGGTGAGAATGGGATAAGCACAATATTCAAAGTACTAAATTAAGAGCCTGTTCAAACAGGCATGAGGTAGCGTCTGAGACCACAGGACAGATATTTGTCTGCCACGCACTCTGGCAGATAACCGAAAGGCAGCCAAAAGAGGGTGGAGAAGGAGTCCACCAGAGACAAGGCGCAGTCTGTTTGCTCATCCCAGTGGAGAGAATTAACCCAGTACTGCAAGAGTCCTTTGCTAGACAGAGTTCCTTCAGAACCATCCCACTTAGATAATCCGAGCCCCAGCTGCAGGCGTGATGTCCTACTTGTGTGTAAGTCACCCTAAGAATACAGGTGACCCTCTCACAGCAGGTGTGCTTATGCCATCTGCCTGTGATCAACATACTTTGGAAGACTCGGAATATTGTGAGATTGTGGCAGCAGAGGAAGCTTCCTTGCTTCTCCTTATCCCCCTCCTGTTGCTACACAAACAGCACGTTGCCGAGTGAGGGGATTGTGACATCAGATACTCCCCCTTCTCTCCTCATCCCCCAAATCAGCTATTTGCACAGTGCAATCCTATTGGCTGAAATGAAGCATGTCAGTGGATTCATGTGCGTAAGGTGACCGTGTTAGACCAGTGGGTCTCCATATTTTCCCATCCTGTCTAGCTGGGAACCTCTCTCATTTAGTGGAATGGGAAGGGCAGGCAGGTTGCAGCCTGCAAGTCGAGAACCCCTTTATTAGATGGAACAAGTCAGACATGGCGTCACTTTAGGGGAGTACAGACAAAGTGAGATGGCAACTTACTATTCTTGTCCCTTTGCCGAGTGGTAGCAGAATTTGGGGCCCTGTATGTCAGGTTCCCATTTGCAGTAGAAATCTGGGGTGTGGATTCCGGTATTTTCTTAGTGTAATTTGTCCGTTTTTGAAAAGTGCACACATGCTGTGTCCTAGAACAGGGGTGGTGACGAAGAGCATGTACGTATCTCCCTCTTACAGAAACCTCAGCTTGGGCACTGCTGCCCTGTCTGCAGAAGCAACTGCCTTGTGCCTCTGTATCTCTTCAGGGCTTCATGCAAATCTCATTGCTTAAAAACTGCCTCTTTTCCTCCCTCAGCCCCTGCACTTTTCAGCTGGGAAAACCCTAACCCAAGGCTGAGGACACATGGCCTGGCTAGATAATCCTGGTCACACCCCTCGCCCCTTTTGTTCCACGCAAGAGGCAGCTTGGAAAAGGCTAGAGGCCAGACCAAGGAAGAGTGCTCCCCCACCAGACCCTTCAGACTCTGGCTGTCATTAGTAGAGTTCCATCCTGGGGGCTTATATGTCAATGACCAAATAATGGACAAGCCATTAGCTCCTTATGATATTATATGTATCTATTCCCTCCCCCAGAAATCTCTTAACATAGAGAGAAGGTTGAGAGCACATACCAGTAAGGCAAGGATCACACCTGTTCCAGGGGTGTTGTAATTATCTCTTTCCCCTGCCCCCCGCCCTATAAAACCAGCTCTACAAATGGAGCAATTTCATAGCTAAGGTGAAAATCAAAGGGAAGGAAGCCATGTTAGAGACTGGAACACACAGTTTGGCACAGATACACCCATCTGCGGGACGATCATACTTCCAGAGTGAAAACTGGGATACATGACAGCCAAGGGCCATGTGCAAGAACACAATATTTATCCTTCTAGGACCCTTTCAGTATCTTCTCCTGGGCCAAGCCTCTCGCTTCCGAGATGCTCTTGCCCGGCTTGTTTTGAGAGACGACGACAGCATCCCTGTGATGTTTTTATCCTGACGTGTCTGACGTGCACTATAAACCCCGACTGCATCTCAACAGAGTTCTTCTATGTCGGAAGACCTAATGCACTGGAAGGTTGAATCCCTGCTTCAAGTGCAAGACTCAGCCTACCTATGCAGTCACCTCCATAACAAAGGACACAGGTTAAAACAAAGGCATGGAAGGGTGGGCCTTGGTTGGCACTAGTAGAACAATATTCCTCCCACCCTGCAAGCCAGTTGTCTCATGGCAAAGCTGGTATTTCTCCTCCTGCCTCCCTCGACACCACTGAGGCCTCTTGCTCCCCACCCTCCCTGGGAGAGCTTCAAATACAACGGTGGGGTTTCCAAGTGGCTCAACCAATCCCCTTGCCACACTCCATCAGGCCCGTCTCTCTCCATCCATCCTATTGTTCTGCATCATCCCTATACGACTCTCACATTGTGGTCCTCTCTGACACCAACAGCTGGCACTCTCCCTCCGTCCTCATGCTCCTTCCCTCATGGTTCTAGGAAAGCCTAAAGCCCGGCTCTCCCTATTGGCTCTAGGCAAATCTAGTGTTCAGACATCAATATAGAAATGTGGCCGGGTAAGATCTTGACTTTCAGGTGCTTCCTTCTAGATTTTTCTGCACCGTCTAGAAATCGAGCCACACAAACTCTTATCACCCTGTTCCTTTGGAACTGCAAAATCTTCCGGTCGGCAAAAACTCACAGTCCTATAGAACAGGGGCAGGTCTGGTTACTGCATCTAAAACTGTATCGCTAGGCTCGTGTGCTCAGAAACAGGTGTGATTTCTTCAGTATGAATGATAAGCCAGCGTGGATGCAGGATACAGCCAGCAATGGTTCCTGTCCAGGATCGCATGTAAGCACCTGCTTATAGTTAATCACATGGCTAAGTCCTATTGAAATCAATGGGACTTAAGCATGTGCTTAAATGTTGTCCTGAACATGGATGGCCTTAAGCATGTGCTTAAATGCTTTCCTGAATTAGTGCCCAAGTGAGGTGGCCCTCCGTTATAGTATGGCTCGGGCACAAGGAAGACGCCCACCTATCTGAACCCACCGTTTGGAATGAGGCGTGCTTCCAGCATGGTCTCTATACTGGACACTTCATTGTTATAGAATAATTACCACCTCAGACAGAGATTTAACTGCAAATAACGTACTTGGGTCCTTTTAGCAGCTTCACACACAACATGGCCTTTCTGATAAAGTAGCTTACAAATTAGACATTGCAAAGCTGTCTGCCATGCCAGGATCCCCACTAACCCCCACGCCAAGACTGCTTTATACACTCTGGTCAGGACACTCCTACAAGGCCAGGTTTTGCTCTCAGTCACACCAGTGTAAATACAGATCATCTCCTTTAAAAAGCAAAGAATGACTCTAACGTTATGCCGGTGGGACAGTGTGGAATTTGGACCACTCGCGCTGGTTATCGAGCGCTAGCACTGTGCTTAGACACCAACCCTGCACATGCTGGTGCGCAGACCAACCGAGGGCTGTGCCGAAGCCGAGGCCTGCTGACATCGATAGCACTCTGAATAGGGGGAGCAGTCTGCCCATGTGCCACCAGTGGCAGGATTGGAGGTTTAATACTTAGAGACACTGCCATCCTTTACTGCCCCTAATGTCGGAAAACCGCACTGAGGCACGTTAGAGATTACTCACTGCAGTATATACAAAGAGAAAGCCCCCCAACCCCCCAGCTTTTTGGGCAACTCAAAAATTCCTAGACATAAACCCACACAAATTAAAATAAGCCCCCCCAAACAGAGGCCCAAATTATGTTGTACTGACACATGGACACAACAGCTGGACAGAAATCCATACAAAGCTTCACCCAGCGTGCTGCTGTGCATTGGAGGAGCTGGTGCAGGGTCAGAGCTCAGTGCAGTGTTGTGCAAGGCAGTGGGGAGCTCCCGAAGGGACTGGGCCCCAGGAGCTCCCATGCCGCTGCAGCAGGCAGTGTGCACAGGCTCCATTTCACGAGACGCGGCAATGGGCTTCCTTCTCTGTTCTGCTGGCCGCTGGAGTGGGAGGAAGTGGCCCCTCTTCTGCTTTCCCCCGTAGCATGGGGTCTATCCCCAGGAGTGCTGGGGGGAACAAGCTCTGTGCCCATGAGAGTTTAGGGACAGAAACTTTACCCGATATCAGGCGGGAAGTGTCTTGCACCCGCCTGTCCCCTGCACTAGCTAGGGCTGCCAGTTTTGGTTGGACATATTCCTGGAGGTTTCATTACATGGCAATTTTTAATTAAAGAGAGATCTCTAATACCTGGAGACTCCAGGACAACCCTAGCACTAGCCCAGGTAAGCCACAGTCTGGCCACTTGCTTTGAACTGAAGTGGCCTCTTTCCACACACCCCCAAAGACATAACCCTCCCTCTTCCCCCCAGTCCCTCAGTTCAGTGGCTCTCAACCTTTCCAGACTACGGTACCCCTTGAGGGAGTCTGATTTGTCTTGGGTACCCCCAAGTTTCACCTCACTTCAAAACAACTTACTTACAAAATCAGACATAAAAATACAAGTGTCACAGTGCACTGTTACTGACAAATGGCTGACTTTCTCATTTTTACCATATACTTATAAAATAAATCACAACCCTCAGGTTGAGAAACACTAATACAGTGCACAGAGCAGTATAAACAAGTCACTGTAATGTACTGACTTCGCTAGTGCTTTTTACATAGCCTGTTGTAAAACTAAGCAAATATTTAGATGAGTTGATGTATCCCTGGAAGACCTCTGCATACCCCTGGTTGAGAACCACTGCCTTAGTCCGCCAGTTGTGATCCTTTAAACTACTCACCTTTGTTACAAGAGGTTGAATTGGGAGCTGAGGACCAAGCCAGCTCCCTAGTCCATATATTTCAGGTAAATTCAGTCCAGCTCCTTCTCAGCTATTCTGTGAGGCGACTTTCAAAGGTATTCAAGGAATGGCACGTGTCCCTTTTTTCTGATTTATGTTTCGTAAAGAAAGCCTGAAATGATTTTATCCATTTTTTTCCTGCTTAACTTTTACTTTAGGGCTTGTCTACATATGGGGTTACTCAGAAATAGCTACTGTGCTTTAAATTCACACACACTTCATCCAAATTAATTTTCAACTACAGACAAGCTCTTAGAAATACTGTATTAGGAATGTTAAATCGGGTCTCACTTTGTTTTGCTGGAGGAGCTCTGGGAGGGGCCAGAGATACATATTGAGCTCTGAAATCTTAATGGTAAGGCTTTAACAAAAGCTTCACTTATCCAATGTGTTAGTTAAGCCTTGGAGTTAAATCAATGTTAGCAAAAAAATCAGAGATTTAAGTATCATTCCTCAATATCCCTTCTCCTCACACTTATTCAGGTTTTTTTCCAGTCTCTTGTGAGGTCCCCATTTCACTAGTTTTCCAGACACTTAAGGACTTGTCTGCACAACAAAAATGACCCACTGCTGACAACAGGTGCCAGCATGGGGTGTAGCTGAACACATGTTAGCTGCAAATAGTGTAGGCAAGGATGAATCATGTTTGGCGCAGTTTCAGAAACTGGGTTTAAAACTGGAACAGCTTTTAACTAAGGTTCCTTAAACAGCACTGAACACGGTTTGTCCTTGCCTCCCCTTGCAGAGGAATTGTGTCCCCCCTTTGCCAGCAATGGGTAGGTTTTTTATGGTGTGAATCAGGCTAGAGAGGATTTTGACAGATCCCGAATTTCAAATGTAAAGAAAAAGCAGAACCTACGCACTTTTCTGCTTTAACCTTCTCAGTCCTTCTTTATACACAAAATGAAGGAGCAACACAAGACAGAAACCTCAGCTTTATTCCCTCTCCAACCCGCCAGGTTGTCTTTAGCACCAAGGCCAGACTACAAGGACAAGCGCCAATTTCCTTTTGCAAGCACTGACATGAACACTACTCCAGGCAGCGCATCAAAGGAAAAGGCCCCTTCAGTGCACCTGAACAATATTTAGTCATCCTAACTGAACTGGGCAGAGTTGGCAGTTGGTTGTGAGCCTTTCCTAAGATAATTACTTTTAAGGACCCTGGCTGCCATCAAAAGAGGTAGCTTGGAGGTGGGGAGGGGAAGATAGAGGATAAAAGGCAGCTAGAGAAGGAGGAGGAGCAGCAGTTTGGAGGTCCCCCATGAATTTGCTGCAGTTTGTGGCCTGCTGGCTTCTTTCAATTCTCACTCACTTTAATAAAGTCTGCTTGAGGTTTTACTCCATTGTAAGTCACCCCTTACCCCGGCTGATTGCCATAGACCTCACCACAATGTAGCATCTCTTCCTTCTACTGTGAAAGTCCATATTTAGACGCCAGGCCAGGCCGGGCAATGGCAGGCACCGAGCCAGGCCAGGCCGACAACACAGGCTCCTGAGGCCTTTATGGGGCAACTGTCACCGCAGAGAAGAGGCGCATTAGTAGCCTACGATTGGCACTCTACCGTGGCTTGTTAAAGTAGCACGGTCATGACCCATCCCAACATTATGTTGCCTTCTCCACAGCTGGTGGTGTAGTCCCCAAATTGTAATTCTCATGCCCAGGCAGTGGAGAGCCCCGCTTGCCTCCCACCTGGCCCAAACCCCTTGGTTCCCTTCCACAACGTGTGGGGAGGCCAGACTTAACCCCAGAAATCAACACATTCTGGTATAGCACCAGGGATTTCACATGAACAGACACAAAACCTCAGATAGTGTCAGGGATGATTCTGGGGCCCCTATGGAGAGTCATGGCTGGATCCCCAGCAACAGTACAACTGTCCGAGTCCCCACCACTCACGTGTACAGAGTGACCTGACCAAGAGCCCATACAGCCCCCCAGCCCTGAGTCCCAAAGCTCCCCCTTTCCATTGAGCGGTGGTGGCTGGGTGGGGTGCGAGCTTGGAGTGGTGAATCCCACTCTGCTGCATCTCCAGGGCCTGGTGGTAAACTGCCCATGCCCCAGCCTGCTCCCTGGCCTTCCTGAGCCCCAAGTCTGGGCTGCATTTCGAGCTGCTTCTCACAGCAGCAGCAACAACAGGTGTCCTCTGGAGTGACAGTCCCTTCCTCCAATGGAAGGCAGGCTGGCAGCGGGTAGCCAGGGTGGGATATCCTCCCTGGCTTCTGGGGACCGCTCCCCTTTCTGTCCCAACCCTAATGAATCAGGGCTTGCAGGGGTAGGGCTACCTCCAGGGGCATGTGGAGTTGGGGCTCCCCACCAGCCATTTCCTAAATGGAGCAGAACATCGTATTTTATGATTTGGGACATGGGCTTCCGACGGGTCCAGAGGGGCACTTGGGTGTCTCTATAATACCACACTCAGGTGCATCCTTCAGTCTATACCAGTGTCTCTAAACAGGGTATATGGAGGACGAAGGAGGATAAAGCAGACAGGCCTCTCAATTGTTCCCCAGAGTCTCAGCTTTCAGCAAATTAAGAAAAGGAAACTTGTAGCTGATAGGTTTGCAAAGAAAAGCTTGAAAACATGACTTGAGTGTAACCACTTCAACCATGTCTGCTTGACTTTGAAGAGAGCCTGAAACAAGAGCTGAAAATCGAATTGCCTCTGTGCGTCTCAATGGGGGCTAAGTATCAACACTGTTAACTATTTCCCTGCTCTTCAAAGCAGGTCAGAAAAGAGAGGAAGCATCATCATGTGGAAATCGACACCACTGATTCTGCGTGGCCACTCATTTGGGGCAGCTCCTTAACAGCACAGGGTGGGGGAGGGAGGGTAGAGGGGGCACCAAAGGGAGGCACGACTGGTTACATTACCAAGAGTCTTGGGCATGCTGCTCTAGACCATAGATTACTCCTCAGACTCCAGCACTGTTGCTAAAGAATGTTGACATTCCCTATGGCAGATGGAGGGCTCATGTGACATACTGTACACTATGCATCATCTATTTACATCTTTTTTTACATTAGTCACAGATGGCTTGGCATACTTACTTTTTTAAAATAAAAACAAGAAGATATCCAGACTTTAACATTCTTTTCCTGGGCCCACAGTTATACTCTTGTGGGACCAAATGCTGGTGTCTTTACACACACACACACACACACACACACACACACACACACACACACACACACACACACACACACACACA
>NW_020697743.1:1526811-1531697 GCF_002925995.2 Terrapene triunguis | reverse complement strand
ACACACACACACACACACACACACACACACACACACACACACACACACTCTGACTTCAGGGGAAAGGCTGCCTGAGTAAGGACTGAAGAGAACAGAATTTTGGCAATCAAACAAAAATACTCTGCCTCAGGGCGCACGACTCACCGCTGTGCTGGTGCCTCCTCCTGGTCACTCTGGGGAGTAGCTCTTGAGGCCAACACCGCTGCCTGCAGTGCACACGCTGGTGCTCGGACTCTAGTCTGCAGCCCCTCTCACTCCAGGACTGCAGCATCCTCTTTGTGACTTCGCCTTCCAGCTAGGACAGTCAGTGTTCCCTCTGCCAACAGTCCTAGGCAGTCTGCCCATTCCCTGCCCCAGTGCTACTCCCTCAGTGGCCAGGAGGGGAACACAGGTCCACCCTCTACTCCAGGTTCCAGGCCAGGGATCCTCAGCTCAACAGTCCTGGGCTAGACAACTGGTACCTCCCCATACTGGGGGGGGGCACAATCTAAAGGGGAGGACACATGACCATCCCACATCTCCCCTGCCCAGTGACCCCCCCACACCCAGCTCAAGGCCACAATGCTCTCCACACCCCATGTTACCTGCAGGGAGGGACTCTCTATCCTTCTCTCCATGGCCCCCTCCCCATTTCATAGAATCATACACGATTACGGTTGGAAGAGACCTCAGGAGGTATCTAGTCCAACCCCCCGATCAAAGCAGGACCAACCCCAACTAAATCATCCCAGCCAGGGCTTTGTCAAGCTGGGCCAGAAAAACCTCCAAGGAAGGAGATTCCAGCACCTCCCTAGGTAACCCATTCCAGTGCTTCACCACCCTCCTAATGAAGTAGTTTTTCCTAATATCCAACCTAGACCTTCCCCACTGCAACTTGAGACCATTGCTCCTTGTTCTGTCATCTGCCACCACTGAGAACAGCCGAACTCCATCCTCTTTGGAACCCCCCCTCAGGTAGTTGAAAGCAGCTCTCAAATGCCCCCTCATTCTTCTCTTCTGGAGACTAAACAATCCCAGTTCCCTCAGCCTCTCCTCATAAGTCATGTGCTCCAGACCCCTAATCATTTTTGTTGCCCTCCGCTGGACTCTTTCCAATTTTTTCCACATCCTTCTTGTAGTGTGGGGCCCAAAACTGGACACAGTACTCCAGATGAGGCCTCACCAATGTCGAATAAAGGTGAACGATCACGTTCCTCGATCTGCTGGCAATGCCCCTACTTATACAGCCCAAAATGCCATTAGCCTTCTTGGCAACAAGAGCACACTGTTGACTCATATCCAGCTTCTCGTCCACTGTGACCCCTAGGTCCTTTTCTGCAGAACTGCTACCTAGCCATTCGGTCCCTAGTCTGTAGCAGTGCATGGGATTCTTCCGTCCTAAGTGCAGAGTCCTGCACTTGTCCTTGTTGAACCTCATCAGGTTTTTTTTGGCCCAATCCTCTAATTTGTCTAGGTCCCTCTGTATCCGATCCCTACCCTCTAGTGTATCTACCATGCCTCCCAGTTTAGTGTCATCTGCAAACTTGCTGAGAGTGCAGTCCACATCATCCTCCAGATCATTAATAAAAATATTAAACAAAACCGGCCCCAGGACCGACCCTTGGGGCACTCCGCTTGAAACCGGCTGCCAACTAGACATGGAGCCATTGATCACTACCCGTTGAGCCCGATGATCTAGCCAGCTTTCTATCCACCTTACAGTCCATTCATCCAGCCCATACTTCTTTAACTTGGCGGCAAGAATACTGTGGGAGACCGTATCAAAAGCTTTGCTAAAGTCAAGGAATAACACATCCGCTGCTTTCCCCTCATCCACAGAGCCAGTTATCTCATCATAGAAGGCAATTAGGTTAGTCAGGCACGACTTCCCCTTGGTGAATCCATGCTGACTGTTCCTGATCACTTTCCTCTCCTCTAAGTATTTCATAATTGATTCCTTGAGGACCTGCTCCATGATTTTTCCAGGGACTGAGGTGAGACTGACTGGCCTGTAGTTCCCCGGATCCACCTTCTTCCCTTTTTTAAAGATGGGCACTACATTAGCCTTTTTCCAATCATCCGGGACCTCCCCCAATCGCCATGAGTTTTCAAAGATAATGGCTAATGGCTCTGCAATCTCATCCACCAACTCCTTTAGCACCCTCGGATGCAGCGCATCCGGCCCCATGGACTTGTGCTCGTCCAGTTTTTCTAAATAGTCCCGAACCACTTCTTTCTCCACAGAGGGCTGGTCACCTTCTCCCCATACTGTGCTGCCCAGTGCAACAGTCTGGGAGCTGACCTTGTTCGTGAAGACAGAGGCAAAAAAATCATTGAGTACATTAGCTTTTACCACATCCTCGGTCACTAGGTTGCCTCCCTCATTCAGTAAGGGGCCCACACTTTCCTTGACTTTCTTCTTGTTGCTAACATACCTGAAGAAACCCTTCTTGTTACTCTTAACATCTCTTGCTAGCTGCAACTCCAAGTGTGATTTGACCTTCCTGATTTCACTCCTGCATGCCTGAGCAATATTTTTATACTCCTCCCTGGTCATTTGTCCAATCTTCCACTTCTTGTAAGCTTCTTTTTTGCGTTTAAGATCAGCAAGGATTTCACTGTTTAGCCAAGCTGGTCACCTGCCATATTTACTGTTATTTCTACATATCGGGATGGTTTGTTCCTGCAACCGCAATAAGGATTCTTTAAAATACAGCCAGCTCTCCTGGACTCCTTTCCCCCTCATGTTATTCTCCCAGGCGATCCTGCCCATCAGTTCCCTGAGGGAGTCAAAGTCTGCTTTTCTGAAGTCCAGGATCCATATTCTGCTGCTCTCATTTCTTCCTTGAGTCAGGATCCTGAACTCGACCATCTCATGGTCACTGCCTCCCAGGTTCCCATCCACTTTTGCTTCCCCTACTAATTCTTCCCTGTTTGTGAGCAGCAGGTCAAGAAAAGCTCTGCCCCTAATTGGTTTCTCCAGCACTTGCACCAGGAAATTGTCCCCTACACTTTCCAAAAACTTCCTGGATTGTCTGTGCACCCATGTATTGCTCTCCCAGCAGATATCAGGATGATTAAAGTCTCCCATGAGAACCAGGGCCTGCGATCTAGCAACTTCTGCTAGTTGCCAGAAGAAAGCCTCGTCCACCTCATCCCTCTGGTCTGGTGGTCTATAGCAGACTCCGACCACGACATCACCCTTGTTGCTCACACTTCTCAACTTTATCCAGAGACTCTCAGGTTTTTCTGCAGTTTCATACCGGAGCTCTGAGCAGTCATACTCCTCTCTTACATACAACGCAACTCCCCCACCTTTTCTGCCCTGCCTGTCCTTCCTGAACAGTTTATATCCATCCATGACAGTACTCCAGTCATGTGAGTTATCCCACCAAGTCTCTGTTATTCCAGTCGCATCATAGTTCCCTGACTGTGCCAGGACTTCCAGTTCTCCCGGCTTGTTTCCCAGGCTTCTTGCATTTGTGTATAGGCACTTAAGATAACTCACTGATTGTCCCACTTTCTCAGTCTGAGACAGGAGTCCTCCCCTCTTGTGCTCTTCTGCTCGTGCTTCCTCCCAGGATCCCATTTCCCCACTTACCTCAGGGCTTTGGTCTCCTTCAGTTCCCTCAGCCTCTACTCGTAAGTCATGTGCCCCAGCCCCCTAATCATTTTTGTTGCCCTCCGCTGGACTGTCTCCAATTTGTCCACATCCTTTCTGTAGTCGAGTGGGGGGGGGGCAAAATTGGACGCAATACTCCAGATGCGGCCTCACCAGTGCCGAACAGAGGGGAATAATCACTTCCCTTGATCTGCTGGCAATGCTCCTACTAATGCAGCCCAGTATGCAGTTAGCCTTCTTGGCAACAAGGGCATGCTGTTGACTCATATCCAGCTTCTCATTCACTGTAATCTCCAGGTCCTTTTCTGCAGAAGTGCCGCTTAGCCAGTAGCAGTGCATGGGATTCTTCCATCCTAAGTGCAGGACTCTGCACTTGTCCTTGTTGAACCTCATCAGATTTCTTTTGGCCCAGTCCTCCAATTTGTTTAGGTCACTCTGGACCCTATCCCTACCATCCAGAGTATCTACCGCTCCCCCCAGATTAGTGTCACCTGCGAATTTGCTGAGGGTTAGGATTAGGGTCATGTGCCCCAGCCCCCTAATAATTTTTGTTGCCCTCCGCTGGACTCTCTCCAATTTGTCCACATCCTTTCTGTAGTGGGGGCCCCAAAACTCAGGTGAGGCTCACAGGAAAATACAAGCACAGGCAACACTAAAGCAAAATTATGTGCTGCTAGCGAAAGGGGCTACAGAGAATAACAAGGGCATATATATCAGAAGGGGAGGGAGGGAGGGAGGGAGAGAGAGAAATGGGCTAGTACTGGCAACATCAAATCTTCAAAAATTGTGAGTCAGGTCCCACATATCATGAGTCTGGCTTAAAACCATGAGGCTTAACAAATAATAATAAATGTTGGTTTCTTTTTCTTTTCCTTCTGCTTTCTGAGCCTTTCAGTCACACTGATGTCACAGTGTCAAGCTTTTTCCCATAGCCACTATTTTAAATAAAAGCTGAGATTCTTAGATCATCACATGACTCCAGGTGCTGGGATTTCACGTAAGAAATCAGATATTGTGAGATTTGCAATAAAATCACAAGGCTGATGTACTAAAAAGAAATTTAGGTCCTTTCATAAAGGGAAGGGGATGAAATTAATGATGGCTCAAGACCCTTCTTCAGTCTGTCCTCTTCAAGAAAGCTAAAGATATTTGAACAATAAGGGCGTGAAGAAGAGGCTGTGATGTTACACTCCATATTCTTCATAGAAATATTATGTTATGAATATGGCATAACTGGGATATGTTTTATGCAAGATGGGTCATGTGAGGTATCATTGAAAAGGTT
>NW_020697743.1:1465629-1526711 GCF_002925995.2 Terrapene triunguis | reverse complement strand
TAGGTATCATTTCTGTATCTGAAGTTAGGAATATTGTTTATGTAACAATTACAACTGTGTGGGTACGTACTTGGGAAATGCCCACCAGACAGTAAGCAATCAGCCTTAATGGGCCAATAGGAAAAGACAACGAGTCTTTGGAGATGTGGATCCCCCATCTTCCCAAGAGTTCCTTCCTGTGGATCTTGCAAATAAATCTTGTCTCCTGGCTGCCCTGACACTGCAAGGTCATGTGATAATGTCACCTGATACAAAATGCCACCTTGGACACTGCTGGTACTTTTCCACTGGAAACAAAGGCTTCCCGCCTTATGTACATTCTATTTAAGGCTGGGAAGGAAGACAGTCTGGACTTTCCTCCATTGCCTGCCAAGGAAAAAAGACTGCTAAAAACACCTGAAGGGAAAGGCAGGGTTGAGTCCAGGCTGAGACAGGGGTCCAGTCTGGAAAGAGAAATAACTGGAACTGTAAGCTACAGAAACTCTGCAATTTGCATAAAACAACATTGAGGGTGAGAAATTACATTTTGTAATCTGTTTCTTGAGTGCATTGAGCTTAGTTTGCGTGTTTTGTTTTATTTGCTCAGTAATCTGCTTTGTTCTGTTTGTTATCCCTTATAATAACTGAAAATGCACCTTTTGTGGTTAATAAACTTATTTCTTGTTTATTTCAAACCCAGTTTATGCAATTCATATCGGGGGAGGGAGGGGCAAAAAGCTGTGCATATTTCTCTCCACATTGAGGGACAGGGCGAATTTCTATGAGCTTGCGCTGTGCAGATCTTTCTATAAAGCACAATATTATTTTGGGTTTACTCTCCAAAGGGGGTGTGCATGTGAGTGCTGGGTGAATCCCTGAGCTGATTCCTCCCACACAGAGCTGATCTCCGTGTCTCTGTGTCCATTTGCAGTCGGGTGTCTCTCTACTTGTGTGTGTATATGTGTGTGCTGGAGAAAGCTTGAGGGCCTGGCACAGCATAACAGGGTGAGGAAACCCAGGCTGGTGGAACGGGAAGATCCAGTGGGACCCCAACACATCTGGTGGCATCCTGGGTGGAGGGGGTCCAACCCGTCACAGAGGCACAAACAGCTAAAGGCAAAAGTTGCCCTTGTGCAGAGGAGAAATGCAAGGCCTGTGCACTCCTGGATGAAGATGTTGAGGGTGGGGACCAGAGCTGGGGTGTAAGGGTGGCATGGTGGGGGAGTAAGTGAGAAGGGACTTCCAGTTAGTGAACTAAGAATGTTCTGAGCCAAGGAAGCTCTCAGGTCTGACCACTGTCCAGGGGGACAGTGCACCAGCTGTGTCACTGCGCTGCATCCACTCTAGTACACCATCTACTGAACCTGAACTGGTTCAGGTTAGCCCTGTCCTTACTCTATTCAGTGGTGGGGGGTATTGGGACAATTGCTGCCACTCTCAACCGTCAACAGAAGCACCTTTGGGCAGAGATGCAAGATGCTTTTCAACTGAGTGAGGGAAACTATGGGCATCGTCCCTGTAATGGAGACAAGGCCACATCTGGGTTAGAAAGGATGGGAAGCCCCAAGCAGAGAGAGACAGGAGAAGATATTGGAAGGAGGAGAAAGAAGCTGGGGTTGAAAGGACATAGAGTTTGCAGGGTCAGGAAAGCCCCAGTCAGGGGGGAGAGAGAGAGAGAGAGAGAGTGGGTAGGGGAATGAAGAGCCAGGGAGGGGAAGAGACAAGGCTGGGATTCAAAGGAATGCAGGGGGAACCTGGAGAAGGGAGGCTAACACGCCGCCAGGGCGAGACAGAGGAAGAGAATATGACACTAGACAGCAAATGGGGGGAATTAAAGTGGGAAATTAAACAAACTGAGGAGGAAAATAAAGCCCCAGAAAGTGTCTCACCTTGGAGAAGGTTGATTTGTGTTTCTCTGGGATGGGCCAGCTCCTAAGGGTGCATATTTACAGATGAATTAAAAAAGCCCTCCAAACCAGTCCGTTTCTGACATGGCTTTCCCCTTCCCACTTGGGCTGCAGCACCAAAAGCTCCTTCTTCTAAACAGCCAGGCTTGCTGAAGGTATGAACAGGGCAGAGAGGCAGTGAGGCCCCAATGTACGAGGCACTGGGCTGGAATTCAGGAGACCTGAGTCTCCCATCTCTGCCACTGACCACCTGAGAGACCCAGGGCAGGACTTTTCACCTCCGTGCCTAGGATTCCCCTTCATCTTGTTCATTTAAATGGAAAGCTCTTCTGGTCAGGGACTCTCTCTCACTACAGGTACATCTTCACTGCGGAGCTAACCCAGGTAATTGGGGAGCAGCCACGCTGCAAAGCCCTGCCCGCGTCGCTGTCTCCTCCCTGGCACTGCGCTCCCTCATGTGTGTCGCTAGGACTTCTGGGGGCACATCCCAACATCCTTTGTGCTGCAATAACCTGAGCATCCTGTCATTCCCTCCCAGAGGATCTGTCCGTTCTTCTGGGCACATGAGGACATGTGGGAAGGTATTGAAGGACGCTCCGCACTTGAGTGATTTAGCTGCATCCTAACTGCAGGGGGAAAGTTAGAGCAGCAACTGGGCTCTAACCCAAGCCCCCCAGCTGGGTCAGCTAGTCTGGGCTGAAAACTCTGCCAAACTTGGGTATGAGCTTTTTGTGTGTGGATGTGAGGAGGGATTAGGGATAACACCTGAGTAGGCTCCTGAGTGAACTCTGCAGTGCAGACATACCTTATGTGTATGTACAGTGCCTAGCACCGGGGGGGTCGTGCTCCTGACTGGAGAATTCGGGTGTTACTGTAATACAAATATTAATAATAATAGATGGAATAGTTACAGAGGTGCAAGAATGTCTGCACAGGAATACGGGGATGAAATGAAGGGTATATTTTTAGGCTGAATATCAGGAAAGTATTTTTGACCGTGAGCTGTTAGACTGTGGAATAATCACCCAAGGGAATGTGCATATACCCTATCCCTTGTGATATTTAACATTACACTGGACCAAACATTATATAACATAGTGGTTGGTGGACCAGTGAAAGACTGGGTATTTAATAAGTCTTTCCCAGCTCAAACGGGTATGATGTGAAGGCTGAGAATCCATATTCACGTTAATTAGATAAATCTAACCTGTTGACCTTCTCTGCAGTAAATCTGGTGATTTGCCTATTGGTTATTGCTTTATGTTTCTAGCAAGCAAACATCTCTCTTTACTGATGGCATGGTGGGTGGATGGAAAGCTAGTTTACATTTTCACATTGGTTTTACTCCTCTGTAAAGCCTACTCAGCGGTGACTAATCCCGAATTGATTCACCTTTCCCATTCGGAGCACTTTATTTTCACCAGATTTTAGTATTTAATTCAGGTTAACCATTTGCAGACTATGTGCTGGGCATATAATATATTGTATATACATTGGCTGGCTCTAAGGTGGTGCCAAAAATATTGCCCAAATGTGAAAACAATTCCTGAGGTTCTGGTCTATTGCCCAAGGCACAGGGCAATATAACACAAATGAAGGAATTATTTTTATCTTGATAGTCAGATTTGTATTATCATTGCTCTCAAAGACAAATGGTTTTGTTATGACCATAGACAGACAAAACTCACACAAACATAATGCATAAAAGAAAGTAGAAAATGCAAAAGAAATGATAGGTAATGTCTGAATAAGAAGGAAAATAACCTACAGTAGGTACGTTATGTGCTGCAGACTGGTGAGGTAACCTTCCTTGTTGGATCGTACACTGGGTTCATTTTGTGAAGCTTCCAGCAGTGGCAGTGGATCGTGTAGGGCAAAGTAAATGTCCACAAGCAGGTCGTGATGTCAAAAATCTTCACACCCAGGAATGATTCTGCCAAGGAGAACCCAGTATAGAATGATCCAGAAAGCCTGGCAGTCTGAGAGGAACTTCATCAACCTGATTCCCAACATCACGAGCAGTACGAGGAGCTACCAGCTCCCTCTTGGCCAAGATAGGCTTGGGCTCAGACAGCACAGAAATGTGGGAAAGGGGGTAGATGGGGCACCTGCACCAAAATCCTGTAGGCAAACGTGGCGGGTGTCCAGCTCTCAGTGGGTCCCCTGGAGAATGGTGCTCAGAGGCAAGGCTCACAGCCTGAGAAGGTCCTTCCCTCAAATTCTGGACAACCTCGCTGGCAGGTGAGAATGTGGGATAATTCACTTAAGTACCTCTCCTGCAACTAGCAGTGCTAATCCTGCACCTCCTCACCACTGCTCTCAACGAGCAGTGATTCCGGGACCTGCCTGCTTTCCCATCCTGTGGTGATGCCACGTGGGAGTCCAAAGCCCCCAGGTCTCGTCTGGGCGGGCAGGCAGCCATCTCTCCACTGTGGTCCTTGTCATTCCAACTCCCTGCTCTCAGGCTGTCGGCAATTGGATCTCTCTCTAGGTCGGAACCCATTCCCCAGGCTGCAGCTTCACGGCTTGGACTCCCCAAGCGATCCTGAGCCCAAGCCTTGTCCCAGCTCATTAGCCACCTCTGGCCCTTAGCAGGATTCCCCAGAGACTTCCTTGGTGCGCTCCCTTTCAGGCTCCTTCTCCCGGGCCCTCCCTTACTGCCTGTCCCAGTCCCGGGACTCCTTAACTCAGGACTAGTTATTCAGGCCTCTCCTGAGCTGGGCTGGATTCCCATGGCCTCCCTTTCTCCTCCCACCGCTAGAGAACTTCTCTCCGGCCCATAGGAGATGGCCATTTCCCACTTCCAACAGTTTCACCCTCAGAGCAATCCAATTGCCTAAGAGGAAGAGGTTCAGCTGAGCACTGTGGCATTCTCATCCAGTTTCAAAGCTGCAGCAGCACTGGAGAGGTCGCACTGCCCTGTTTGGGTTCAGTATAGCAGTTTTCTTTTTCTAATGATACATAGAACTGGCTGAAAAACTGTGGTTTTTCCCCATTTTAATTTTCATGGGAAAAATCCCCCTTTGAATTTTTACTGTTGGAAAATGCCAATTTTCCCATGGGAAATTTCAAAGCTGTGGGAAAGTGGGTTCCCCCCCATGTGTCACTGTTAAATGTAACTTTAAAGTATTAATGTTATTTTCTCCCTGAAAGTTATACTATCAATACTTTGTTGCTGTTTCCCAACTGGAAAAAAAAGAGTCAGGAAATTGGAAAAAGTCGATTTGGCCACACTTTCTCCCAATTATCCACCTTTTGCCAGTTGAGAAACGGTCAGATAGTGGGAGGGAAGCACACAGATCTGAAATTAAAATTTTCAAAGATTCCGAACATTTTCAGACTCCCCCACAAATGTTTACATTTAGAAAAAAAATGGTTATTCCTCCCAAAATTTGTTTTCAAAAAGCTCTGGGAAATGGCAGTTAGTCAAAAACTATTTTTCCACAAAAATATTCATTTTCAACTCAATCCTATTTTCCAACTAAAAACCTTCATCACACAATGTTTGACCAGCTCTCGCTGTAAGTTATTATTCATTACAGAGAGGCCGTTGTTCATAGATTACTCAGAATTATCCTTGTTGATAAACTACCAGGAATGCAACAGACATTATCAAGGAAATTTCAGTTAATTTCTTATTACTCCAGTACTTATTCTGTACAAATTCTGTTCTGAAGTACACCAGTGTCACTCAGGAGTAACAGCTCTGAGATCAATAGATTTATTCCAGATTTACACTGGTGGGTCTCAGCGCAGAGTCTGACCTGGAGTAAGGCAAGACATTTAAGGATCTGTAGTGTGTGACAAAGTTCCTCCTCTATCTTGGTGGGTCCTGCGCTTATTGGCGGATTTTCTTGCCTCAGAGATTCACCATGTGGGTTGGGGAACAGCCCAGAGACCTTCCCCTCTGGGAGAACCCACAGTCCAGGTCAATTGGGAGGTTTGGGGGGAACCCAGGCCCGCCCTCTACTCCAGGTTCCAGCCCAGGGCCCTGTGGACTGCAGCTGTCTATAGTGCCTCCTGTAACAGCTGCATGACAGCTACAACTCCCTGGGCTACTTCCCCATGGCCTCCTCCAAACACCTTCCTTATTCTCACCACAGGACCTTCCTCCTGGTGTCTGATAACGCTTGTGCTCCTCAGTCCTCCAGCAGCACACCCTCTCACTCTCAGCTCCTTGCGCCTCTTGCTCCCAGCTCCTCACACTCGCACCACAAACTGAAGTGAGCTCCTTTTTAAAACCCAGGTGCCCTTATTAGCCTGCCTTAATTGATTCTAGCAGCTTCTTCTTAATTGGCTCCAGGTGTCCTAATTAGCCTGCCTGCCTTAACTGGTTCTAGCAGGTTCCTGATTCCTCTAGTGCAGCCCCTGCTCTGGTCACTCAGGGAACAGAAAACTACTCATCCAGTGACCAGTATATTTGCCCTCTACCAGACTCCTGTGCCCCACTGGTCTGGGTCTGTCACAAGTGTTAACTTGAGTTTTGGCTCCTTTGTTCCAACACAGCTCCCCTCTTACTCACCTCTGCCTCGTATTCATAAGAACAGCCATATGGGGTCAGACCAATGGTCCATCCAGCCCAGTATCCTGTCTTCCAACAGTGGCCAATGCCAGGTGCTTCAGAGGGAATGAACAGAACAGGGAAATCATCAAGTTATCCATCCCCTGTTGTCCAGTCCCAGCTTCTGGCTGTCGGAGGTTTAAGGACACCCAGAGCATGGGGTTGCATCCCTGACCATGTTGGCTAATAGCCATTGGGGGACTGATCCTCCAGGAACTCATCACCTGTTACTATTCGAAATGGCTTGTACAGCACTCAGAAGTAGAAGTGCCAGATTTTTAAAATAATTCAGCATCCAGCAGCTCCTATTGAGGACAAAGACTGAGCTCTTTTGAAAACCAGGTTCTTGCAGGACAAAAAGAAAGACACCGTCCACACCCCCCATTGCTCACTCGCTAAAGGAGCAGGAGTTAAACAGCAGGGGAGCATGAGGTCAGGCAGGACATGGGTTACAGAAATAAACCCAGGAGGTTACTCCCTTTGTGTGTGTGCACTTCTAGCTGCTGACACGGAAAGCGTCATTATTATTGACTCACTTGCTTCTTGTGAGTACTGAGGATGAAGTGAGTCATCAGGAGAGATTTCAGGCCAGAGCAGGGTTGCCAGAATCTGACTGGGATTGTCCACGTCTGAGTATTGCCAACTCTGGTGGTTTTATTGCAGGTCTCATGATACTTGGTGGTGGTTTTGAATCCCTGGCTCCTGGACTCATGTAAGGATCTCAGATTTCATTTTTTTAAAAGGATGTTCCTAGCCCTCGGGGTTGTGAAGGAAAGCTTGAGAACATGAACCTGAAAGGCTCAAAAAGCCAGGAGCCAAATGAAAAAGAACCCAACAGCGATGATTTTAAAAGTCCCAGGGTTTTTGAGATGATGCTTGTGGCTGGCACTCCTGGTGACCCTGATCAGCCCAGCTTCTCCAGGTGTGGCTCCAGCTTCATGTAAATAGACTATGGTGTGAATATAACCTGGTGTGAATATAACCATGGCGTTTGTAGCCCAGTGCATCAGGCTGTGCCACTTGAATTCCATGCCCGGTATTCTCACTGATCTATATAAACAATTATCAAACCAAAAGACACTAGCTTCAAGGAAGCCAATACCCCACACCAAAGCACTGTTTGCCCCCATCCACGTGGGATACAGGACCAGGGGAAGGAGAGGAACAAAGCCACTGAAGGGTTTTTCCAGTTTGCTGTGCATAGGAACTACCATCAGTGGGTTAACAACTCAGGGACTTGATAATTTAGTTGGCAACTGCAGATTCTCTTTACAGGCACTTCTGCTTCATGTATTTATCCAGGGCAATTGGACTGACTGGAAAAGACATTCCCTTGAAATCAGGGTGCAAATTTCAGAAAGATGTAAATCTTCAACTATCCTATCAAAGTTGTGATTTTTATTCATTTTTCTTTTGGTCCTCAGCATTGTACTCAGGCAGGGCAGGGGTGAGGGAAAAAGCAGAATAGGAAGATCCCTGGAGAAAACATCAAAGCAGGGAACTGAAAGATTTCAGGTTGGTTGAGAACGTTTAAAAAAAAAAAAGTGGCTATATAAAAAAATAACCATCCACTTGATTTAAAGCAGCGCATTGGTGACACATACTTTGCTAAAAGAACGAGGAGTACTTGTGGCACCTTAGAGACTAACAAATTTATTTGGGTTTTAGCCCACGAAAGCTTATGCCTACATAAATTTGTTAGTCTCTAAGGTGCCACAAGTACTCCTGTTCTTTTTGCTGATACAGACTAACACGGCTACCCCTCTGATACTTTGCTAAAGAGTTTATTGGGTGTTTTTCATATGTATTTGGAGTAAATCTACATTAAAATCTCACAAATTTTCTATATGACTCGGGGAACAAATGCAACAGATTTTGACCAAGTGTCCTAATTTCGAGGGCCCAAGCTGGAGGCCACATCTAGGAACATATCCTCGGGGTACGCAGGAGCCACTTCCGCAGCCAAAAGCGGTTTACTCAAGAGGGCTTGCAATAAGTGGTTGTTACTTTTTGTACAAGTTGAAATGGAAGCCCCTCCTAGCGCCGTCTATTGCAAATGGAGCAAGTAAATTTCCAGAGGGGGGAGGGGAGGAGATAAGATTTTGAATATGAAGCACAACATATGTCAGTGTGAAGCTGAACAGCTTTCTGCACCACATATTCTAGCCAAACGATTAGTAACACCTGATATACCCACTGCTCCTCATTAGTCACCTGCCAGCAATGAGCAATTGGCTTCATATTAGCACTTGCTACTCTCTTTCCTCCCACCAATTAAGCATCTGTTAATCATGAGAAACAAATCATCTTCTTGGAAAACAAGGGACAAACATTGAGATTTTGTAATAAAATGGAACATTGTAAATAATCAGGAAGATGCCCTGAAAAAGTTAGTGGTGGTTTTTTTTAAGTTTAGCTATCTATTAAAAATGCTGGGGAGAGGGAAGCAAGTCAGCAATATTGACTGGTGCATAACATTAACATGGATTAGAAATATAGGACATGAGATTGGATCAGACCAGGCCCATTCGCCCAGTATTATGTCTCCGACAGTAGCCAGCACTGGATGCTTTGGAGGAAGGTGTAAAAAACCCTGGAGTAGCAGCTAAGAGAGAATCGGCTTCAGGGAAAGTTTCTTTCCACTCCCCCAATAGCCAGAGGTTGGCTTATACCTGAAGCTTGAGGATTTATACCTCTACACAACCTCATTACATTTTACCACCTACTATTATACTCCGATTATTTTTTGTTCTCCATGTAAATATTCAGTCCTTTTCTGAATCCTGCTGAGCTCTTGGCCTCAGTAATATCTTGTGGCAATGAGCTTCACTGGCTAATTGGTTCATATGCCAAGTGACAGAATGAAACAATGGTTGCATTAGTCAGTATTAGTCAAGTGCATTTTGGCAGGACCAAATTTATAACTTATTAGCCTTGATAAAAGGGGACGATGGATCTGTACATCAGACCACTGCTCAAATCCCTCCAGCGGCCTCCTGTCTCCTTCTGTCAAGTTCATGCTCTTTATGCTGATCTACAAAGCTCTGGGAAGAGCTGCCTCTTTTTCATTCCCTCTATGTCTGCTCTTGTAAACTATGGGTTAGATTCACACAGGAATCAGGATGCCTGCATCCAAAATATAGATCCTCAAAACCCCAACTGCCACCTAACACTGGAGGTGCTTAAAGTTCCTCGGTGCCTATGTTTCTACTCTTAAAGTTCCTTAGGTGGCTAAACGTTTGCCGGTGGGCATCCACACAGCTTCAACAGGAAAGACTGAGAGCCCCACCTCAGAACATCACATAGCCCAGTGGATTTGAACCTGTCTCCCGCATCCTGGATAGGTGCTGTAACCAGGGCACCTGACTCTGTCCCAGCCCAGGAGCTCCTGACAGGGTGCAGTCATAGGCCTGGTATCTCTCAGCAGGTGGTTTATGTCCTCCTCGAATCTCAGCATGACTTACAAGTCCAAGTGGAAATGGGCTGCAGTGTGGTACAATCACACCCATGGGCTCTCCTCTGCTTGACTCCCTACAAAAACTATGACGGTACCTTCTTCAACTTGTCTGAGTCACTCAACAGGATTCTCACTCACCTGCCTGCTAAGTTTGGGGATTTTCTTCTTTTAAGGTGTGTAGTGCTAACATCTTTTTCCTATTTTACTTTGGGCATTTTTGGGGGGGGGGGGGGGGGGGGGGGGAATTGACCATCTGTATTGGCTTATTCTGGGAGCTTTGCTTCCTGTGTGACTGAAGGAACTGGCTGGAACACGCAGAGGGCAGTGTTTATGCTCAGTGAGGGTGACCTGGTCCACATTTCACCCTATTGCTACTGCCCTCCAAGGTTAAAAAACAACAACAAAACCACCCCTAAGAGCGAGCTCCAGCTGTCTTGCCCTAAGGAGCTAACACTCAGTAAGAACAACTCTGGAAAACTGTATTTTTAAAGAAAAGTGTCTGTAACCAAGTTTGAGGAGAGAGAACAGAACAGAGTCCAACCCACAAAACCAGTAAAAAAAATCAGCAAGGAGACTCTTGTTTTAACAGTGATTTATTATCAGTAAAAAACAGACAGCTTAGAATTGTTTTTGCTTTAGAGGCTTTATCTAGTGCAGCATGCAGACCCTAGCCACCAACAGCTGTTGGGAGACCTTTGGCAATAATCTTATCCCAACTTCTAGCCCCGTCCCTTGTTACCAATGACATCAATCCTGCAAGTCACAACCAACTCGGCAACAGGCAATTCTATACAGTCCTTGTGATAAGGGTCATTGTGAGGCCTGGGGATGCTGCAGGATATTTTATGGGAGCTAGGACATACTGTTTTGGCTGTTCCCTTGTTAATGTTCATGGCTGATTGGAAAGCTATGAAAATCTTTCAGGGCTTGTCATTTTTTCCATTGGCGCTTTGCTGCTGTCAGTCTTTCAGATTTTTATCTAGGCTACGTGGGCCCAGGACTTTTGAGGAGACAAATCCCTATGAATAATGTTAACAGTGCATCCCTTTCTTTGGGGGTGAGGGCTCTGTTCATGCTGGGTCCTTCACAGAAAGACTCCCCTCTACTGATGGGCTACTGGTGGTTGTTCTGGAAAAAAAAAAAAAAAACCTGTAATGGTGGCTCTTCAAATTGAGATGCAGACATATATTCCACTAGGGGTGTGCGCCCGGTGCACCGGAATCAGAGACTTGTCTAGCATTGCCTGTAGAGGGGCAGTACTTGTGCTTCATGGCTGTGGCCCCTCCCCTGGCTATATGAGGTGGTAGCACCTTGACCCCCTCAGTTCCTTTGCTCTGGAAGCCCCTGAGAGGAGACTGTGATGCTGAGGGAGGGTGGGCTGTGGAATACATGTCTGCATCACATGTCGAGGAACCACAGTTACAGTCAGTAACCATTTCTTCTTCGAGTAGATGCAGCCATGTATATTCCACTTAGGTGACTCGCAAGCAGTACCCCAATCCGGAGGTGGGGCTCAGAGTCCACTGCAATAGGGACTGCAGGACCATCTTTCCAAGGCCTGCATCCGCTCTGGAAGAGGCGATAATAGCATAGTCGTCCCTAAACGTAGGTATGGATGACCACGTGGCATCCCTGCAAATATCCAGTATGGAAATGTCCCTGAGGAACACTTCTGAAGTCACTTGCGCTCTCATGGAGTGAGCCCGTATCCGCTGGGGGTGTGTGTGTGTAACCGAAGCTATCTCATACGCAGTCTTGACACGGGGTATTGCCCATCTAGAGATGGTCTTTGCAGAGACGATTGCCCCTTCATGCAGCCCATATGACCTGAACAGGCGAGGTGAAGCATGCAATGGTTTAGTCCTGTCTAGAAAAAGGCTAGACATCGCCAGACATCCAGAGTGTGGATGCACTGTTCTTCCAGGGAAGAGAGCAGTTTAGGGAAAAAACACAGGTAAATACACTGCCTGATTTAGATAAACCAGAGAGACCCCCTTGAATAAAAACTGTGTGTGTGGTCACAGCGTTCCCTCGTCTTTGGAGAACTGAGCGTAAGACAGCTCAGCCATTAGGGCCTGCAACTCTCACATCCTTCTTGCTGAAGTGATGGCTATCAAGCACGCTGTTTTCCGAGACAGGAGAGGCAGCAGACAGGACACAAGGGGCTCAAACGGAGGGCCCATCAGAGCTGTCACAACTGAGTTCAGGTCCCACCAGGGAACTGGTTCTCAGACTGGAGGATGTAAGGGGAGATGCCCCTTCAGAAATCTCATCACCGTGGCAGTGGGAAAAATTACCTTCCCTTGAATCAGGGGATGGAACCGGATATCGCTGCCAAATGCGCTCTCAGTGAGCTGAGCACAAGGCCCGATTTCTGAAGATGTTGCAGGTAACTCCAAGATGTCCTGGATGGAAACCTCTGTTGGTTGGGTCCCGCGGGCCATGGACCAGATCGAACCTCTTCCATTTTGCTAAGTAGATCGTCCTAATGGAGAACTTCTGACTGCTGAGCACGACTTGTTGGACAGCCTCTGAGCACCACTCTTCCTCTTCATTTAGCCATGCAGCAGCCATGCTGTGAGGTGCAAGGAACTGATTGCAGGATGGAAGGTTGGGCTGTGGCTCTGCATGAGCAGGTCGGGATGGAGAGAAAGTGAAATGGGAGGTTGAATTGACAGAGCAAGGAGATCTGAGAACCAGCAATGTCTCGCAGGAACAACGAGGATGAACGTGGCTCGATCCACTTTGAGCTTGAGGATGACTCGTGGAATGACCGGAATAGGTGGACAGGAATACAGAAGAGTCAACTGCCAGGTGCAGTGGAAGGTGCTGGAGAGGGATCTCAGGCTGAGGCCCCCTCAAGAGCAGAATAGTTGACATTTCCTGTTCTCCCTCATTGCAAATAGGTTAATTGCAGGGATGCCCCATGTTGCAAAGATGACCCAGAGAACACTCCCCTTCAGGGACCACTTGTGGCTCTGGGAGAAAACTCTGCTGAGATGGTCCGTGAGACGATTTTGCATACCCAGTAAATGGACTGCTATGGGGGTGATGTCGTCTTTGATGCAAAATTGCCATAGGTTGATCACCTCCAGGAAGAGTAACCTAGAATGTGCTGCTCCTTGCTTGTTCACAGAGTACACTGTGGTGGTATTGCCGGTGAGTACGTGAAACACTGAGTGTCTGGATGCAGTCTTGGAAGGCATGACATGCACTGTGGATGGCCTGAAGTTCCAACTCATTGATATAGAGTGAGGCTTCCTGTTCCAACCACAGGCTCTGCACCCTCAACAAGTCCAGATGTGCCCTCCAACCCAGAAGGGAAGTGTCAGTAACCACTGACTTGGTCCGAGAGGGCTGAGCGAAGGGGATTCCTTGGCACACACTGTGTGGGGACTCCCATTAGCACAAGGCATCTAGGACTGGTGAAGAAAGGTGAACCAACCTGTCCAGAGAATTCAAGGTGGTACGCTGTTCTGAACCACATTAGAAGAGGGAGGAAGCGCAACCTGGCGAAGTGGACCACCTGCATGCAAGCGGACATGTGGCTCAACAGGCTCAGACACACGCAGACTGTCATGGAGGGCTGAGATTGCAGACTGAGGAACATCTGTTGAGCTGCCTCGAAGCCATCGGTTGTCGGGAACGCCCTCGACCTCATGGAATCTAACAGGGCCCCAATGGATTTGATTTTCAGAGTGGGAGACAAGGTTGACTTTGCAGTATTTAAAATGAGTCCCAGATGGTCGAGCAAACGCAACACTGTGTCCATGTGGTAGAGAACCTCCTCTCCAGAGACACCCTTCAGCAACCAGTTGAGGTACAGGAAGATGTGGATTCCCTTCTTCCTAAAATATGCCAAGACCATCGCCATGCATTTGGTGAAGATCAGTGGACACAAGAGAGGCCGAATGGGAGAACCATATACTGAAAGTGGTGTTCTCCTACCACAAAATGCAGAAACTTCCTGTGGCCCAGCAGAATCACCACCTGAAAGTAAGCGCCCTGAAGGTCCAGAGCAGCAAACCAGTCATTCTGAGACAGCGTGGGGAGGATTGCCGATAGAGTGACAATGCGGAATCTCATGTACTTGATGAATTTGTTGAGGCCACAAAGGTCAAGAAAGGGTCTAATCCTGCCCTGGGATTTAGGAATCAGGAAGTACCGGGAGTCAAAGCTGTCGCCTCAGTGTTCTTGTGGAACTTTCTCCACCACTCCCAACTTCAACAGAGAGCTGACCAGCTTGGTGAGCAGTGTCTTGTGAGACGGGTCCCTGAGGAGGGACGGGAAAGAGAGGTGGGAACGGGGCATGGAGAGGAACTGGATTGTGTAGCCCGATCTGATAGTATCTAGGACTCAGCTGTCAGAGGTAATTGAGTCCCAAGCATTGTAAAAGTGGACCAGCCAACACCCAAAGGGACAGGGAGACAGAGGGAGTGGAGCAAAGACTCCAGCAACTGGCAGTGAGAAGGAACTGAGGGGGCTCAGATTGACACCACCTTATATCGCTAGAGGAGGAGACACCCCTCTACCGGGACTGCTAGGCAAAAGTCTCTGGGTCCTGTGCACTGGGCATGCACACACCTAAGTGGAACACAGGTCTGCATCTAGTCAAAGGAGGAGGATTGTTGAGCATTGCTTTGTAAGTGCAATTTACATTTACTGTGAAGAATTACAGAAGCATCCATACAGGTGCTCAGATACCACAGCGTTGAGTGCATGAAAAATACATATGCTTCTATATACACACATTGCCACACAACAACAGAATCATCTGAAATAAGGGCAGCGTGATCCAATCATTCTTTCCATAAATACTGATAATCAGTGGTTTGGTGAAGAATTTTCTCCTTGACAAGGAAGATATCTATGCAGGAATGCATGGATGCAAAGTAAATGAGCAAATTCAGCATACTGGCCGCATCCTCTGCTTCTGTATAACCGAGCTGAGCACAGCACTCGCCTCCTTAACCATACAGAGCGCTGAAAACTGTCAGTCAAACTACATACTTAAAATGTCCATACTACAAACACATGATGGGTTTAGCATATCAACTGGCCTAGTTTTTACAGGTAGGATAGGCAGCCCCAATTCAGCCAAGCACTTACACACACATCCTTAAGTGCTTTGCTGAACCGAAGCCTATATTATTTCTATTGGCACCCAAAGGTGAGCTGAGTGCCTCCCACTCAGAAAGATGACAGGATCCTTGGCCCCAGAGAGCTTAAAATTAGCCACGGCCTGGCAAGACAGAAAGGAAGGGGCAGGGGAGGAAACAGAGTAACATCAGTAAGATTATGCACTTACTCAGTGACAGCTTATGCACGAGCTCACATACTAAAGAGAGTGTTTATGAACAGACTCCTTAGTTGGCTAATTTTGCATAGGCATCATGGCAGAAGTGGGTCTAAGGAGGGCTTTGAATGAGGAGATTCAGGGAGTGTCTTGTGGATCAGAGGAGGGAGGGCATTCCAGCTGTTAAGAGTGGCACGGGCAAAAATGTGAAGACATCTGTGGGAGAAACAAAGAAATGGGATATCAAGGTTAGGAAAGGACTCCCCTTACCAGAATGACTAATCTGTACAGTTCTCTTGGGAAATAAAGAGGAAGTTATTTGTGACCACAGGACTCATGATGGCCAAGCCCCAAAAAATGTACGAGGATAACTATCAGTCCTACAATCATCTTTTCAATATTGCCACCAGCTAAAAGGAGCAGGTGGGACCTCTTGGAGAGCTTTGCCAACAGCAGCAATGTGCAGATCTGTGCACCTGACTCTCCATAATACCTTGCTTTGTCATCTTAAATGTGCATATAACAGGCAGGATTTAAGTTCCTTGAATATCAAGCAAGATTCACATACTGTAGTATCGGCATGTTGACATTTAACTGAGGTAGCCAGCAAGTTGTCATCGTATATTAGTGATGACAAAATGAAGGGAAAAGATGAGGTGCTAAAAAACACTAAAGGCAGCCAAAGCCAGTAGCATACACTTACTACCATGTCTTTTTCTTTTTTAATTTTTGTTTTTATCACCTCCATTTTCTCTTTTCATCCATCTCAAATAAAAGATACGTCCGAAGAAAGGTTCAACAATCCAGTTAAATCATAACGACTTTGGATATTCAAGGGCAAATTTAAGAAAACAACAACAACCACCCCATCTTATATTTATAAAGGCAAAACCAGTGATGTGCACTTTAAGCACTGATACAACACCACAAAACTGACAGACTCTGCAAAACCCATTAACCAAAAGCATTCAATGAAAAAATCCCATCATCTTCCTACACATGTATAAGCACTCAAAACTGTATGCACATATATTTGCATGATCAGAAAATGGAGTCTATATTAATGGAGGCCATTTCAAAATATGTCCCAACCCACATTATGTAAACATACGAAGGATCGCTTATTCTATTAATTTTATTTTCAAGTATTCAGAAAGTTAGAATGTTTGCTATTTTGCTTCAAAAATATTTCTTTCCTCCAGCTAGAAAGTACTGAATTCCCACAGAATGACTTGAGGATTTTGTGTTTTCTAGCAGCACTGATTTCATAAAATGAAAATATTTTCAAATCATTCACCTTGTAGCTTGTGATATCTGGTGTTAAAAATAGTTACTGGTTTCATCTAAAAATATTACTCAGTGCTGGTCACCAAAGTGTTGACTATTCCTGGTTTCTTCATCTTGACCCTAATAGAAAGCCTTTTTTCCCCAAAACTGAAAAGTAAAATCATTGGAAATACATATCATTATACATAGTGCAGTTAAAGCAATACTGAAGTGTTTTTTCCTCTATTTGTGCAATATGAATTGTGTCCAGCAGTCAAATTCACTATGTCAACTGTAATGCTGTCTTTGGGTTTCTTCTTGCATAGACGGATATGAAAAACGATTGTTATTTAAAAATACTTTGACCCACCACAGTGAGAATTAAGCAATTTGATAAACTAAATATTGAAGTGTCTTAATGAGTCAAGCTAATCTGAATTCTTTTTTGTTTGAAGTCCTGACATCACTTAAATAGAACTTCCCTTTCACTAACTACACACGAAGAGGTGTTTTATAACTAGCATTATCTTGCATTACATACAATTGCTTATTGGGTGTAAGCAGATGTAGGTAATTTATTACATCATAAATCTAACCTCTTCAATATTTAAGCGGATGTAACACACAAATTAAAGATTCCAGTTAAGCATCACCACATTTTAACCCCTCACATTTGCATAAAATAATTGACTACAAGCTATTTAATTGCAAAAACTGAAAGTTTATACAGGTGCTTTACTACGTCATACTGTGTCATGGGTCCCTTTGTTCAGCTTTCCACACAAACATCTGTGTCATGATTGTTTCCACTCATTATCTATTCAGTCTCTGCGTTATCACTTCTCGGTACATGATAGAGATGTATATCAGCAGCAAAAAGATGACAAAGAAATCATCTAAAAATCCCAGAATTCCGAAGAGGGCTTCAGGAAGAAAATCCAGAGGTGAAGCCAGATAGAGCAGAGCTCCTAGCAGGCAGAGGAATATTCTGATACGGAACATCCAGAAAAGGCCCCCTACAGTAAACATCTCCCTGAAAGCATGCCGCAGTAAAGTGGGTAAATCCATAATTCTTTCCATAATCTACGAACAAACAAAACAGAAATAATTAATCTTTTGCAACATCATACAAAATGCCAACATAAATACTTCCTAAATGGGATTTTTTTTTTTTTTTTAAAAGCACAACATTGATACTATCACATTCACCAGTTTTGGAATCCATTAGGTCACAAGACAAAGTTTATAGACCTGGTACTTGAAACCACAGTATAACGAATTCATGAAAGATTTTAACTGCCAAGACACCTATTGGGTAAGAAACACAGCAAAACTAGCATCAAAGTGGTTCTTAATTGACACAGAAGACAACTTATGATTCACCAAGTAGCAAGCAGTGGAGAAACTATTCTGGATCCATTTCTTACAGATATGTAGTAACTGACTGAGGATATAACTATAGTAGAGAAGTTTGGAATCAATGGTCACAAGTTATATTAGTTCAGTACAATAAAGAAAGGGACTTGAACTCATTATAACAAAGAGAAGGTTCACAGAATGCAGCGGTATATATTTAAGAAAAGGTAAATCAACAAAAACAGATTTCAGGAAAGCAAAATGTTAATCGAGTGAGTAGGATGCAATGGAAGAAAGTATGGAAAATCTAAGAATATGGAAGAAAACTGGGAATTCTTATGAGACACCATAATCAAGTTGCAACAGATTACATTTCCTCTGAAAAAGAATAATGCAAAATACAAGCTGTGGCTAAATGTGGCTTTTCAAGAGACTGTTCAAGCTTTAAGATTAGAAAACAAAATAAACCCAGCCATGGCTCCTCCTTATTTTTTATTCTGTGGCTTCATCCACACTAATTAGCCATGGTTCTGTGGGAGCCATTTTTTAATTTTAGCACTGTTTCAATAATGGCTCCTTTCCCAAAACAGACAGAGCCACAGAATAGAAGACTAAAAGGAGACATGGACTGAGCTTAAAAAAATACTTTAGAGAGTAAGGGTAGTCTTGTGATTAAGGCAATGGACTGCGTTCAACATCCACAGGCAGGATGTCTAGGTTCAATTCCTGGGTCCGCCACGGACTTCCTGTGTGACCTTGGGCAAGTCGCTGAGGGTCTAATCCAAAGCCCACTGAAGTTAATGGGAGTCTCTTAATTTCAATGGCCTTTGGACCAGGCTTTCAATCTCTGTACCTGTAAAATGGGGATAATACTTCCTTTCTCTCATATTGTCAGGGTCATCTATTTAGATTGTAAACTCTTTGGGGTAGGGTCCCTAGTAAGAAAAAAATGAGATATGTGCAGGAAGGACCCCACTGAAATAATTGGAATCTGCCTGGACACATCTCATTTGTAGGATCAGGATCTGCGTTTACGAACTGTGCCTAGCAAATGTGACAACAGTAGCTTGCAAGGTGTACATTCTAAAGTTCTTACAACTCTAATTATGACATTCAGTTATAGAAATAACACTCTCAGAGAGAAAAGTTTAGAGAACAAAATAGAGAAGGCACACATAACTCATTAGGAAATCAAGGGAGCATAGAACTCAAAATACATTTACAAAAGAAAGGGAGCTATATCAACACCGACAAAAGCAAAGCTAAATTCTCCTGATCAGTTCTGGGAGCAAAAAGGGAAATATTTTTCTTTACAAGCCACATATTTCTTTACTTGTTAATTATGAATAATTTAGGCCCTGAATCAGGAAAGCATTTAAGTACACGTTTAACCACCCTTCCTGAATAAAGGATGCTCTTCTGAATCAGGGCTTTAATCAGTACCATGTCATTACAACAGAAATGAAAGGTTAAAGGAGTAGTTAAAAATAAATGTTTTTATGCTTAAGCTGCAGGGACTTGTATTTACTAAACAAAACCTGTGTAGTTCTCATCAATTATGAACAGAAAATAAACATCTACAAGAAAAATCACACGTTATAAAACAGTGTTAGTCTTTCGCTAGTTTATTGATTCCCCCCCTCCCCCCGCCCCAATCTTACTTACAGATCTGGGCTGTCCTGAGAATCTCCGGTTGTAATCATTAACATCTTGAAGCACTTGTGCTGCATCCTGCTGATCTTCACCAAAGAGTGGTAAAAACAATGTTACCTGTGCACAACAGCAAGAAGTCACTTCATGCCTGACAGTTCTTACGAATATGAAATTGCAAATTCATAAATGAAACAATAGTAATTCAGTGCTAAACCTCATTCTTTAAGTACAATTCATTACTGTAGACCAAACTTGGTACAACTTTAGATATATGTGGCCTTGTTTCTAAATATTAACCTAAAAACAACGAGTGTTTAATACTTGCACTGTATTTACTTAGATACAGCTCCCAAGTCTTAAAGAATTAACATTTTAAGATACTATAAAAAGGATATATACAAAGCTATTTTCAAGAATATTTACTAAGGACAAAGTACAAGAATCCAGTCTTTGAAGTAGATCAAGGGTAAAGTTTTCAAAATTGCATAAGTGACTCAAGTGACTCAAAACTCAAGTCCCATTTTCAGAGGTGATTTAGGCACTTAGATGCTTGGGGGTTTTGAAATTTTTATCCCAAAATCAGACAAATGCTTCTGTCATCATTACTGGTGATCTTGCATTGAAGCATAAAAGCAGCGAAGTTTGAGCTCATTGTATAGCACAGTGGCTGAGGGCCCTTCACCAACACTGTTCCTCCAAAGTGCACCAGCCTAGGAGGAGTCCACTGCAACCTGCTTCATGATCATGGCGACGCTCAGAGTGAGTCTCCAGGCCCTACCCCATTAAGGTTCCCCTTGACTGGAAAGCTGGTGGCAACAATGGGAAGTTTTGAGGATAAGGTGATTAAATTGGAGAAAAAGTGGGCAGGACAAGAAAAAGGGATAGTCTTGGCTTTTGCAAAAGTAATGAATGGAGGATTCTCCTCCTAAAGAAAAATATAGTTTAGGGAATTAATTCTGCTACAAATATCTAAAACTACACAATATGACATACATACGCATGTGTACATTTTATCTA
The DNA here is from genome assembly GCF_002925995.2 of Terrapene triunguis. Classification (NCBI taxonomy): domain Eukaryota; kingdom Metazoa; phylum Chordata; order Testudines; family Emydidae; genus Terrapene; species Terrapene triunguis. The sequence goes on along the minus strand of NW_020697743.1, from coordinate 1,506,219 downwards.
TATACAGAAAACTATTGTAATTTTACACACATGTGGTGATGATATTCATGTGATAAACTGCAGAACCTTATGATAAAGTGTATCACATTGCTTTGCAATTTTTCATCTTTGAAACCTTACCTTATACTCTGCCACTAATCCATCGAGCAGTTGCAAACACCTACCCCCCCCCCTTTTTAAACAGCAACTTGCCAAAGTTTGCTCCCCCTCCCCCCAAATATGAAATCCCCCTTCCACTGCATAGGCTGAGCAACACACAGTCGCAGATCAATGACAGGCTTAAGATCAGGGGTCTCAAACTCAATTTACCTTAGCGCTAGTGCCAGTCCTCAAATCCTCCCAGCGGGCCAATAATATCACTCATGCCACCCAGAACCCAGCCCCCAAAACTCCACCCTCCCAAAACTCCACCCCCCACCTGCCTAAGGCTCTGGGAGGGAGTTTGGGTGGGGGAGGAGGTCTGGTTTGAGAACTAGTTAAAAGACAGGGAACAAAGGGTAGGAATAAATGGTAAATTTTCAGAATGGAGGGGGTAACTAGTGGTGTTCACCAAGGGTCAGTCCTAGGACCAATCCTATTCAACTTATTCATAAATGATCTGGAGAAAGGGGTAAACAGTGAGGTGGCAAAGTTTGCAGATGATACTAAACTGCTCAAGATAGTTAAGACCAAAGCAGACTGAAGAACTTCAAAAAGATCTCACAAAACTAAGTGATTGGGCAACAAAATGGCAAATGAAATTTAATGTGGATAAATGTAAAGTAATATACATTGGAAAAAATAACCCCAACAATATATACAATATAATGGGAGCTAATTTAGCTACAACTAATCAGGAAAAAGATCTTGGCGTCATCATGGATAGTTCTCTGAAGACATCCACTCATTTTGCAGTGGCAGTCAAAAAAGCAAACAGGATAGGAAAACAACAGGGAGTCCGGTGGCACCTTAAAGACTAACAGTTTTATTTGGGCATAAGCTTTCGTGGGTAAAAAGCCCACTTCTTCAGATGCATAGAGTGAAAATTACAGATGCAGGCATTATATAATGACACATGAAGCGAAGGGAGTTACCTCACAAGTGGAGAACCAGTGTTGACAGGGCCAATTCGATCAGGGTGGATGTGGTCCACTCCCAATAATAGATGAGGAGGTGTCAATTCCAGGAGAGGCAAAGCTGCTTTTGTAATGAGCCAGCCACTCCCAGTCCCTATTCAAGCCCAAATTAATGGTGTTAAATTTGCAAATGAATTTTAGTTCTGCTGTTTCTCTTTGAAGTCTGTTTCTGAAGGTTTTTTTGTTCAAGTATAGCTACTTTTAAATCTGTTATAGAATGTCCAGGAAGACTGAAGTGCTCTCCTACTGGCTTTTGTACGTTACCATTCCTGATGTCCGATCTGTGTCCATTTATGCTTTTTTGTAGGGACTGTCCGGTTTGGCCAATGTACACAGCAGAGGGGCATTGCTTGCACATGATGGCATATATCACATTAGTAGACGTGCAGGTGAATGAGCCCTTGATGGTGTGGCTGATGTGGTTGAGTCCCTCTGGGGCACCTGGCATTGGCCACTGTCGGTAAGACAGGATACTGGTCTGAATGGACCTTTGGTCTGACCCAGTATGGCCATTCTTATGTTCTTATGGGGTAGGGGATTGGGGTGCAGGCTCTGGGAGGGAGTTTGGGAGTTGGAGGGGGTATGTGGGGAAGGGGTGGGGGTGCAGGCTCTGGGAGGGAGTTCTTACCTGGGGCTCCAAGGCTGGACGGGACGGGGGGGCCTCCGTGTGCTGCTCTGCTGCACTGCCGGGGCCCCAGGCCATTTTAAATCACCTGGGGTGGGGGGGAGCGCCCGGAGGTGGCAGGTGGGGCCACGGGAGAGACCCAGCCCCAAAATTGCTGTAGCCCCGGGGGCCACATTGGGGAGGTTTGCGGGCCACAAATGGCCCGCAGGCCGTGAGTTTCAGACCCCTGCTTAAGATGAAATAGCTCGTCACTTTCCATGGCTAGATATGGGTGCTTTAGTCCATTGGAAAGAGGAGTGTACAAGATAATACTGGCCCTTTGAGCTATAAAAGAGGATGCCTGGGGAAGAAAGAGATCTGGTGAGAGAGTTCTCTGCAGCCCTCCTGGAACAAGGGAGGAATTATCAGGGAGCCAAGTGGAGGGGTTAGCCAGTGCCCGGAGGCTGAAAAGGGTGGAGACCCGGGAAGACTGGCCGGCTGACCTTCCTGAGATGAAGGGCCACAGCCAGGAGACTGATTATGGTTCTGGGAGAAGGCTGAAGAGCAGCAAGAGGGGTTAGCTGGCTGGTGACCCCAAGTCAGAGCCAGGTCTAGAGGGGCCTGAAGGCCAGGGAACAGCAGAAGGAGTTGCCTCTAAGCCAGAAAGCCATAGCCAAGGGCCAGAGAGGGCTGATGGCAGGGAAGCACCAGAGGAGCTTATCTACTTTCATCTCCAGGGGCGGAGAGCTGGACCCACAGGAAGTGTGAGATGGCCAGCAGGAGTGAGGGATGCTCTCCTGGTAAAGACCATCTCTCAGCAGTCAGGCTGTGAGGGTTCCCACTGGGAAGGGCAGGGTTGCACTCCAGCTGGAAGGGCTGGAGTGGCTGTCCAGAGACAAAACAGGACAGTGTCCGGATATGGCTGAAGGTGCCATGGTGTTGTACATTGGGCATCATGAGATGAGATGTCGGGTGATCGTAATGATTATTTGCACTGGGAATAATGAATGGATTTTATTTTGCACATGGTTTAATAATAAATCAATCCCAAGGAGGGGTGTTATTGAGAGAGAAGAGCCTGAGAAGTGAAGTTATTTGGTTACCTGAGAGAGGAAACTGAGGCAGGGCACACATGCCAGGGCTTGCATGGGGAGCGGGCACTCTAGGTGGGGCTGCTCTATGATAAGGAGATTCCCAGGTTTTCTGATGTAACGTAATACTTGCTACTAGCCCTGAAAGGGCTCAGGATACTGTATCTTAAAACAGTCAAATGGGAAATCATTTTTAGGGCACTGTTAGAGGTTTTTTAAAACCAATCTGTTAAAATCTTCCAGTCCTGGCCTCGTACTCAGGAAACTTGGGGATTCAATTCCCGCCCTGCCACAGACCTCCTACGTGACCTTCAGCAAGCCTGTCTGTGCTTTAGCTCCCCACATGTGAAGTGAAGATCTCACCACTTTTCAAACACGGGGTGAGGATAAATACCTGAGTATTTGGGAAGCACTGAAACACTAATAAGGTAAGTAATTGGACTCATGGTAATGGAGGCATTTTGGCTTTACAGGTGAAGGAATACAACAAATACTCAAAATAATACTTTAAAACTTCTCTAAAACATTTCTGACAATTTTTGTGAAAAGTATGCACCCTAAACAGAATACATAGTGAAATGCTGTAAAGATTTTACTGGCACTGGTTTGGGATGACCCATATAACTCACTCGTAGCTCGTGAGTAGTGCAGCCATCTCAAACTCAGGATGTTAAAATATACCACAGCATCATGTCTATAATAATGAAAGGCCCTGAACTTTTAAACACTTTATATGCCTAACATTAAGTCTGCAATATAACCCTAACCATTTAAAATCATGAGTCAGACCATCCAAAAATCGTGAGATTTAAAAAAAAAAAGGATTAGATTTTTGTGTTGTTTTTAAATTTGCTTTCTTGTTTTTGAGCTTTTGAATGAAGCACTTGCCACCAAAAATATAAGTGATCATTTCAGGTTCAAAATTCAAGCTTAAAGCACATGCAGAAATGCAGACCTCCCTGCTGGTTGCTCAGAAAGACACTCTGCTAACTCTTTCCAATCTCTTGGGGGGTGGTATGGGGGTGTGGATGTGTGTCTAGCTGACAGAAGACTTTCACTTCCCCCCACCTTACTGCTATCCTGTCTGTCTCTCCTCCGTTCCCCTTATAGCTATTCTGTCTCTCTCTTTCTCTTCCTCCTGGTCTCCCTCTCACTTCCCCACTAAGACTCTTGTCCCACTCACATTCTCCCTCCACACTCCCCACCACCGGTTCTTCTGTCCCTCACTTGCCTGCCTATATCCCTCCCCTTCCCTTTATAGAGTCTTACCCTTCATACTTTCCCTCTCTGCCATCCCTTACTTATTTTTAGAGGTAAGCATGAGAGTGCGTGTTTCCAGGCCTAAATTTGGAATCAGAACTATTGGATCTTTGATGATACAAAGTGTTACCGTTTGTCTGCAGATTGGGCAACGGATGGCACCCAGCCACGAGCCATACCTCCAGTATGCAATAATGCAGGCACCTAATGGAGGTAAATATCAAAAGCTGTAATGATTTAAATTTTAGATTTTTAGACGTTTTTGATTTAAAACAATTATTTCAGCAAGAAAAACAGTAATATTATATTAAAATATTAGGCTCAAATACTTTAGGCCTAACTGGTTGTTTTTATATAATATGAACTTCAGATACTAAAACCAAATTTATCCAAATTCCAAATTTAATTAATAAATTCTGATCCAATTCAATTTCAACATTAACTTCGATAGCAGGGTGGACAAACAAATAAAAAAAATTGAGTTTATATTTTAAAAATAAACGTGTTTAAAATTAAATTTGAAATTGACAACTCCAAACTTTTAAAAATCATTTAAAATAAACATAAAAATAATATTAAGCAGTACATGTTTGCTGCCACTTTTTGAAGAAAGTAAAACCACAGAACAGTGGAAGTCACGGCTAAGCCGGGGTGGGCGAACTGCCGGCCCGCCAGCTGTTTTAAGCCAGTCCTTGAGCTCCGCTCCAGTGCTCCAGCCAGGGAGCAGGGTCGGGGACCAGAAGCTCCCGGAAGCCATGGCAGTGCTTTAACGTGGCTCTGTAGTCGCGCTGCTCCCAGCACTGTAAAAAACCCACCTCCACGAGGGGAGTAGCTCCCAGTGCTAGTGCACTGTCTACACTGCCACTTTACAGCGCTGAAACTTGCATCGCTCAGGGTGGTGTTTTTTCACACCCCTGAGCGAGAAAGTTTCACCGCTGTAAAGTGGCAGTGTAGACAAGGCCTTAGTGTAAAGGCTATGGTTAACTGAAAATCAACATGTTTTAATATCGGGGGTAGCCGTGTTAGTCTGTATCCACAAAAACAACAAGGAGTCCAGTGGCACCTTAAAGACTAACAGATTTATTTGGGCATAAGCTTTCATGGGTAAAAAACCCGCTTCTTCAGATGCATGGAGTGAAAATTACAGATGCAGGCATTGTTATACTGACACATGAAGAGAAGGGAGTTACCTCACAAGTTTTAATAGCTAACAACTAATAAAAATCAACTTTTCTTTAGGAAAATAACTAAAAAGTACAAATGCAGAACACAATTAGTATAGATTATTTAAATAAAGATTTTCAGCTTACTGGTTCGAATTATGATTAAACTGGGTGATTTAAATTACATTGACTTAAATCAATCCATCCCATATATATTAATTGAGAAGTCAAAAAGCTTCTGCATCATTGTAATTGGAAAATAATTAGTTTTAAAAGCCTTTACCAAGGTAAAGTTTAGCTGGGAAAACTACAAGAAATATAATTTCAGTTTGTAAAAAAACCCTAATGTTTCAAGCTCTGAAATTGCATAGGTTTTCAGGTCTCTGAAAAAATTTGAATTCTTTTAATCTTTTCCAAGTCTGCTCCAACTAACTTTTCTCCATGAACAGATAATGTATAAGTTATAAGCCCCATGGATACTAGATGAAGTCAGATAAAGAATCCCTGTTTGAGAATCTCAAATGTTGGGAATCTGAAGGAGGGGAAATCAAAATGATAAACATAATGTAACAAAATAAAATTACATACTTTTACCCCTACAGATGCCTCAAGTAAGCCAAGGATGTGAACGTTGCAAGTTTTAGCACAGTTCTTCAAGATTTCAATTTTTCAGTGTAAACATGGTGTCCTTGATGAGGACACCAACCAGAGTTTTGTTATTTTTTTTTTTTTACAAGTGTTTACAAAACTGCCACCTCAGCTCCTCCAATTTTATTTTAAAAAATGTTTTCAGTTAATTCTGTTTTTCCCAAGTTTAGAAACTTTAAGGATACAGAGTCAAATATATTTGCAGAGGAGTGGAAATTTTGATTTCAAACCTGGTAGCACAGAAAAAAATACTTTAGAATGTAATTTTAGACACTGATTGTCGTTGTTTTTGCTGATACAGACTAACACGGCTACTATTACCAGACACTTTCTCAAAAAGTTATACATAAAATTATTTGTTTTTAATAGTGTTATTCTACAAACAAAAAAGTTTTTCTCTTCAGCTCAAGTTAAGGATACTTTAGAAATGGTTACTCAACCTGTATAGTAACTGTGGTTCTTCGAGGCGTGTCCCCCTATGGTGGTCCACTGGAGGTGCGCTAGCGCCCCCTGTGCCTTTGATCAGAGATTTCTCATAGCAGTGTCTGTTTGGCCGGCGCATGTGTGCTACTCAGCCCCGTGCCCTGTGCCATTGTTATATAGCACTGGGTGGGTGAACTGCCCTCAGTTCCTTCTCTACCACCAAGCTCCACAGCAGAGAACTCCAAAGTAGAGGGGAAGGAGGGCTGGTACTGGAGCACTTGTAGGGATACAAATCTTGAAGAACCTCAGTTACTGCACACTGAGAATAATCATTTTTTCTTCTTCCAATAGTGTCCCTATGGGTGCTCCACTCTAGGTGACTACCAAGTAGTTCCCTCTAAGGCAGCATTGGGCGGGGGGCTTCAGAGTCAAATTTAGCACAGAAGAAAGTACAGCTGAGCCAAACAGTATTAGAAGCAGAGTTGTAAGTTACTGTGTAGTGTTCGGCAAATATATGTATAGACACCCAAGTAGCAGCATTACATATTTCAATAATGGGCACGTTTTTGAGGAATGCTGCAGAGATGGAAATGGACCTTGAGTGAGTACCTATGTTCAAAGTGTTCCTTAGAGGTTTTTAAGGTCAGGCTTGACAAAGCCCTGGCTGGGATGATTTAGTTGGGAATTGGTCCTGCTTTGAGCAGGGGGTTGGACTAGATGACCTCCTGAGGTCCCTTCCAACCCTGATATTATGATTCTATGATTACAAGATTTGTAGCAAGAATTACTGCAGCCAGATAGCTACTTAGAAAGTCTTTGACTACAAACTGCAGACTGTTTTGATCTATCTGCAAGTGAGACAAACAATTTGAGGGTCTTTCTGAAGGGTTTAGTCCTAACCAGACAGAAGGCCTAACATCAAGGGTGTGCAACAATGCTTCTTGATTATCTAGGTGAGATTCAGGGTGGAAAACTGGCAGGTGAATGGATTGGTTAATATGGAACTTGGAAGAAACTTTAGGTAAAAATTTTGGATGAGGTCACAGCATGACCGTGTCCTTAAAAAATACTGTGAAAGGGGGGGAATGCCATAAGGACCCCTATTTCCCAAACCCGTTGCGCTGATGTGATGGCTTTCAGGAATACCACTTTCCTTGATAAATGGAGCTGTGAGCAGGTAGCCATCAGTTCAAACAGTGGTCTTGCGAGGCATTTAAGGACCAGGTGGAGGTCCCAAACAGGAGTAGGGTGTTTGACTGGCAGATAGAGATTTCCTAGTCCCCGGATGAACCTCGCTGTCATGGGATGGGGAAAAATGGAATAACCCTGTATTGGAGAGTGGAAAGCCATGATGGCCACCAGATGGGCTCTAATGGAGCTCAGCGATAGTCCCAAACTTTTTAGTGTTAGGATGTAGTCCAATAAATCTGGCAGCGATGAGGTCATTGGTGGAATATGTCTATGGTCACACCAAGAAAGAAATCTTGTCCATTTTTGGAAGTATGTGTCGCAGGTAGACTGTTTCCTGCTGTGTTATAGAATTCTTTTTACTTCCTCTGAGCAGGTTGTCTCTAGTCCCATGAACCATCGGCCAACCATGCTTTGAGATGAAGGACTGCAAGACTGGGGTAAAGGATCATCCTGCCTTCCTGGGAGAGGAGATGAGGAACAGCATGGAGAGTGATCGGAGATCCAATGGCCAGCTGTGTCAGGCAAGGAAAACATGTTCGTCTGGGACAGGTTGGAACTATTAGGGTACTCTGGTTTTGTCTTTTTTTTTTACTTTGAGGAGAACTAGCGGAATTGGTGAGAATGCGTATAAGAGATTCAACCATCAATGAAGGTGAAAAATACCTCCAGAGATCTGTGACCCAGTTTGCCTCTTGAGCAAAACTGAGCACAAAACTGTGGCGAAAAAAGTCTATCTGAGAGGTGCCCCGCTGACAGAATATGTGGTATAATATGTTGTAGCCTATTTCCCACTTGTTGTCTTGGAAGAAGTGCCTGCTGAATACATCCAGGGTCACATGCTGAATCCTTGGTCTGTGATGAAGACCTGGTTGTGTATGCACCAATTCCAAAGCTTGACTGCCTTGATGCAGTGGGATCTTGTGCCTCCTTGCTGATATAAAATATGCATGATTTTATGCAAACAAATCCTGCATCCTTGCGGTGATTATGTGATTGCCTGATTAGTGGCAAAACCTGGAGACAGGAGTATCTAACCGCTCTGAGTTCCAGGATGTTGACGTGTTGACTTGCGACATCTACTTGACCTGGATCTAGATGTGCTCCCCACCACAGCAAAGAGGTTTCTTTGACAACCGCTGGGGGGAGAATGTGCAAATTGGACTTCTGCGCACATGTTGTGATGGTCTTTCCACCAAAGTTGAGGGATTGTTTTATGCAGGTGGGCATGGAAAGATGCAGGTTTAAACTGTGTCGGTTTGGTGAATAAACAGTCCTCAGCCACCCGATGGTAATGCATTCGGAATCTTGCGTGGTCTCTGACAAAGGTACAGTAACTCCTGACTTAACGTTGTAGTTATGTTCCTGAAAAATGCGACTTTAAGTGAAACGATGTTAAGTGAATCCAATTTCCCCATAAGAATGAATGTAAATGGGGGGGTTAGGTTCCAGGGAATTTTTTTTTTTGCCATACAGTATAGTACTATAGCTGGGAGGTGTCCCCGCCTTACCCCACACAGGCACAGCCCACTGGCACTGCAGACAATGAGGCAGGCAAGGAGGCTGAAGGTGCTGTAGGCTAGGAGAAGCACGTTGCGCAGCAGCAGCAGCAGCTTCCCCTACTCTGGAAGCACCAGGGGTGGGGGGCTCAACCCTCGGCCCGCCCACGCCACCCCTTCCCCCAAGCCCCCACCCTTAACCGCCTCTTCTTCCCCCCTCTTCACCCTTTACTCCGCACACCGCATCCTCCCCTGCCTCCTGCCCATGGCAATCAGCTGGCTTGCAGCGTTCAGGAGGGAGGGGGGAGGAGCGAGGACACGGGGCGCAGGTGCCCCCTCTCTCCCCTGCCTCCTGAACGCCGCAAGCCAGCTGATTGCTGCGGGCAGGAGGCGGGGGGAGGACGCTGATCCGCGGGGTCTGCCGGTGGGCGGGAGGCGCTGGGGGGGACGGGGACGCATAGGGGAGCTGATGGGGGGCTGCTGGCTGTGGACAAAGCTGGCAGCCAAACGATGTTATAGCGAAGCATTGCACAACTTTAAATGGAGCATGTTCTGTAACTGAGCAGGGACGCAAGATTGAAACAACGTTAAGCGAGAGGACATTAAATGGGGAGTTACTGTACTGGCTGCCATGTGCCCTAACAACTGAAAACAGTTCCTGATCAGGGGGCTTGATCAGTATGGGTGCTTAGTTGAATTGTACTGGCTTTTTTGGAAAGGGCCACAAACCTATCCAGAGGAATGTAGGCTCTTGCTGCTACTGAATCAAGATAAGCTCCTATGAATTCTAAGTTTTGCACAGTGGTCAAAATGGATTTTTGAACGTTCAATTGCAGGCCCAACTTGAAGAGATCTATAACCTCAGAAGTCAGGGCAGATGACAGGCCGAAAAGGAGCACCTGATACAGAAGGGCTTCGCTGACAGGCAAAGCTATGTGGGCAGATGAGGGCGAACGAAGGATAACAAGCAGCGTATGATGAGGTTCTTTAACTTCCTCGAGTTAATTGCAAGGAGTCAGCAATTCTCTTGACCAGATCCTGGAACTGCTTAAAATTATCCGCCAAGGAAGGAGGACGACGAATGAGCGCTTCATCTGGACATGAAGAGGAGATGTTGGCCATAGGAGAGACTTCATCATCGGCTCTAGCTTCCTGCTCCTCGAAGGCTTCTTCTTGAGGATCAGGTCTCCTAGCGGGAGCAGGCAATGCAGGCTGCCTCTCTGCAACGGGTGGTGCTTGATGTCTTGGAATATTGTTGACGATAGGCTGCCCAAGGGTCCCAATGTGGCCAAGGAGGTGGTGCATAAGGCACAGAAGGCACCCATGGGTGCTCATACCAGAAAGATGGTGCTTGCAATCTTGTGCCACAAGTGGTTATAGGCTCATCAGAGACCTCTGGAGAGAGCCCTGAACTGATATTTGGGACACCAAGGCAAGGTCTTTATCAGAATCCTCATCCTCAAGCCCACTCTGGAATGGTGGAGTGCCTGAAGAAATTTGAGGTGAAACGGTCAGTATCGGGCAAACTTCAGGCAATCTCGATGTCCTCGGTACCAAAAGAACATAGGAGCCGAGCAACGGAGAATCGGGCATCTCAGATGCAGCCAGGTTTTGGGGAAAATGGAAGTCCTGCAGCACCAAGCATGCTGTCGGTACCAAGCCTGTAATCTGCACTGAGGTGATGGTGGCTGAGGCTGCTGACAGTACCTTGGGTCTCAGGCACTCCGAGAGAAGTGTGGTTGGAGCCCGAATGGGCTTCTTCGGTTCCAATGAAGCAGAGGAAGAGCTCTTCTTGCCACCTCGGTATGCTAATTGTACCAATGATTTCTCCGGGCCCAAGGCTTTTCTGTCTTTTGGTCTAGTGGTGCCCTGAGGAACCAGAAGCCTCGTGGGTACATGACTGGAGAGCAGATGGTGGTGAAGTGGCTGAAGACACCAACGACCTCAGCTTTTTACCTGGTGAGCCTCAGGCATGGTCCTTGGAGGACTTAGGAGATGGGTCTTACGTCTTCCTCTTAGATGCCCTGGAGGAGTGTGGCTCAGACAGAGAGGAGGCAATAGAATTGCTGGGAGACTGGCGGACTGGGGGTCCCCTGGGCCTGGGTCAGAAGTTGGGCATAGAGAGCTCTCCGTTATGAGGAGACGAAGTTTTCTCTCTTTGTTTTTTCTGGCTCTGAATTTCAGTGCCAGACAGAACTTCCACTTCTGGGTGATGAGTAATACCACTAGGAAACAGATGCAGCAGTAGTGCCCGTCGCTTACTGGGATTGCCTCCCGGCACAACAGACCATGTGTGAAACCGGGAGAACCAGGCATAAGCTCCCAGTGCACAAGAACTACCTTATCTACTAACCAATATCTATCTAAATATATATAAGAATATATTTTTTTGACTAGGAAGCTAAAGCTACTAGTACTTACTAACTAATTACACTATCGCTAAGAACTACTACAAATAGCTACTAGAATAAGAAATGAAGACAAAGTTGAGGAACCTCAACGGGGACAACTGCCAGAGCTCCGTCTCAGGCTGAGGCGGTTGAGAAGGAACTGAGGGCAGTTCACCTGTGCAGTGCTATATAACAAGGCACAAGGTGACTAGCACGCATGCACAGGCCGAATAGACACAGCTATGAGAAATCTCTGATCAAAGGCTCAGGGGGGCGCTAGCACACCTACGGCAGAGCACCCATAGGGACGCTACTTGAAGAAGAATCCATAGGTTCTGAGGCTATTTAGAAGAGATGGTGAGTGACAATAAACTTTTACTTCTAAAGCATGTCAAATAAAATCTCAATCACAATCTCTTTCTAGAAGGTTTTTAATAAACTAAGGTAAACAAGACAACTTCATGCACTACACTGTTACCCAAGAACCTCAGTTTACAAATATTCTTCAGAAATGAGTCATCGGGAGAGTAATTTTCATTAACTTTTGGAGCACCACGTATGAGTATATTCATTTGGGTTACCCTTCCCCACTGCCTCTTTCCTTCTGCCTCTCCATAACTAAACAAGATCCCTGACAAATCAGGCACGAGTTTGCAACGTGCTAAGGAGGAAAAGTGTAATATGTCTGTGCTATATACGTATATGTATGCAAAGGCCTCAAGGTACACAGGAGGATGGCAGTAGCCCCTCTCTATGGGTATGTCTACAAGCTGTGCTGCAGTAGCATAGACACTACAGCAACGGAAGGGGCTGTCACTGTAATGAATCCATCTCTTCGAGAGGCGGTAGCTAGGTTGACAGCCAGGTTGCGACCTCACTACATTGCACAGAGCATGACATTTTTCACAGCCATGAACAAGGTAGCTAGATCGACCTACGTTTTAGGTGTAGCCAAGCCCTACGTGGCTCTGATAAGAGCACAGCTGGAATAATGTACTTAAACTCGACTACTTCTACTCAAAACCAAGCCTTAGGGCTTGTCTACATGGACACTAAGTCTGCAGCAAGCTGAAGTGTAAATCTACCCTGTACTAGTGTGCTGCACACTAAGTACCTGTCTGGCCGCTGCAGCTGCGCACTAACAATTGCCTAGCGTTTCTGATCTACCCTGCTTTGAAACAGGGGTCGATCAGTGTGCATTAGACTAGGGAACTGTTAGGGCATGGCAGTAGTGACCAGACGGACAGTATGTGACACACTAATGAGGGGTAAATTAACTCACCAGCTTGCTGTGGACTAAGGGCTGGTCTACACTTAAAACTTAGGTTGACCTTGATACGTTGCTCAGGGCTGTGAAAAAGTTCACATAGGGTTGCCAGATGTCCAGTTTTTGACCTGAACACCCAATTGAAAAGGGCCCCTGGTGGCTCCGGTCAGTCCCGTTAAAAGTCCAGTTGGCAGGCTCCCTACCCAGCTCCAGGGAAGCTGCAACATGTTCCTCCAGCTCCTAGGTGCAGGGGCAGCCACGGGGGCGCCGCACTCTCCCCCTCCCTGCGCACCGGCTCCGCAGCTCCCACTGGCTGGGAACCGTGGCCAACAGGAACTGCAGGGGCAGCACCTCTGGGTCAGGAGCTTTGAAATGAGGAAGGAAGGGGAGGTTCTGTCCTCAGAGAGGTGTGATCTGCCCTGATCATCTCAATGGGATGTTAACTCAACAAACTAGTGGTGATGATAGTTTAAATGTCAGAATTTTTAATTTTCTCTGCTGATCATTTCTACTTACCACAGAAAAGATGTCCACAGTTTGTTTCAATGGGAAACGTAGCCTGCTGTAAACAGACTGGACAGGACATGTCAGTATAGAAACGATGTCTATCACCAGCAGATGCATCCTGTTGGGACAAAAAAGAGAGACAAATTGTTCAGGAATTAACTTCAATTTAGAAGACCACTTGAGTTTTAAAAAACCCAGAGTATATTCTCTACTTGCTAGAAGTCAGACACAGATGACTCAAACTTAAAACTAAATAAGAGCAGGAATAGAATAATATTTAAATAGAAAAATTAATTCAGTAAGCAGGTGCTTGTGTAACAAGCACATTATTTTCTTCCATCTGTTCTATATAGCATACACTTCAATCTAATTAAGGACAATGAAAATAAAACCTTGTGATCCTATATTTAACAAACAGAACCCTTTAGTTTAGGTGCACTGAAGTGTGAGTGATGCTCAAAAAAACTAGCTTCCAATTCACTACTCACAAAAGCCTGTCTATACTAGGCAAGAGGCAATGCATCAGCGTTAGCTATAAGAAGAAATTTTGGCCCGGGCCCTATTGTAGAAGCAGCCTATGTACCTCTTCATGACAAGCTCAGACGGTGGATAGTTAACTTTGAAGTTTAACAATTCCAGCATGTTGGAATTGGCTAATCCTTGGATTCCTTCCATGGTTCTGTCACAGGCATCCCAGTCTAGACTCTCCTGTTCCCATATGTGCCAGGGAAGGGGCCAATGCCTTTAGCTGGCTTGAGTGGCTCATCACCCCAGCTCACTGGGCCTTGGCTGCTGTGCTATTTTCTAGGAAGCTTAGCTTGTTAGTCTAAATGCTTCTGGTCCCTGCTCCATAGCTGCAAATTGGACTCCACATTTGACTTCCTGACCCCCTACTGCCAGGCTCTATGTTACTGTGCAGGGAGCATGCACTGTAATCTAACTTACGTTCCCTTGTGGGGAAACTTGGAACTGTCCTGTTCTCAGGGCCAGCTCTAGGTTTTTTGTCGCCCCAAGCTCCGAGAGCGTAACTGCCCAAGCAAGCAAGCAAAAAAAGAATGGCCAGAAAACTGCCCCTGGAATTGTGCCGCCCTAAGCACGTGCTTGCTTTGCTGGTGCCTAGAGCCGGTCCCGCCTGTGCTTCTTTAAGGCTCTTCTGAAAGAGATTATGGATTCCAGTTTGAGAAACAGGGGGATAGATCTGACAGGCCCTTTCAAATTTATCTATGACCTAAAATTGTAAGGGGTTATCATGATATCCATACAAGAAATTTGTCACTTCATCAATAGCTAAAGTTAGTTTTGATAAGTCTATCTGCAGCGAATGGAGTTTATGCAATGGACATGAACACATTTTCTTTTTCTAGAATGACCTGTTTCAGAATTTTTTTAAACTTTAGCAGTAAAGGAGCAACAGATCTACACCACACATTATTACACAGATGGACATTTCCAACATCTAGTATGGTACCTGGTCTGTTTGAAGCTGCTGCCGAAGTGCCCTCACTAGCTCTTGGTTGTCTGGATGAATGTTCTGGTGCTCATTTCTGTGAGGGGGAAAAAAGTGAAAGAACAATGACTGTCAGAACACAGAAAAACAAAGTTTTAAAAACAAAGTGATTTAAAAAATAAAACTTGAAACTGAGGGGGAAAAAACCATTCACTCTCAGTGTAATGGATTTTTAAGAAAATTCCAGCGTAATTAAGGAAACTGCATGATCGATATGTTTCAAAAGGTTTCACTGATATTCTAAGCCATGTGGCACTGTGACGTTTCATCAAAGGAAAACACCCTTCTTATGACCAATCATCAAGAACAGCTTTGGCTGAAAATTATCAGTTTTAATAAATGAAAACAAAATCATTATTGTGTAAAAAATCAAGTTACTTGTAAATATATGTTAGTTAACTCAGAAATAAGAGTTATAATATTTTTTTCTTTCCATTGGTAAGTCCTTTGTTGCTGGAAACAATTATGACAATTGTTTTTTCCTTCGCTTGGCCCCGTCCCCCAGAGCAGGCTGTGGCTGCACTGCCCGGCCCGCCGGAGCACGCTGCGGCCGTGCCGCCTGGCCTGCTGGAACATGCTGTGGCCACGCCACTCGGTCAGCCTGTCGGAGCAGGCTGAGGCGGCGCTGCCCATCCTGCCGGAGCAGCTCCAGCCAGGCCAGAGACATCCTCTCCTGCCCCTCCCCAGATAAGGTGGGAAGGGATGGGATGGGGAGAATGTGGGGGTCCCGGGCTAGGGGTGGGGTCATGTGGGGGGTGGTCACAGGGGTTACTCCCCTGACTCCCAGCTTCTTCCCCACAAAAAATTTCCCCACCAGTTGCTGTCCCGGCCTGTCAGGGTAAGCAGCTGGCGCACCGGGACACTTTGTTTACTTAGGTTTACCTCTGTGCCTGCGGACGCTCGAGGTAAACAAACCATCTCGGCCCACCGGCGGCTTATACTGATGGCCCGGGAGCCAAAGTTTGCTGACCTCTGAATTATAGGGTCGGCTTATGAACGGGTTATACAAATTTTCCATTTTTACTTATCCATCTTGGAGGGGTCGGCTTAAAAACGAACCAGCTTATGCTTGAGTATATACAGTACTTAAAAGGAGAATCAGAAGAAAGGGCTGCACTGAGGACTGATGAGAAATGGGAGGAGATAAACATTCATCACTTTTTCCCAGACTTGAGCAGGCCACATGGAAATCTTTCTGTATCAATGTGGTGTCATTAAGCTCAGCTAAAAATCTTCTACAAGAGATAACAGAATTTTCAGAATTATATTGAGTATTGTTGAAGTTGCAAAGAAGTTCCATTATGAGTCCGTTTTCATTTGCTCTGTATTTTCTAAAACATTTACCTTTTGGGATGAAACTGCAGTGTTTGGTGTTTACTCAAAGGTGAATTTTTTTTTGAAAGTTTGAGCAAAATTCTGTGTGTGTGTGTGTTTGTTTTTTTTAAAGTTTGGCCATGTTGAAAAACAACACACATTTCTCATTTTAGTAGTACCTTTGCTTGGTTTTGGAAAAAGATGAAAAATTAAAGCAAACTAAAATCTAAGCAACTGAAATATTGCTAGTGAGCATGCTACATGGAAATCTGCTAAGATTTTTAGCTGAGCCTAACAAAGAGCTACTCCATCTCTGACACCTTAGTGCACCGTCACCCTGCCGAGGTGCCTGGCAGAACTGCTGTTCTCCCCGCACAATGGGCTGGAAGGGACAGGACTGTTGTCCTAGGATACTCCTGGGGAATTCTGCACCACTGCGCAATGCAGAATCTTGCAGAAATTAATATTGTGTGTGCAGAATTACCTTTCCCCCACAGAAATGGGGTTAGCTGCTAGCCGCCACTAGGGGCCACTGGACTCAGCAGAACCTAACTTGCACGTAGAAGACACTGTCCGTGACAGGAGGGGGAGCTGGAGGGTTCCCGGCAGCTGCAGTTCCCAGCGTACCTTGAGGGAAGGAGAGGGCGGCGCAGGAAACTTCCTGCAAGCCTGGGACCGAGCATCAGGCTGTTTCTCCCTCTGGATCCCTGGGCTCTGGCAGGGAGGGAGCAAGTGTCTGGGCAAAGGGGTGTCCCACAGCTGGGCTCTGGGGAGGAGGGGTTGTGGGTGTCTGGCCCCCCGGCTGGGCTCTGGGGGAGGATGGGATGCAGGTATCTGGGCCGGGGAGCCCCTGCGGTTGGGCTCTGGGAAAGAGGTTTTCTGGGTATCTGGCTCCCTGGCTGGGCTCTGGAGGGGGCAGGGGGGAAGGGAAAGAGAAACAGGAACTGGGTTGTTAGAGAGGTTTCTTTAACTCTCTACTCCTGGGGGAATTTGTGTGTGTCTCTGTATTGTTACAGACATACTTGCTGACAGGTATTTTGAAATAAATTATCAAAATAATTGAATCTGGCATGATTATGTAGCTAAATAGGAGCTCCCAGTGTGACTCTTGACAAAAGTGCTAACATGTTCTGGGACATATAAACAGGGCAACCTTAAGTGGGAGTAGAGATTACTTTACCTCTATATTTGTTACTGGTGTGACTGCTGCTGTAATACTGTGTCCAGTTCTGATGCCAACAATTCAAGAAGGATGTTGATAAATTGGAGAAGATTCACAGAAGAGCCAAGAGAATGATTAAAGGATTAGAGAACCTGCCTATCGTGATAGACTCAAAGAGCGCGGTCTTATTAGGTTAACAAAGAGAAGGTTGAGGGTGACATGATTACAATCTATAAATATCTACATGGGGAACAAATATTTAATAATGGACTCTTCAATCCAGCAGAGAACCAATAGCTGGAAGTTGAAGCTAGACAAATTCAGACTGGAAATAAGGCATACATTTTTAACAGCGAGGGTAATTAACCATTAAATCAATTTATTAAGGGTTGTGGTGGATTCTCCATCATTGACCATTTTTAAATCAAGATTGGCTGTTTTTCCTAAATATATGCGATAGGAATTATTTTGAGGAAGTTCTATGGCCTGTGTTCACAGGAGATCAGACTAGACGATCACAATGGTGTCTTCTGGGCTTGAAATCTATGAATTGTTTACAACATAATTATACACCCAAATTTTTTTTCCAGGAAATACTCATTCTGGAACTCTAATTTTTATTTATATTTCTTTAAAGTGGACATTTCCCCAATGGCTCTATGAACTTTTGCAGTTTTGCATACCTGACTTTGCAATTTTAGCATCTTATTAGTGTAGTTTTTAGCATTTAACAGCTTATGTATTCTTTCAGAAATAAATGAAAATGGCTTGCAGAGTACTTGCATGCTTGGCGATACACAATAATGTACTGTTTTACAACATTAGATATACATATATAGCCTATTGTCCCTTTTACACAAGGTTCTCAGTGAATGAGAAAAAGGACATTCACTGTGCAATGTCCACAGAAAATACATCAAGAGCTCCTGAGGAGCCTGCTTTGTTCACAGCATGCCTTATAAGAGGACAGGAAAAATCATGTCTATTATATTGGAATAGACAAGAAATTATATGTGACTATGTAATTAAAGCCTGTTATAATGTATGCATACAAGGAAGCAGAGTGAAGATTAGATGTGCAATCTTTACTTTGAAATTTCTTGAATTTTGAGTGCTTCACCACACAACAGCTTTAACCTTATTTTATTTGTTTAAAAAAAATCCCCATAACCTGGAATGATTCAGTAGCCACCACCAAATGTCATGACTCACAAAATGAAGTGTGGTCTAAATGAGGTAAGAGCTCCTGCTTCATTCAACATGCACTTCCTCCAATGAAAATGAGACAATGCTCATACGGAATCTAATTTACCTATATGGTAACACTGTAATCTCCCCTGTTAAAAAGTAAGTCTCCTTGTAGGTTTCACCTCTTTTGGAAACACTGATGTACGCAATGACTAGATAACGAAGATACTGGAAAGCAGGTTAGATAAGCCATGAGGGACAATTAGGTAGTTTCTGATATAATATTCTAGATTGTTCGGCTCCTTTTAACTTGTTAAATGAGCTAAGATTTCACCATCTCAGCTCTGTCTATTGTGACAACTAACTCTCAGCTTTTAGAGAGGATGGCTGCAAGCTGAATAATTTGTCAAGATTTAGTTACTTATAAAGGCAAACTGACTTAACAAAAGTGTCATTATAATGATGGAATTAAATAGCTGCAACTCTTGGAAGATTTTAATTTTTTTATCTTTTACTGTTAATAGCTTCTTCTTCAACAGCTCAGACTTTGAATTCATGCATTGATTCTGAACTGTGATTTGTTTTTCTTTAATAAAAAGGGGAAAATCACCACGTCCCTCAAGTTCAATAGACCCTCCCCTTCACATTCCACTTCACATTCCATTTCTGCTCTCAAGGCCCCACTCAAACACACTGTTGCTCCCCATCCTGTACCGCTTCCTAGTGTCTGCTGTTCTTCCCTGGCACCCCTTTTTAACAGTCATGAACCCCACTCCACGCTTCCAAGTCTCCTCTTTCCCATTCTATACTTGCCACATGCCCGTACCCAGTTTTAAATATTTTAAAATAAAATCTCTAAAACTGGACAGGTGCATGAGACAGAGGTATGGATGAGAAGGAGACTGTGGGGAGGGGAATAGATGCAGGGTATGGCAACATGGAGGGGTATGGTGTTGAGACACACGTGAAAGAATATGAGGCTCATGCTCCCTCTCCCCTCCAGTGTTTGGTGGATAAGGAGAGTGGTACCCAAGAGGTTTACAGATTTAGGTGGAGACAATGCTGGAGTCTGGGTAAGGGAGTCAGGGTGCCTACTTTCCTTCAAGCTCAGGACCTGAATCAGCCAAGGATGCTGCTTAATGAAATGCATCCTAGAATACTCAAGGAGCTGACTGAGGAGATATTTGAGCCATTAGCAATTATCTTTGAAAAGTCATGGAAGACAGGAGAGATTCCAGAAAACCAGAAAAGGGGAAATTTAGTGCCTATCTATAAAAAAGGAAATAAGGACAATAAGGAAATAAGCTTAACTTCTGTACCCGGAAAGATAATGGAGCAAATAATGAAGCAAACATCTAGAAAATAATAAGATAAGTAATAATCAGCATGGATTTGTGAAGAACAAATCGTGTCAAATCAACCTTGTAGCTTTCTTTGACAGGGTAACAAGCCTTGTGGATGGGGGGAAGCGGCAGACATGGTATAACTTAACTTTAGTAAGGCTTTTGATACTGTCTCACATGACCTTCTCATAAACAAACTAAGGCAATGCAACCTAGATGGAGCTACTATGAGGTGGGTGCATAACTGGTTGGAAAACCGTTCCCAGAGGTTCACAGTCATACTGGAATGGCACAATGAGTGGGATCCCGCAGGGATCAGTTCTGGGTCCAGTTCTGTTCAATATCTTCATCAATGATTTAGATAATGGTATAGAGAGTACACTTACAAAGTTTGCGGACAATACCAAGCTGGGAGGGGTTGCAAGTGCTTTGGAGGATAGGATTAAAATTCAAAATGATCTGGACAAACTGGAGAAATGGTTTGAAGTAAATAGGAGGAAATTCAATAAGGACAAATGCAAAGTACTCCACTTAGGAAGGAACAACCAGTTGCACATATACAAAATGGGAAAAGACTGCCTAGGAAGGAGTACTGCAGAAAGGGATCTGGGGGTCAGAGTGGACTACAAGCTAAATATGAGTCAACAGTGTAATGCTGTTGCAAAAAAAAAAACCACCATCATTCTGGGATGTATTAGCAGGAGTGTTGTAAGCAAGACATGAGAAGTAATTCTTCCACTCTACTCCACGCTGATTAGGCCTCAACTGGAGTATTGTGTCCAGTTCTGGGTGCCACATTTCAGAAAAGATGTAGACAAATTGGAGAAAGTCCAGAGAAGAGCAACAAAAATTATTAAAGGTCTAGAAAACATGACCTATGAGGGAAGATTGAAAAAATTGGGTTTGTTTAGTCTGGAAAAGAGAAGACTGAGAGGGGACATAACAGTTTTCAAATACATAAAAGGTTGTTACAAGGAGGAGGGAGAAAAATTGTTTTTCTTATGTAACCTCTGAGGATAGGACAAGAAACAATGGGCTTAAATTGCAGGAAGGAAGGTTTAGGCTGGACATTAGGAAAAGCTTCCTAACTGTCGGGGTGGTTAAGCACTGGAATAAATTGCCTAGGGAGGTTGTGGAATCTCGATCATTGGAGATTTTGAAGAGCAGGTTGGATAAACACCTGTCTGGGATGGTCCAGATAATACTTAGTCTTGCCAGGAGTCCCTTCCAGTTCTATGATTCACCCTTTAAAGAGTTATGCTGTCTTAAAGACAACCTTAAGCACAGAAGCTCTATGTTTCAATCCAGTTTGCTTCTCCAGCAAATAACCATTTAGGACATGAAGGCAGATCCAGTGTGTGCGTTCTGTACGTAGCCCTTTGCTCTGTACAAGGTATCAAGCTGACTAGCTCCCTTACCCAGGCCATCAGCAACCCTCATCGTAGCCATGTATCCCTGAAGCTCCAACTCCAAGCAAACTCTGCCTGCTCCAATATTGCTCATCAAAACCCCTTATTCTATGCATGCCTCCTTATGCTTTCGTTCTTCTTTCCTCCTCCATACTTCTATTACCTTCCTTTTTAAAGTTAAAAACATTTCCAAATTAAACTTATCAAAATGTTTAATTTATTAAATATAAACCTTTTAGGTGTTAAACATTTAAATATTTGTTTATATGTAGGACTTCTGATTTTAGGTTTTAACCAATAAACACTGAAAAAACACCCAGTAAGCACACAAAAAATAAATAAAAATGGTGTTTATCCAGTAAATACAGGAAATAGATACTTGTCTCTAAGGGCTTATCCCCAATGAAGCAGTAATGAGGACCACGGGGGTGAGACTTTTAAATCACACTAATGAGCCGCACATGAATTGGTCCATGTAGACCCTGCTGGTGCACACTAAATATTCCCTAGTGCGCTTTAATCTAGTGCTGTTTGAAACAGTACTATGTGAAAGCGCACTAAGGAATATTACAAAAATAATACTAATTACAGTATATACTACTGCAATGAGTAATGTATATACTGCAATATACATTACTCATTACAGTATACATAAAGACAAATCCCAGAAAACCCGCCTCCCCCCCAATTTGGGACATCTACATAAAACTCAAAAATTGCTAAAAATAAACCCTGAAAAATGAAATTAAAAAAATTCCCCAAACAGAAGCCGTATTTATAGGTTTATACATTTAATTTATAAAACTAAAAACTTAAATAGGGCAAGTCACAGAAGAGGCCAGAGGGACTGGGAAAAAGGAAACTGAGGAGACATAGGATGAAGACAAGAGAGTGTCTTTCAGGGGTCTGAGGAGCAAGAGCTAATCTTTGCAGGAGGGACACAGAGCTAAAATGCACCCATCTTCTAGAATTCCTTTGATACAGGAGACTGTAGAGTGCCTGTTCTGCCCCATGTGCTACTTCTGAACTGCAGAACTGCTTCTAAGCCCCACCCTCTAGTCTACTCCCTTAGTTCTTCCAGGTTCCTCTAAGGCATGCTCCATAGGTGTTCCTACCTCTAGCTCGGCCCCTCGGACAGCTTCCCTTGCCAGCATGCACATATTTTCATGCAGAATTCAATGATGGAAATCCAGTGCACGATGAAGTTTATTTAAAATTCTTCTCCTACATTTCCCTGGCTGTGAAATATCTGCTATGTTCAAATGTCTACAAACCTGCATAATGGCATGCAATCTGAAGCGTAGACAATTAATTTGCTGAAGAATCAATAACAACTTCATTACTTTGAATAGAGCAATTTTGAAAATCCAGATACATTTTGATTACCCGGCACATAAAATTCTTTAATCCTAAACCTATAGATACTTTTTTTCAAAAAAATCTCCTCCTATCCTATAGTATTTGAAACATATTTATAAACCAACTACTTACAAACAAATCAGTCAATCCATTCAAAAGTTTAAGGGAATTAAAACTAGGATTTATAACAGAAGTGTAACTGCAACCTTAACTACAGAGTCACTATTAACATCTCCATAATAGCAAGTGATTGTGATATTAGCTATGCAGGCCATGAATTTAGTAATTTCTATTCTCAGGGAATGTTGGACCATATTCAGTTTGACCAGCTGAAGATCCGGAAAAGAGTTTGGCATCATCCCTGGAAAACTTGTCATTTCATTATGGTTATGGACTAAACATCAAAGTGTGTCAAGCAATCTTCAATTAAACAACAAGATATCTAGACTGGGATGTCAACAATTTATTTCAACAGCATGGAACCATAATTACTTTGCACCTTAATGCAACTACTCAATTTAATAGAAAAAGTTAAAACTTCACAGTAATGTTGGAATGCATGTATTGATCAATTCCTATCAACATTGTCTCACCTTAAAAGCATATACACCAGAGCAGCAATGAAAGTGAAACTGAGCACAACAGCCACCAATACCTGGTCACTTATTCCTTCTATAACCGAATCATTATCTAGTTTCAAACTCTGAACTTCTGCTTGTTGACTGGCCATTCCAGGTCTAAAACGTAAAAAGAACATATATATAAATATATGTATGCACATATATACACACACACACACACACACAATTCTTGAAGCTATATATAATTTATTGCTTGGAATATATACCAAAAAAAGCGAAGTGGGAAAAAGAAGTTGAATTTGACCATATATACACAGCTTGTTGTAGGGGTTTGAACTAATACCATTATAATACCAGCAAAAGTTTTAAATGATTGGCTGCTGCCTGAAGTGTTAAAATGAAAC
Source organism: Terrapene triunguis (assembly GCF_002925995.2). NCBI lineage: Eukaryota > Metazoa > Chordata > Testudines > Emydidae > Terrapene > Terrapene triunguis. The sequence continues at coordinate 1,482,797 of NW_020697743.1, read as the reverse complement.
AAGATTTTTTTTTGAATCTGCCAGATATACTACCTGGGGATCCTCGATAGGAAAGACTGCTTGATTTGACACACGTTCCAAATACAGCCTATCTACATCGAGTATGCATCCACGGTCTGGAGTGCCAGGGGTTCTCAAACTTTTTCATAGTGTAGACCACATTGTAACAGTCTTTTGGACCATCCCCTATCTATGGCAACTACAGGTGGGATTTTCCTAAGCGATAAATGTTAGCCTAATGTTGCTACTATTGAAGTCAATGGGAGTTTTGGAGAAAGCCACCCTATAGCATTTCCTTACACAAAAGAATATTTAAGAAGTATTAACGGGGGATGGGGGAGGAGATAATCATGCCTCCTACTCTTGCTCTTCACTGTATCTGCCCTTCCTACATGTTCTATTTCCATCTGCTAGAAACGTGGAGATTTAGCATAGCATACCCAGCCCCTTTCCTCAGACAAACAGCAAGTGCTCCTCAGAGCAGTTTGGAAGTCTCTGGGCTAAGCCTTGAAGGAAGAGGTCATTTTCAGATTACTTCTTGTTCTAACCCAGGGGTCGGCAACTTTTCAGAAGTGCTGTGCGGAGTCCTCATTTATTCACTCTGATTTAAGGTTTTGCGTGCCAGTCATACATTTAAATGTTTTTAGAAGGTCTCTTTCTAACAACTAAACTATTGTTGTATGTAAAGTAAATAAGGTTTTTAAAATGTTTAAGAAGCTTCATTTAAAATTAAATTAAAATGCAGAGCCCCCCGGACCAATGGCCAGGCCCCGGGCAGTGTGAGTGCCACTGAAAATCAGCACGCATGCCATAGGCTGCCTACCCCTGTTCTAACCCTTAACATTTGTTTTTTTGTTAACTTCATATTGGCAAAGATCAGAGTGACTTGTCTTCTAGAGATAATGTTGGCTAAACTACAGCGGGAGAGGTAAACGAAATAAAATTGGCTGCAACCAGCTGTTAAACCGCTCCTGTGGCAATCAAGAAGGGCTCTGAACCACAGCTGTGAACATTATGAAACCAACCAGAGAAAATGAAGCTGGCTTTGGGAAAGGAGTGACATGTTTTCAAAATATCATGCTGGAGCTGTGTTCCATCACAATTAAAGTTTTAAAAATATTTTTTCCTTAATGATAAATATGGACTCTTGGAGACAAAATCTGAGACTAATCTAAATTTGTATAATTTATATAATCTTCTACCTCTCTCTCCACCCCCTCTCAGTACACACACCACCATTTTAGGACTCCCTGATATCTTCTTATACAATAAATCATTTCAGAATTTGGCCCTTAATGTTTGAAAAATGCCAGCGAGGAAGTTATTAATTAGCCCTAACTACACATTAAATGGAAAGAAAGAACACCAAAGTCATGGAGATTAGCGTACACCAGTAATGATATGATTTCACTTAGAGGAAAGCATACCCATTATTCTGGCAAAATTTCCACCAGTCTACTATTGATAGTCTCAAAAAACATCTTTTCACCAAAACTCAACGTGGACCATGAAGGTCTGGTCTTCCATCAGTGTGGGGAATTTACACGTTAGTCTCCATTATATTTGTGGGAGCTACCTACTTCAGTTTCTGCGCAGCAGTGAAGAAAGAGAAGCCAATGCATTCTGCCATCCCAGTAAGTGGATGAGTGATGATATTTTTAAGGACTGTAAGAATGGGGAAAAACTTACCCAGAACAAAGGGTCGATTCCTTTCAATGTTCCTATATACTGGCCTTCCACAGTGAAAAACCAAATGGAACAAAGCATACATGAAGTAAGTGAAATGACCGGGGTAAGTCGACCTAAGTTATGCTACTCCAGCTACGTGAATAACGTAGCTGGAGTCAACGTAGCTTAGGTCAACTTACTACAGTGTCTTCACCGTGCTGCGTTGATGGAAGACACTCTCCAGTCGACTTCCCTTACTCTTCTCGGAGAGCTGGAGTACCAGAGTCAACTGGAGAGCGCTCTGCCATTGATTTAGTGGGTCTTCAGCAATGCCGATCTCCCCTTAGTGAAAACAAGCTCTCAGTAGTCCAAAAATATGCCTCAACCTGAACAGAGACCATTACTTCTGTAACTATGGTTGTAACAGTCCCCCAGCTCTGCTTGGCACTGGTGAGGCCTCAGCTGGAGGAGCGTAACCAGTTCTGAACAGCACACTTCAAGAAAGTTGTGGACAAACTGGAAAGACTCCAGAGGAGAGCAACAAACATGATAAAAGATTTAGAAAATCAGACCTATGAGGAAAGGTTAAAAAAACTGGGCATGCTTAGTCTTGAGAAAAGAAGACTAAGGGGACCTGATAAGAGTCTTCAAATATGTTATGGGCTGCTGTAAAGAGAATGGTGATCAATTGTTCTCCATGTTCACTGAAGATCGGACAAGAAGTTGCAAGAAGATAGGACAAGAGTTGCAGTCTCTGCACTGACAGAAATTTAGGTGAAATATTAGGAAAAACTTTCTAATAAGTAGTACAGGTAAGCACTGGACTAGGCTTCCAAAGCAGGTTGTGGAATCGCTATCATTGGAGGTTTTTAAGAACAGGTTAGACAAACACCTGTCAGGGATGGTCTAAATATACTTGATCCTGCCTCAGTGCAGGGGGAATGGATAAGATGACCCTTTGAAGTCCTTCTACCCCTATATTTCTATGATTCTATAATTTGCACTCATCATAGTTTTTCCCAAACAACTGTGCCACAGTCTGTTTAAATTTTTACAGAACATCTTTTCCAATGGTACCAAACCAGGACTCCTGAGAATCACAACTAAAGTAAAGTTAGAATTCACACAATAGACTTCACATATATTAATATATAAAAAAACCTCAGGTCTTTCTTTATGGACAGGTCCAGGTCCTGTGTCCTACCCCACTTTAATACTTTCAGCAGACTATGGTGCCTTAGGCTTAATTCTCTTGCAGACCCAACCACCATTTGATAATGATTTTAGGACAGGAATGATAAAGAGGGACAGTACTGGTCAAGGGAATATGTGGGAAGTTATACTAGTATAAGGTAGGGTGTGAATTTAAAACTCTATAGTTATAGCAGTATAATGCCCTGTGTGGACACTCTTATTCCAGTATGAGTGCCTTTTTTCAGTTTAACTTAACTCTTTTAAAGCAACATAAGCTAAATCAGAAAAAGGCACTCTTACACCAAAATAAGAATGTCCACATGGGGAGTTATACCAGAATAAAGTACAGTGATATAACAATACTGGTGTAATTTTATCTGTATAACTTCCTGTGTAGACAAACCCTGAGGCTGCAGTGCTAAGAAAGTCTTTCAAGCACCAATGCCTTGGGGCTGAGGGACTGGGCTCCCCTCTCTGCTGTCTGTCTTCTTAGCAGTTATACACACACTGTGTTTCTGAAAAATCATCTGCTGGAAATGGAGGGGTGAACTTGATGGTCCATAGCATGGGACAGGTTATACTCAATGTCTCCTCCTTGGGTCACATTTCCCTTCCTCTCCCCAAATCATAAAGGAGTTCAGATGTGTTCTCCCTACACAGAATATGGTACTTGTACTGATGATCAGCTTCTCTGGATGGGATACCATGTAGCAGTTAAATAATATTAAGAACAAATTCACCAGGAGATTCTAGTACTGGATCTGGACCAAGATCTTTCTATACTGATTTGTTGCAATTGCTGACTGGAAGTGAAGCAAGAATTATACTTGGTATCATAAAAATGGCCATAATGGGCCAGACCAATGATCCATTTAGCCCAATATCCTGTCTTCCTACACTGGTCAATGCTAGATGCTTCAAAGGGAATGAATCATTTGAAGCATAGTATAGTTGGAATTATGTTTTCCAATGTGCATTACTTTGCATTTATCAACTTTGAATTTCATCTGCCATTTTGCTGCCCAGTCACCCAGTTTTGTGAGATCCCTTTGTAACTCTTGGCAATCTGCTTTGGACTTAACTATCTTGAATAATTTTGTATCCTCTGCAAACTTTTCGACCTCACTGTTTACCCCCTTTTCCAGATCATTTATGAATATGTTGAACAGCACTGGTCCCAGTATAGATCTCTGGGGGACCCTGCTATTTACCTCTCCCTTCTGAAAATTAACTATTTATTCCTACCCTTTGTTTCCTGTCTTTTTATCGGATCACCCTTGTCCACACGTTTGTTGACCCCCTCAAAGAATTCTAATAGATTAGGGAGGCATAATTTCCCTTTATAAAAGCTGTGTTGACTCTTTTCCAACAAATCATGATAATCTATGTGTCTGATAATTCTGTTCTTTACTATAAGTTAGTCTTACCAGACTGTAACTACCAGAATCACCTCTGGAGCCTCTTAAAACTGGTGTCACATTAGCCATCCTCCAGTCATCTGGTACAGATGTTGATTTAAGTGATAGGTTACACACCGCACTTAGTAGTTCTGCAACTTCATGTTTAAGTTTCTTGAGAACTCTTGGGGGAATACCATCTGGTCCTGCTGACTTACTACTGTTTAGTTTATCAGTTTGTTCCAGAACCTCCTCTACTGACATTCTAGGCTGGGACAGATCCTCAGATTTGTCACCTAAAAATGGTTCAAGTGTGGGAATGTCCCTCACATCCTCTGCAATGAAGACCAATGCAAAGAACGAATTTAGATTCTCCACAATGCCCTTGTCTTCCTTGAGTGCTCCTTTAGTCCAGTGGCTCCACTAGTTGTTTGGCAGGCTTCCTGCTTCTGACGTACTTAAATTTGTTGCTGTTAGTTTTTGAGTCTTTTGCTAGACGCTCCTTAAATTCCTCAAATGAGACCAACTACCCAAGAAGCCAAGTCAGAGATTTTATCTTTGGACGGGGTGTGCTAATGTTTGGAATGTCTGACACTACCTTTTTCCATCTCTCTTCTGAAATAAAGATTCTCTTTGATGATAACTTAAGATGCTGAAGTTTTGTGTCGGTTGTAATTGGTCTGTTCACTTGTTTGCTCAAGCCATGTTTCTGAAGGCTTTTAGAAATGGCTTGTGGGCCCAGTGTAACATGATGAAGTAAACCTGACAGGGCAGACATGTATCCCTTTCACTTGAAAGAAGGGATGATACTTGAAAGGAGTCAGTTGTGAACACTCATGAACAAGTTATGAGTCCAAAAAGGAGTACTCTATATAAAATGCTGCTTCTTAGAGCAGAAGCTGAAGTATATCTGGATAATTCTCCCCAAACACATCTTCAGTAGACCTTCAGGAATTTTATTTTCGTATTCTAAGCTTTGGGAAGATAACTCTGTAATGAAGGATTTCAGTATTTCTCCCTGTAATATTGATTTCCTTATGGAGTTAATAAGAGACACAAGATCTGAAATAGGGTGTATGCTATTGTTTCTTTGTACCACAAAGATTCTTGTGACCTTTTCAAATCTCTCTCTCTTCCCCTCCATGGAACTGGTTCTATTGTTCTAATACGTAAGAGATGGGCTAATTCATATTTCATCTTCTGATGTGACGGAGGGTCTTGTGGATAGCACTGGTTTATTTTAATTTACTTTGGGGAAAGGATAAACTTATCCCTGTGATAATGAGTGAGTTCTATTATATGTCCACCCCTGATTTTCTCAAGCACCCATTTTTTGAGATGACTCACTCCTGGATGAGGCCCCCTCCACTCCGGTAGAAGGGCTGGGATATGTCCAGACTTGGGAAACCAAAAATCAAGGGAAATTTTGTGGGTTGGATGATTTCCCAGAGAATCCCAGCCTTGATCTTCCAACTCTGAGGAAAGGCAGCAACGGCCTCTGCCTAATGTGTAATATCTATGCTGGAAGCTGGAAGAGCAGTGACTACAAAGGGAACACCTGCTAAAATAAGATGGTTTGAATAGAGACGCTTCATTGGAAGAAGGGAGAAACTTATTCCCCTTGTGTAAAGCCTCAATGACTGCTTTGTCTCTATGCTTCCCAAAGAGCTTATCAGCAAGATATTTGGAAGGATATCAGATGTTAACCTGCCATTCCAATTTCTTCAAGTGGTGTCATAGGTGCTTTGGGCCATGTCTTTGGAAGTTTTGAACATACAGGAAATCAGAGTCAGGTGGAACAGCAGCCCTGAAAATGTTGCTAAGGAAATCAAGTTTAAAGTAGTTTTATGTAGGATTTACTTTGCCTTTTTTGTGTATGTCTGTATGCTCGCAATGGCCTTTCAGTCGAGCACAGATCTGCTCCCAATAAGACTGCAGCCAGTACTCACAGGGCTAAGGTGGCTGTATCCAAGTTTAGTCTGAGCAATTAACTTATTCTTTTGTCTATGGGTTTGTCAGGAACACTCTCTCAGATGGTATGACTATGCCCTTTACTAAGGAGGCTACAGCAAGCTTAACCTTAGGCAGAGTAATGAAGATCTTTTAGTCTTTATATACAAGTGACTCTTAATGGGGAATCCCCACTCTATCTTAATCACACCTTCATAAACCAGGTGAGAAGAATTACACAGCTGTTCAATTTTGCAAGGTTTTGGTTGTTAATTTTCTGGAAACATAAGCACCTGAGAAATTAGAGCCCCTATTTGTGCATAATTCTTGGAACCTTAGTTGAGAACATGAGGTATCTGGCTCAAAGGCCCAGCTTTAGATATTTCTCCTTCTCTTTTAAGAATCTAGAGAGGAGAGTCACTCATGAGAAGCTTTAAAACTTTCTGCTATCTCTAACACCAGTCCCTGGGCGAAAACCCAGAGAGAAAAATTAGGGTGTGTGTGAAAGGACCCAAGCGAAAAGGACAGTCTGCAGACATGTATCCTTGTATCCTGCATATGTCCTTAAGAAAACAGTAGCCATTCTGTGACCTGCTGTGGGACCCCGAGAAGCTGGAAGAAGAGAGGAGGTAAGTCCATCTCACAAGGAAAAGGATCTGAATTATTTCACTCCATGCTCCCTGCTGCTGTGTCTGGGCTGAGCAGGGACCAATTGCACAGAATGAGGGTTTAGCTGCAGCCACTAGTAGCTACATGGCATCAAAAAGGTGGCAGTAGCTGGCATCTTTCACGGTAGCTGTGGCCTTGCAGGTAAAACAGCTTGTGGGATGGGCTTGTTTTACAGCCTTCTCAACAACTTCAGCATGGACCTTGCCTACATGTTGGCCGGGAGCAGGCTTTTCTTCGTCCTGGTTGCTACAGGGGAAATCATTCCTTCTCCCAAGATTCAGGAGACTCCAGTGAAACTTTCCGGCTTGCTCTACAAGCTGTGGGATTCAGGGGAAGCAGCAGGGAGGCTTTGAAAATCTTAACCCCTAGTTCCATGCCACTGATTCTGGCAGGTGTCAGGGAAGGAAGCTTCACTGAGGCGTGCTCAACTGTCTTGCTGTGGAGCTTGGTTTCTGTGGCCTGCTGTCCATCTGCCATTTCTCAGAGGGGAGGAGAGATTACGTCCTTCAGACCCTTTTCTGAAAGCCAAAAGGTTTTCTAAGTTCAACAGTTTTGAGCCTCAAAGTCTTGAAGCCACTGAAGAAACAGTGATGTTTAGTTAAGAACACTTCAACAATCTTGTGAAAGCTCTGCTGCAAAGGGAGACTTGAATTCTGCTGTATGTACTGCTTGGAGGGCAAAAAATACTGGGGAGATCTTCCGGAGGGGCATCCCTAAAGCCAAGCTCAGAGCAAAGATCTTGGTTGCCTCCAGTTGCCATACAGAAGGGGTTTGCCCATTGTGAAGACTTGCTGACACAAAGGGAACTGAGAAACATCCATTCCTAAACTCCACATGGTCCAAGTTAAAACTGACATGTTGTTTGGAGGTGAGGTATGTATCTTATGGGAGATAGATGTGGGTAAGGATTAGGGGTATGTAGGAGACTGAATTAAATTTGGATTTCTGTCTCCCTACTTATTTATTTTTACTGAAGTGTCTCAGGACTCTCCTAGAGAATCAGCAATGAGTTGACATAAGTAAATAAGGTTTGTATTCAACTACTTTATGAAATTCTTGCCGTGCTCCATTATTTATGCAAATTATTATTTTTTTTTAATTATATTTACCTAACCTTTTCAGCTTAACATTTTTAGTTGAATCAACCTAACTGCAAGATCATGTGTTTTTCAGATGACAAATAATCCATTTAAAAGACATTCTTTCTTCTCTGTGTTAAAAATTTGAGCTCATTGTTTCTTTATGATGTATAAAGGAGGATAGAAAGAGTTTTTTAATTTGTTCCTTCTCTTTTATACCGTAAATTCAGTTCTTCTTTATGCTAGTTTTCATGGAAGACTATGGATGACTGGTAAAATTTATTTATAAGAAAGTGAAATATTAATTCAGAGGAGGGGTAACTTTTACTCAGACTTTTAAGAACTTGTTTTTTCTTGACATCCATCCAACTGAATAATCAGTTGGGAAACTCTCTCTTTAACAAAGATGCATTCCCACACTGCCTTTCAGTTAAGAAATGAGAAAACTCACAATCCTCCAGCAAAATCAACTTACAAAAGACAAAAAAAAAACAAAAAAAAAAAAACAAAAAAAATTTTTAAAAAAAAAAAAAAAAAAAAAAAAAAAAAACGAGCAATTGTTTTTTTAAAATAGCAAAAAATGTCAGTCCCTCTTTAAACATCAAAAAAGAAGCAAAAAGGACACTAACCAGATTTTTAATTGCCAGTCCTCTTTAATCTCCTGGTGTTTCTAATACAAAATATCAGGGCTCTTCAGGGTGAAAAAAAGAAAGAATTACCTTATCTTTTGCACTGTGACCCAACTATGTCACAACTGGTTTTATCAGGACTTGGTTAAATAGCAGAGAAGCAGATACCAGATGCATTTGCATCTGGAGTCTCAATGACTATGGAATGGAACTATACACAGACAGATTGGTAGGGACTGGGGGTGGTAGAAGGTATAAAGAAATGTAATTTACCTGGGCAAAATTGTCATTTCAAGTTACCATCTCAGGCACAAATTCTTGCCTGCTCTTTATCATGGTGACTCAGATTGATGATAGTAAAACTAATGATAATTTACTCTCTTGTCAACAAAGAATTATTTGCCGTAGGCAAGTAGAATTTTTCAAGGCTGATTTAATTACTGTCAGGCTAAAAATTCACATTGGTCACAAGTTATCTACTTAATCTCTATTGCTTCTTTCCCAATAAAGGAATATCACAAATAACAGCATCTTAAATTACAACAGTGGCTTTTATTCTTGGAAGCGCACACACAGAGGACATTGAAATTTAAGGGCACAAAGGGGCATGTTAATGCAGATGTATTACCTCATCATGCTTCTGAACTGCCAGCTAACAACACAAATACTATCAAGATTCTGTTTCATGTGGCACAGTTAGAACAATCCCACATATCATCATTTAGAAGGACACTAAAAATGAACCAGTGCTTGCCATAGTATATGAAATAATTCTTGCTGGCTAGCCAGACCAGAATATTCATGATTTTCTACATTTTCCATATATTTGAATGCCTCTTACTTATCTGCTGGGGATGTCTTATCTGCTATTATACTCACAAGAGAGATTACAAAGATCTTAGACACAAGGGTCACATAGGTATAGGAAAAATTAAGGACCTTATTATGGCTCTAGGTGGTCTAGAAATGACAAATTGAGATGGCATGAAAAACGAGTAACCAAGAAATTAGGAGGTCACATACATCTGTGGACTTTCAGGGCATAGTACAAGGCTCATCAGTTTGCTCAAATCCCTTACTTAAAGATGGATTTGAATTGAGAGTGTCCTTTTAAGGATTTGTTGAGGGTGAATAAGGGGAAATTATTCACCTGAAATTCTGTTTCTCAGAAGACAATATTCTGACAGGATTCTTGCTCCTTGGCTTTTGCTTCTTAGTGTGAGACTGGTGGAATACCCTTGGCTCTTAAACAATTTACGTAAGTGAGGGCAGCAGTAGCAGGGCATAGCACAAGCCCAGGCCCCTACTGGCTGTTGCATGCCAACTCCTGCTGGTATAAATGCTGTCCTCTAAAAGTGCAGTCAGTGTCTTTGGTTTCAAAGGAGATGAAGCTCCCAGGATAAGCCAAAGCAAAATGATTTATCATGACTAAAAAATACATCCCAAAGAAAAATGTACCAGGATAATGGAAAGATTGACTAATCCAAAAAAGAACTGGACATTAACTCTTGTTGTCCTCATAATAGGATTAAAAAATAAACAAGAGTTTTGGAAGGAATATAATCCTACAGGGTTTATCTAAACGGTAAATGGAACGAAAATAAGGTTCAAGTCACAACTATAATTACTTATCAGTGCAAGTGTGTGCATGGATACTTTTATTTTCTATTTATACATAATTTAAGTCATTTTTTATGGACAGTAGGGCACTTTTTCCAAAATAAGAATATGCACATATGGACTTGCACTGATATAATTAAAGATGTGACCTACAACTGATGTAGTTATTTTGGTTCCTTTTACTATGTAGACAAGCCCTCAAACTTTGGGGGTATAAACTACCCTTTAAATATTGGGGGACAGGTGGAAACTTTACTTGGTGCCAGATTATCCCACATCTTCCTACTGCAAGGTTTCTTCCTGTGAAGCACTGGTCACTGTCAAAAGTAGGATACTAGACAGATCATTGGTCTGATCCAGTCAGACAATTTCTATGCTCCCTTTGTCCGCTTCATGCAGAATTCCAGGGACCTTTCAACAATTAATGCATAGATGAGCACGTGGGCATAGGAGAAACACTAGCAGGACAGAACTCCAGCACTACCTTGCAGAGGAATCTCAGAGGAGACTCTAGCATACCTATTGCTTGTATAATCTGGTGTTAGACAGATCAATCATTAGGACCTGAAACTTACTTGACAAGCTGGTATCACTACTACCAAAGGAATTTCCATGTTAGAGATTAAAATTTACAGAAATAAATTATTTAAAAGGAACTTTCATCAGCTTGTCAAAACTACATTAAGACTGCATGACATAGGGGGCTTTTTAATAGGAAGTTTTAAAAGTATCAAACCTTGCATGAATCTGATGCCAAGGGGCTGCAGAGACACTGGTCTATCTTCCAATAGTTCATGATATGTCAATAAACTGCCTAATATCCCTGGCTCACACTTTGCCACTTCCTTCATGGCGAACATTCTTTAAGAGCTGAGGAACTGCTGCTGCTATCGAGTCTAGGAGCTAAAAGCTATGAGCAAGAATTCTGGCAAATGGCATCTTTAGAGAATGGAGGGTTGTCAACCGATGCTGTCTATATCATAGGCAGTAGGATTTGTTGATTTTGATTATGTAAACATGATGAGATGTTTGCATACAAGGCACGTGTTTACATATTTAAGTAAAAATAATATAAATAAGCTTAAATATTAAAGACTATTTTGTTAATTTTTATTATACTTAATAAAAACTGCAGATAGTCAAACTAAAAGGAGGAAGGACAACATCTGAAACAGACAAGCAAGGAGAGCAATTTTTAAAATAAAAGTACTTTATTAATTGCCAAGATAAATTCTGTGGGAAGAATAAAACAAAAGAATACTGTTTATTCGGACGGTGTGTTGTTAAGTGATCAAGCAGTGAGTATTAATAGGCTCAACATTACTGGGTAATTATTTTAGAGGTACAGCTACAATACTTCTGACATTACAGTATTAAATAAGTCATCTCAGCTGGTGCAATCAAATCTATACCCAGCACTTTTGGTGTCACTGACAGCCATGCTGTCACCATGATCCATGTGAAACACTCACTCAAGGGATGAGCAACTGTTCTTAGAGCCTCTACCAGTCTCAGATCCCCACTGACCCCTGAACTCAGTGTACTTGTGAAAGAGACCTTTACAGTCTCGGTAGCTTTTCCAGTAAAGTGGAAATTTTCCCCAAAAGCTGAGGTTCTTCAGCTCTGCAAGAGCAGTTTTACTGGGAAAGTGTCCTTTGCTTCCATGTAAAAACTCTTAGGACTGACAATTCCATATACTTACCTGCTGAAGCAGGTCTTTGGGAAGTCTGAGGTCAGTAGTCTCTGGAAAACATCTTTTCCTAAAGGAGAAAGAAGAAAGTAGGTATTACTCTCCTGCTGGGGGAGAGATACTTCAGAGGGTGAAAATGTTGCAGGGTACAAACACCCCTTCCTCTCCAAGAAGAGTTTCAAAGGCACTTACCTCTCAGGGATTCAAACTGAATCTCTGAGGGAAGATACTATAGAACTAAAACATTTTGTTAGAACAGAAAGACACCTCTCTCATTGTATGGGTGAAACTCCGCAGATAGCTTGCAGCAGACAGACAAAACCAGTTTCAGTCCAATTCCTAGCTAACAGGGCATCCACATCGCATAAGCCATCGTAACTGACATCCTTGTTGGCTACCTCAGCAGACAGGCCAAGGATTCAACTGGTTACTGAGACTGAACTTCCCACTCACCCCTCTACATACTGCCCCCATGCCCCACCCAGTGCAGAGTTGAAGTATGTTGGGTAGACAGGGTGGGGAAGAACTCAGTCACTGCCTGTATATTACCTATTCTGTGGGTAAACAGGAATTCAATGTGGATAAACAAGACTTTATCAAGAAGATATAAAGCAATTTTAAGAATGAGAAAAATATCTGACAAATTCCTCCTTTAAAAAGCATGTGCACAAACCTCTTAGGATACAAAATCCAATCCTGTTCTTAAAAAAGGTAAATTTTATTAAAAACAAAAAGGAAGAAAATATATTTGAAAACTCAGGCTATTGCTAGATTTAAAAAAACCCACTTACAAAAATGAAGCATCAAGAATAACCTTCTTGAGGTCCAGTTTAAAGGTTACAAGCAAAACAAAAGCATTTGGGATTAGCACATAGGAGTCCACAAGCCATAAAGAAATAAAAAGAAATAACCCTAATCGCGTCTTCATAGACATTTCCTGATTTACTTACATATCTGGGGGTTTCAAGTGAGTAGTTTCTAGGTATGATTCAGATGATTTTTCATACCTGGCCCCAAGCTTCTTACAGCATAGTTCCAGCCCTGTCTCTGCTTCTCCCCGAGAACAATAGACAGACAAAGGGGAAGTTTTTTCCCAATTTTAAAAAGTCTAGCCTTCCCATTGGCTCTTTTGGTCAGGTGCCCACTCCCTTCCTTTTACCTATGCAGGGTGACTTTTTAACCCTTTACAGGTAAAGCAAGTAGAGAACAACTACTAAGAGGGATTTTATAGCTAAGTGGTTGGCTGGATGTCCATAAAAGGGAGCTACTCCCCCCCCCTTCATTTATCACAGAACAATAACTCAGCCTCCCTGAAACAAGTATCTACCCTCAGCACTTAAATTATCTTAACTGGTCATTTCCACTATTTATGTAAAAATATTTCTTCCACATTTTTGAAAACATTTCTTTATTGAAATGAGCAATACAAAGACTATATAAATGTCAAGCATCTCTTTGATTTGACAAGCTATGGGTCAAACCCTGCAAACACTACCAATATAGGGTTCAGCACTACTATTAACGGTAGTTCTACGGAACTCAATAGAAATACACAGGCTAATAAGGCCAAGAGCCAGTAGTGGTTATAAGGGGCATGCTCTGTCAAAGTCAAAAGTTGAGTGTGAGCAAGGACCCTGGTTTGAGCTCCACTGGCTGGGAACCTAGTTTCTCAGAACAGCTGACATACAAAATCATCCAAGCTGGAGTTCTGAGCTGTACCATTTTAGGCATCAGCATTCTCTAATTAATACGCAAAAAGAACAGGAGTACTTGTGGCACCTTAGAGACTAACAAATTTATTAGAGCATAAGCTTTCGTGGGCTACAACCCACTTCTTCGGATGCATATAGAGTGAGGAGATATATATACACACATACAGAGAGCATGAACAGGTGGGAGTTGTCTTACCAACTCTGAGAGGCCAATTAAGTAAGAGAAAAAAAACTTTTGAAGTGATAATCAAGATAGCTCAGTACAGACAGTTTGATAAGAAGCAAGTGTGAAAATACTTACAAGGGGAGATAGATTCAATGTTTGTAATGGCTCAGCCATTCCCAGTCCTTATTTAATCCTGAGTTGATTGTGTCTAGTTTGCATATCAATTCCAGCTCAGCAGTCTCTCGTTGGAGTCTGTTTTTGAAGTTTTTCTGTTTTAGGATAGCCACCCGCAGGTCTGTCATAGAATGGCCAGACAGGTTAAAGTGTTCTCCCACTGGTTTTTGAGTATTATGATTCCTGATGTCAGATTTATGTCCATTAATTCTTTTGCGTAGAGACTGTCCGGTTTGGCCAATGTACATGGCAGAGGGGCATTGCTGGCACATGATGGCATATATCACATTGGTAGATGTGCAGGTGAACGAGCCCCTGATGGTATGGCTGATGTGATTAGGCCCTATGATGATGTCACTTGAATAGATATGTGGACAGAGTTGGCATCGGGCTTTGTTACAAGGATAGGTTCCTGGGTCAGTGTTTTTGTTCAGTGATGTGTGGTTGCTGGTGAGTATTTGCTTTAGGTTGGGGGGTTGTCTGTAAGCGAGGACAGGTCTGTCTCCCAAGATCTGTGAGAGTAAAGGATCATCTTTCAGGATAGGTTGTAGATCTCTGATGATGCGCTGGAGAGGTTTTAGTTGGGGGCTGAAGGTGACAGCTAGTGGTGTTCTGTTATTTTCTTTGTTGGGCCTGTCTTGTAGGAGGTGACTTCTGGGTACACGTCTGGCTCTGTCAATCTGTTTTTTCACTTCAGCAGGTGGGTATTGTAGTTTTAAGAATGCTTGATAGAGATCTTGTAGGTGCTTGTCTCTATCTGAGGGATTGGAGCAAATGCGGTTATATCTTAGAGCTTGGCTGTAGACAATGGATCGTGTGGTGTGTCCTGGATGGAAGCTGGAGGCATGTAGGTAAGTGTAGCGGTCAGTAGGTTTCCGGTATAGGGTGGTATTTATGTGACCATCGCTTATTAGCACAGTAGTGTCCAGGAAATGGACCGCTTGTGTGGATTGATCTAGGCTGAGGTTGATGGTGGGATGGAAATTATTGAAATCATGGTGGAATTCCTCAAGGGCTTCTTTTCCATGGGTCCAGATGATGAAAATGTCATCAATGTAGCGCAAGTAGAGTAGGGGCATTAGGGAACGAGAGCTAAGGAAGCGTTGTTCTAAGTCAGCCATAAAAATGTTGGCATACTGTAGGGCCATGCGGGTACCCATAGCAGTGCCGCTGACTTGAAGGTATATATTGTCTCCAAATGTGAAATAGTTGTGGGTGAGGACAAATTCACAGAGTTCAGCCACCAGGTTAGCTGTGACATTATCGGGGATACTGTTCCTGATAGCTTGTAGTCCATCTTTGTGTGGAATACTGGTGTAGAAGGCTTCTACGTCCATAGTGGCCAGGATGGTGTTTTCTGGAAGGTCACCAATGGATTGTAGTTTCCTCAGGAAGTCAGTGGTGTCTCGAAAATAGCTAGGAGTGCTGGTAGCGTAGGGTCTGAGGAGAGAGTCCACATAACCAGACAAGCCTGATGTTAGGGTGCCAATGCCTGAGATGATGGGGCGTCCAGGATTTCCAGGTTTATGGATCTTGGGTAGCAAATAGAATGGCCCTGGTCGGGGTTCTAGGCATGTGTCTGTACAGATTTGTTCCTGTGCTTTGTCAGGGAGTTTTTTTAGCAGATGGTGTAGTTTCTTTAGGTAATCCTCAGTGGGATCAGAGGATAATGGCCTGTAGAATGTGGTGTTAGAGAACATATCTATTCAAGTGACATCATCATAGGGCCTAATCACATCAGCCATACCATCAGGGGCTCGTTCACCTGCACATCTACCAATGTGATATATGCTATCATGTGCCAGCAATGCCCCTCTGCCATGTACATTGGCCAAACCGGACAGTCTCTACGCAAAAGAATTAATGGACACAAATCTGACATCAGGAATCATAATACTCAAAAACCAGTGGGAGAACACTTTAACCTGTCTGGCCATTCTATGACAGACCTGCGGGTGGCTATCTTAAAACAGAAAAACTTCAAAAACAGACTCCAACGAGAGACTGCTGAGCTGGAATTGATATGCAAACTAGACACAATCAACTCAGGATTAAATAAAGACTGGGAATGGCTGAGCCATTACAAACATTGAATCTATCTCCCCTTGTAAGTATTTTCACACTTGCTTCTTATCAAACTGTCTGTACTGAGCTATCTTGATTATCACTTCAAAAGTTTTTTTTCTCTTACTTAATTGGCCTCTCAGAGTTGATAAGACAACTCCCACCTGTTCATGCTCTCTGTATGTGTGTATATATATCTCCTCAATACATGTTTCACTCTATATGCATCCGAAGAAGTGGGTTGTAGCCCACGAAAGCTTATGCTCTAATAAATTTGTTAGTCTCTAAGGTGCCACAAGTACTCCTTTTCTTTTTGCGTATACAGACTAACACGGCTGCTACTCTGAAACCTCTCTAATTAATGTTTATTGACTGGACTGAGAGATCAAAACCAATAACCCCACAGACCACATTTTCCTTTTTCAAAAAAACAAACCAACCACTTGTGTGTTTAGATCCAAATGTCATTCATAAACAGGGAAAAGAGGCAAGAAGGGAGCAGAACAATACAGGGTATGTGGGGGAGAGAAATGAGCAGAATAGGTGGCAGGGTCGCCAAGTAAATGCATTGGTGATAAAGGCCAGGCTCATACCAGGACCTGGGGGCCCAAAGCGGGTGGGGAGTGCCTGGGTTCGCACTAGAATGCAGGGGCCCACGAGGGCCATAGAGGTGTGTGTGTGGGGCAGGGGCACCCCAGGGCCAGGCACCCGAGGTGGGTGTGTTTGGTGGGGGAAAGGTGGCGGGGCTGCACCGGAGGCCAGGCGCCCAAGGAATGTGTGTCTTGTGGGGGAGGGATAGCCGAGCTCATCCCGGGGGCCAGGCGCCCGAGGGGGGTATGTGGGGTGGAGCTCACCCCGGGGACCAGACAAGTGGGGGGGTGTTTGGTGGGGGAGGGGTGGCTGGGCTCGTCCCGGGGCTAGGGGCCTGTAGGGAGTGTGTTTAGTGGAGGAGCCAGGCGCTCGATGAGGGGGTGTTTTTGGTGGGGGAGGGGTGGCCGGGCTCGCCAGGCGACCCAGGGGTGTGTGTGTGTTTGGTGGGGGAGAGGTGGCCGGGCTCGCCGGGCGCTCAATGAGGGGGTATGTTTGGTGGGGGAGGGGTGGCCGGGCTTGCCAGGCGCCCCGGGAGGGTGTGTGTGTGTGTGTTTGGTGGGGGAGG
>NW_020697743.1:1427191-1465619 GCF_002925995.2 Terrapene triunguis | reverse complement strand
CCCCCCCCCCCGCCCTCCGGGGGGTGTCAGTCTCTGTGTCCGGGCCTCCCCTTCATGTTCCCTCCATCCCTGTGAGGTTTCAGTGTCCGGGCCTCAGATTTCCCCCATGCCCCTTAGTAGGGTGTCAGTGCCTGGGCCTCCTCTCCAGATTCCCACCACCAGCCCCAGTGGTGTGTCGGTGCCCGGTCTTCCTCTCCAGCTTCTCCCACCCCCAGTGGGGTGTCAATGTCTGGGCCTCCTCTTAGTTGTCTGGCCTGGGGCCTCAGTGTCTTCCTTAGGTCTTCCCTCCCAGTTGTGCCTAGAAGGTGTTTCTGAGCCAACATTACCCTTGCCTTTTAATTCCCCCCCCCCCCAGTCTTCCCTTCTGACTTCTTCCCCCCCACCCACATCACTGTCCAGGCAGAAGTGTCTCTTCTCCATTTGGTCGTACCCCACCATGATGTATTTTGATGTGTGTGCTCTCCCCCCCACCCAGTGGGGCATCACATTGGTGCCAGGACCTCACACCCTCCAATATAACACTAACACTCACCCTTCCCCCCACCTCTGTCTGTTTTCACTGTCTGTGCTAAGAAATCCAATCCTATCAACATATGGAAATGGCTCTAACCAACCTTAACTGTGTCCTGTATTGACACCATGAGGAAAAACAAAGAATACCCCACAGTATAATTAAAAATCACTTTAATTTAATCTGGCACAGCACATACTAAAAGGTTCAAGTTAAGGTTGTTTCGGTGTTTTAATTATGCATTTCTGTGTTTGGATTTCTCGATTTCCTAGGTTTGTAATGCTTGTTTTTGGTGTAGCTACTTCCACCTTTTCATGTTCTCTGTATGTATAAATATCTTCTTTCTGTGTGTTCCATTCTATGCATCTGATGAAGTGGGCTGTAGCCCACGAAAGCTTATGCTCAAATAAATTTGTTAGTCTCTAAGGTGCCACAAGTACTCCTGTTCTTTTTGTGGATACAGACTAACACGGCTGCTACTCTGAAACCTGTGATATCCCTTGAATGTGTGTTTTACCCTTAGTTACGGGTACATACTCTCAATCTTATCTGCAATTAAACATAATTTTTATCTGGAAATAGTGTTGTCAGGGCTGGCTTTAGCAAGAACGGGGCCTGATTCCGGGGGGCGGGGCTTGCTGCAAGCCCTGCCCCCAGGAATCGAGCCGCGCTCCGGCCGGGGTTGCCGGGCTTGGGTCCGGGCCAGTGCCGCGCCACGGGGGCCGGGCCGGCCCGGAGCCGAGCCGGAGCCGCGCCGAGCCGGAACCGCGGGGGCTGGGCTGGGGCCGGGCCGGGCCGGACCCGCGCCGCGGGGGCTGGGCCAGGGCTGGGCCAGACCCAGGCCACGCCGCGGGGGTCTGGCGTGCTCGGCCGGAACCGGGGCTGGACTGGGCCGCGCCTCCCCGGAGCCCTTCTCGCGCCCCCCAGCTTACCTGGTGCTGCCTGCCCGCCCCTGCTTCTTTTCAGACTTCCCGCGAACCTCTGATTCGTGGGAAGCAGGGGAGGGGGAGGAGCAGGGGGCGGAGCGTTCAGGGGAGGGAAGGAGGGAGAAGTGAGCTGAGGGCGGGGTGGAGAGCTGCGGCGCGGGGCCCAATTCAGCCGAATCGGCTGAATTGGCCTAAAGCCGGCCCTGAGTGTTGTTTTTTTTAAATTAAAGATGTCATGCCTGAACACTAAATAAGAAACTCAAAAACACATGCTACCATGTGATATCTCCAGTGAGCTGAATATCAACCTTAAACTTACATTTTTATTTTAACTTCTGTGACCTGATTCACCAGTATGTTCTGATTGTGGTGTTGCTCTGGAGCCTCATAAAGCAGCTAGCACTCATTTAAGATGAGTTTACATGTGCTTTGCATAACCAGAACAGCACAAAGTAGCAGGAGTGCACTGGTGAATCTGACCTTTAATTTGCAGGTGACTTATTGGTTTAGTTATCTGGAATTATAGGCCAATTGTTTGGTTTGTATTTTGTCATTTTATTTCTTTACACATATATAGGCAAAACTACAAGGTAAACTTCCAGCATATGAAACTGTCATAGCTGAAAAGGAAGATATTATTCATTTCTTTAAAATGTTGGTTGTGAAACTCTGGAGTCAGACTGGGCAGCAAGGGGGTGTAAAATAGGTGAGAGGGGATTACTGGGGATGTGGGGAAATGGCAGAAAAGAGTTCTCCCAGGAAGTTAAAGTGGCTAAGCAGGGATATATAGGGAGCTCAGGGATTTAGTGGCGTGGTAGTGGGGGGAGGCCAGGGGCTGTGGTGTAGGACAATTAAGTGTAGTGTTGTGTTTTTGGAAAACCAGGGGTATACACTTGGCAGGAATCTGGATTGGATAGCCCAGGCCATCTTTCTTCATTGACCTCTTCACATCTCTGCTAGTGCACATGGCCATTTTTTCTCCCTTTGGCTCTCTACAGTGCTGTTTTCTGTGGTTGGGGGGGACCTGAGGGGCTGCAGGGATTCAGGAGGAGCTAGTTGGAGTGTTGGGGGGGAAGCAGGTATGTGCATGAGCTTGGGGAAAGAAAGGTTGTGTGTGGGGGTGGGAACCATGTTAAGAAGACCAGTGCTATGAAAAAGGGAGGGCCTGAGATGGGGTGGTGGATGGAGACCAGTCTCGGAGTGTTTCTGTACTTTCAGGACTCCCCTGTGCTCCTACGTCAGCTGCCCTGGCAGTGCTACCATGGTGGAGCTAAAGCAGCAGTGCCCCAGAGGAACATTTCAAGCATTGATGCCTACTAGCATAGGGCCATTGAACTATAAAGAGCAATGGCATTTGGAGACAAGCAAACCAGTGAGAACTCTTGCTATGACTCATCTTCCCTAAGAGGAAGTTGTCTGATATCATGGTTTCCCCAGCTAACAGTGACCTGAGCTGTTGACCACTGTTTTTGAGCAACAGTCCATAGTCATAATCCTAGATCCTACAACTCCAACCATGCAGGTGGACCTTTAACCCCCATTGTATGAGGGGGCCACGTCGAGGGAGAACACAGTATTCCACAAGCCAAACGTTTCATGGACCAAGTGTATAAATATCCCTGCTGGAGCAGTCACACAACCAAGAAAGGGGAAAAAAAGTTTGTTTTGTTAGCAGAACTATTTGCAAATAGCGGTTAAATAGCATGGTAGTTAGAACATTTTGTTTATATTTGTAATTCTTAGTTGGATGTGCAGTTTTCTATGCTGTTTATCAGTTTTAATATTTTTGTATCAAGGGGGTTTTGAAACTGACTCAGGATTTAGAGTACCTCATCTACATTATGGCCCCAACTGGTTTTAAAATATGTTTAGTTGAGCTGGTTTGAAAAACAGAATTTTGTGTAAGGGTGTATGGGTTTTCAAAACAGACCATGGAGTTTGATCCCCTGGTGAAACAATTTTTTAGAAGTCTTTGAGTCAGTTGCTGTCATTGCCTGACTTTTTTCCAAAGCCCTATAGCTATTCTTGGGAGGTGAAGTTGCTCATCCTCTTTGTCAAAAGAGCTATTAGCTACTTCTTAGAGAAGACTAAGGTGTTTTATGCTAGAGAAGTTGACTGTTCTAAGAACTTGTTTTACCTCCTACAGTGCTTGTGAAACACGTCACGTTCGTACACAAGTGCTTCAACTGGTTTTCTGGTGTTCTGAGAAGCAGTTGAAGAAGACTTGGATTTCAGCAAATTTGAGAACCTGTTCAAACTAAACTGATAAGTCTGCTAATGTGGATGCAGGCAACCCGAAACTGCTCCTCCCACTGCTAACCCACCATGTCTCTATTCTGTTTTATAGTGAGATGTCCCTTGTGCCTTTTACTTACCACAGAAACAGGGGTCTCAGTTGTGGAATCTTTAAAGTTATTTACTTGTAATTTTGCTGCTTTGAAAATTCCCGTGGGGTTCCCTATCACAGCCTCACCTGCCATCAGACTTCGGGGATCTGTTCTAAGCTGGGGCCTTGTTCTCAAAGTCTTGTTTATCTCCATTGGAGAGCATTGTCAAATGTTCTCATTGAGAGTTGTGTATTATACCCCTTCCCCTACCCTGTATCTGTCTTGTCTATTTAGATTGGGGCAGAAGCCATCTGTGTTTATACAGCACCTAGCACAATGGGACCCCGTTCTTGGTTGGCCTCTGGGAATTACCATAATAAATATAATTAATAATATTAAATTTTGACTCAATACCTGGGGGTGCTCTCTACCATGTAAGTTGCAGTCTCAGTGTAACATATGTCCAGAGCGTCCTTATCTGAAATTTTTAAGGCTGCTAAATATTCAAAGCACAATTTCATAAATCTCCATTTTCTCGACATGGTATCAAGAACAGATGCTGGTTTTGGGAAGGCAGTGCTGCAGTCACTGTTTAAGCAGCAGGAGTCCTCAGAAAGGTCAGTGCTAGTTAGTCTTCTGTGGAGTCTGTGTGGAGACGTCATGACAGAGACGTACTTTACCGTCTTTCCTTCACTCTGCTGTGTAGCTCAGATACAAATAATGTTTCAGTAGGTAGAGAGGACCTTAAGGACTGGTTAGAGGAGTTGGGTGTTTATAACCTCAGTGGTAGCATTACACATTTCTGTGATATGTACATTCTGTAAGCATTGCTACAGATCCAAGATCTCTGTACTCCCTTCCTCTATTTTGAGGGTGCCTCTGGCCATTTTTCTGGTCTCAATTCCTAGTATTCAGTTTGGCTCTTCCTCTTTCGTGGATGGTGTAGTTCCCCCAGTGCAGATGCCCTCTGTCTTCCACATGGTGCCCATTCCTCAAAAGAGAGGTATGTTAGTGTTTCTTTATGGGTCTAGACCATGTACCTGGGTTTCTTCGTTCAGCCTCAGTTCCAGGGCTGTCCAGGTCAGTCTTGGGGCCGTATGGGATGAGCTTGGAAGTTCATCTGCACAGCTCCTGAGAGATAGGGACTTTAGTTCCTCCATGTTGTTCACTTGGGTTCCACTAGAAGCTAGTTCTTCAGGGCTGTTCAGGCCTCTTCGTGTAATTTTTTTGTAGGCTCCCTTTCCGAAGGCGGTCAAAGCTGCTAGAGCTGACTGGTGAAACTGCTTTCCCCTCCCAAGCACTTCATTAACTCCTTGCTTTTTATACAGCACTACTTGATCTGTATGTTTCCCCCCATTTAACTTAGATTGGTAAGGACCTCTTTCAACATCCTTGGCATCGGAGGACTGTAATGGTATGTCTACACGACAGCTGGGACTGAGCCTTCCATCCTGGGTAGACAGACGCATTACTGGTGTAGACATTGTGGCACAGGCGGCAGCACGGTCCGTCTGTCTGAGTACGGATCCAGGGGGTTGGGCAGTCTTGTTCTCCGACAGCTAATCCACGTCACAACATCCACACTGCTATTTTTAGCATGCTAGCTCTGGCAGAGCTACCGCGTGTCTGTCTACCCAGGCTGGAAGGCATGATTCCAGCTGCAGTGTAGACATACCAGAAGAGGCCAGCTGAGAACCGGCTTCTTTATACTCACTCCTCTGCCCCTCGTAACAGGGCTAAGATGCAACTACCACCATCCATGTTATCTCCCATTTTGGAACTTCAGTTATTGCTGGCCAGCATCCACAATGACCTGCCAATAGCTGATATGAATCAGTCCTTTGACCACAAAGTTGCAGTGTTTTCTCTTTCTCCTGATAATCTGCATCTCTCACCTCCTGATGACGACAACTTTCGGGGAGTTGCTGGTTTGGTTGAGTGACTCTTTAGAGCTGGGTACAACAACAGCCAAGAAAAGACTTATCTTTTGATAAATTGTAGTTTAAGGGAAAAGGAAAAGTGACCTCGACTTTCAGTTAAAGTTTGTTGAACACTGGTCAAGGTATTTAGTGGATTCCAGCATCTGTGCCTGCTGTCACTAAAGAGGCAGATAGTGTGAACCAGGCCCCAAGCAGCTATTCCTATACCTGTATCCTGGTTCTGTAGTGCAGAGATGGGTAACTTTAAGGTAGTAGAGGGGCACAAAATCCCCTAAAATCCTTTGCGGAGCCAAACATTTTTTTTTTAGAGCAGGGGTGGGCAAACTACAGCCCAGGGGCCACATCCGGCCCTCCAGACATTTTAATCCGGCCCTTGAGCTTCTGCCGGGGAGCAGGGTCCAGGGCTTGCCCCGCTCCAGTGCTCCAGCCGGGAAGCGGGATCGGGGATTTGCCCCACTCCGTGCGGCTCCCAGAAGCAGCGGCATATCCCCCCTTCTGCTCCTACACGTAGGGGCAGCCAGGGGGCTCTGTACGCTGCCTCCACAGCTCCTATTGGCTGGGAACTGCGGCCAATGGGAGCTGCAGGGGCGGTGCCGGCGGATAGGGCAGTGTGCAGAGCCACCTGGCTGCACCTCCATGTAGGAGCCGGAGTGGGGACATGCCGCTGCTTTTGGGAGCTGCTTGAGGTAAGCACCACCCGGAGCCTGCACCCCTGACCCCCTCCCACACCCCAACCCCCTGCCCCAGCCCTGATCCCCCTCCTGCCCTCTGAACCCCTCCGTCCCATCCCGGAGCAACCTCCTGCACCCCCAATACCTCATCCCCAACCCCATCCCAGAGCCCACACCCCCAGCCGGAGTTCTCCCTGCACCTCAACCTCTGCCCCAGCCCAGAGCCCCCTCCCGCACCCTGAACTCCTCATTTCTGGCCCCACCCTAGAGCCCGTATCCCCAGCCAGTGCCCTCACCCCCTCCCGCACCCCAACCCCAATTTTGTGAGCATTCATGGCCCACCATACAATTTCCATACCCAGATGTGGCCCTCAGGCCAAAAAGTTTGCCCACCCCTGTTTTAGAGGATACATATTGCATAACTCAGAAATGTGTGCTACACTACAGCATATTAGCATACAGTTAATGGTGTATTACCAATATAAAACTGAAGTGGTCTTAAATATAAAAGTCTCATATAGCACAACCTTTATATAATAATTAGAAAATAAACAATAAAACCCTACAACAGTTTAAACACATTTTTCACTAACCTTTTATTCACTGTGCAGAAGAGCCAGGGTTTAGTAAATGAAAATAACAAAAAAACAAACCCATCTTAACATTTTTTCTCTGCTGCTTATCGTTGTTACAGTATCTTGTCAGTCAGTGCAAAACTTAAAGAGTGAGCCTGTATGCACACTGAGGTGTATATGTGTATCAATTTTATTGCATCCAAGCTGCATAAGATGGAAGAGTGTTTCATTTGTCAGTTGGTTCCTTTCCTTTGATTTCATATGAATCAGTCTGGAGAAGTCACTTTCACAAATGGGTTCTCCCAAAGAGAAAGCACAATTTCAACACCTACTTTCTCAGATTTGGGAAATGGGACTCAGTAAGCAGTTTCCAAAACTGAGTGTCCCTTTTATTCTTCTCTGCAACAAAGAAAGGTTCTGCAGTTCGTACAGTTGTAGTTGCAGTTCAGAAGGCTGGTCATTGACAACAGCTGCAAGTGGATCATTAAAAAGCATCAGATGAGGTTGAAAACTTTCAAAATGCTTAAAATGTTCATTGAAATTGAGCAACAGCATTTCACTGTTAGTATTGTTCCTGCTAAACTCTGATTCGCACTCTTGCAGTTCTGATGTATGTGCATCACATGTTGTAAAGTGGGCAAATTCAAATGTAACAGGTGAGTGTTAATAAGTGCGAACTTGCTTCAGAACCCATCCATGTGAGCAACGAGGTCTGATGCAGTCTAGTCGATGTCTTGCAGTTGCAGATTCAAACAATTCAGGTTATGTCTCTCAAAAATGCTGTATAACACAGAAAAACTGAATCTTCCAGTTTTTCCTGAAACTTCGTAGTATCAGAACTCTGCCTTTCAGAAAGGTGACACTCTGTGTTTTTTGTTGGAAAGAATCTCACGAGGCATTTTCCATGGCTTATCCATCACACTTCTCTGTATAGCTCCAAATTGTCCTACTATGCATCCACTTCATCAAGAAAGGCTACTATTTGTGATGGCTGAGTGATCTGTTTGCACCTCGTATTATGTTTGTAACTTTCATGACCACATTTATGATGTGATTAAAATACAGCGATTTTCCACACAGCGACTCTTGATGAATAATGCAGGGCAGAGTTGGGCAGTGCTTCAATAAACCTGGAAACCCAGCCCTTGAGCCATGCATAGCAGGTGCTCCATCTGTTACAACAACCAACAACTTTTTACAATCTCCAAAACCTGCAACAGCTTTCTGAAGCACACCAAAAATATCTGGACCCTTTGTTGTTCTGTGTAATGAGGCTAATTTCATAAGTTCTTCATGACATGCATGTTAAAATTACTATCAGTTGTCCATATGTATATCATAGCTGACTTACATTTGACACAGCTGTACTGTCGTCTAATGCCAAAGAAGAAACAATCAGGCATGATTTTCTTTAACTTTCCTTCTACGTGTTCATGGATATGTGAAACTCTTCACGAAACTGTACATAGCGATACTGTTTTGAATTTTTTTTTGCCATTTTGTCATCACCAAACGCCTTTCCCATTTGCACTGCACAGTCTTTCACTCTTTCACTCTCATGCAGTGGCTTTCTAGCCCATGCCATCTCAAGAGTGGCAAGATATGATGCAGTAAAACCCTAAGTTTGTACTGGTGTAACTCTAGCAAAACAACTCTGCTGCTTTAAAACTTTGCCTTTTAGATAAGCCACAGTGGCTTATCCCTGCATGTATTTCATTATTTGCTTTGTGATTGGTGCTGTGGTGATTTTTCAAGTGATATTCATTTCATTGTCATGACTTGCAAACATATGGGACATTGGGGCTTACCTCCATTTTAAGTACAAAGATATTCACGCTCCCACTGTGCATGGGCGACTTAGTGTTCTCTATCTTTCTTTTACTCATGATAAACTGTAAAGGCAGAAGAATCAGCCACTGGTGTCTCAGTGAGCCATTTCCTACCTCACTCATAGCACAGCAGACAGAGTCCTGATGTTTCAGGGTATTGAATTTCCTTGTGTTCAGCATACATGCAACCCAAAGAAGTGCACAACCATTCTCTCTAGCAATCAGTCTTCCATATTGAAACAAGCACTTGATACCCACGGTATGTTTATCACAGCTCCCCCACCACCAAAAAAAAAGGTTGAGAAATAAGAAATGTCATTGCAGAATAAATAATCTCTTAACTGTTAGTGAGCCAAATAAAATGACTTGGTGGTCCAGATGCGACCATTGGGCTGCAGGTGACCCATCCTTGCTTTAGGTGTCTAAGTTTGGTATCCGGTACTTCCTTTGCTTGACTATCTTTTCGAGGAGCAAAGTAAAATGGTAAAAGATACTGACATCGGGGTCTGCCCTGTTTCTAGACATGCTGTTTGTGCTTCATATGATGCATCGTATATTGGTGAGAACTGTGGCATCTGGCATCACTCTTGGCCAGTAGGTATTCTTGGCTTTAGTCATCCAGCCCCTTTGCTAATGGCTCAAGACAAGGTGCAAGTTCTTACCTTTGAGGATTGTTCAGTAGCAAAACCAGTGATATGCTGGAGAAGATAAAATTAGCTCTGCTGCTTGATCATTCAGGTTGACCCAGCCTAGTTTAAAAGAAGCAGGATTTCTTCTCCTATCTTCTAGGTTCCAGAGGCAATGCATGTGCATGTCAGCAACAAAAGAAATAAGATAAGGGGAGATGTTAAATGCAGAGATCTAGTTCTTACGATGAACATTCATCTTTGGCACTCTTCGAGCCTCAGATTTTATGGGTAGCCTGACAGCCTAGTCCAAGACTCTATTTTTGTTACCCTGCACTTCTGCCCTTCCCTTTGGTGGTTATTTGGCTCATTTCTTTGTTGTGGAATTATTCTAGATTATTGGGTGATGGAGGTAATCCCGCTTTGTATATGTGATCTAATTTTTCTCCGTGTTGCTTCCCAACCCCGCTTCCTCATTTCTTTTCAGGGATTTCTAGCCCAATGTACTGCTCAGAGCAGAAGTGGATTTCTTATTGAGAATATGGGAGCCTGAAGAGAAATGTCAAAACAGTACAGAAGGAAAGACTTTTCTGTGAGGTAGTTCCTGCAGCTCAGAAGGGGAGAGGCAATTCCTGATTTAGTCCTAAGTGGAGCACAGACTCTGGTCCGAGAGGTGAATATAGTTGAACTGCTTGGTGATAGCAACCATAATATAATCAAACTTAGCATCCTTGGTGTGGGGAGAAATACCAGAGAAGCCCACCACAGTAGCATTTAACTTCAGAAAGGTGCTGTCAAGACTAAATCCCCACTCTGACACTTCGAGTACAGAAGGTAGGGGCCTTCAAGGATTCTAAAAATTAATACTTGCCATTCCAGGTTTGTATTAAACTCCCAAGGTTACAGCTTTTCTCTGACCTTGGCTTGGTAAACGCTGCCACCACCCAAATGCAAAAAAAAAAAAAAAAAAACCTCGGACCCAAGAAGGAACACTTGGGAATTCCTCCCTGTGGGGTACCCTCAAGCCCTTTCACCCAAATATGAAATTGTAGAACTACTAAGTGTGGTATGTAACCTGTCATTTAAATCAGCTTCTGTACCAGAACACTGGAGGATAGCTAATGTGACACCAATTTTTTTTAAAAAGGCTCCAGAGACAATCCTGGCAGTTGCAGGCTAATAAGCCTAACTTTGGTACCAGGCAAATTGGTTTAAATTATAGTAAAGAACAGAATGATCAGACACCTAGATGATCACGATTTATTAAGGAAGAGTTAACAGCAGTTTTGTAAAGGGAAATTATGCCCCCCATATCCATTCAGATTTTTTGAGGGGTTTAACAAACATGTGAACAAGGGTGATCTAGTGGATATAGTGTACTTGGACTTTCAGGAAGCCTTTGACAAGGTCCGTGGGGAGAGGTAAATAGCAGGGTCCCCTGGGGATCTGTACTGAGACCAGTGCTGTTCAAAATATTCATACATGATCTGGAAAAAGGGATAAACAGTGAGGATATAAAACTATTCAAGATATTTAAGTCCAAAGTAGACTGCCAAGAGTTACAAATGGATCTCACAAAACTGAGTGACTGGGCAACAAAATGGCAGATGAAATTCAATGTTGATTAATGCAAAGTAATGCACATTAGAAAATATAATTCCAATTATACGGACAAAATGATGGGATCTAAATTAGATGTTATAACTCAAGAACGAGTTATTGTGAATGGTTCTCTGAAAACATCCACTCAACGTGCAGCAGCAGGTAAAAAAGCTTACAATGTTAGGAACCATTAGGAAAGAGATAAGTAGTAAATATAGTAATATACAGTAAATATAATAATGCCACTATATAAATCCACGGTACACCCACACCTTGAATACTGTGTGCAGTTCTGAGGAGAGATTTAAAAGACTGGGACTGTTCATCTTGGAGAAGAGATGACTAAGGGGGGGATATGTTGGGGGTCTATAAAATCATGAATGGTGTGGAGAAAGTGAATAAAGGTTGTTTACTCCTTCCCGTAACACAAAAACCAGGGGCCACTCAATGAAATTAATAGGCAGCATGTTTAAAACAAACAAAAGGAAACACTTCTTCACACAATGTACAGTTCACCTGTGGAACTTGTTGCAAGGGATGTTGTGAAATCCAAAAGTATAACTTGGTTCAAAAAACAATTAGATAAGTTCATGGAGGATAGGTCCAGCCATGGCTATTAGCCAAGATGGGCCATGATTGGGTCTCCCTAGCCTATGACTGCCAACAGCTGGGAGCAGACGATGGGATGGATCTCTTAATGATTGTCATTTCTGTTCATTCTCCCTGAAGCATCTGGCACTGGCTACTGTTGGAAGACAGGCTACATGGACCATTGTATAGCCATTCTTATGTTCTCATTTAAAAAAAACAAAATTCCAAAAATTGCCTTCATTTCATCATGGACTTGAGAAAGTTAAACGGTTACATTAGAGTTCAGATTTTACATGCTGATTTTACCTATTATCCCAGTCCTTCTGTTATTCCTACCTATATCCCTGTAAGACTGGTTTGGGGCTCTCAATATAGAAGATACATATTTTCATGTAGCTTTCAGACTGGCCTGAAAGTAATTATGCTTTTGTATAGAAACAGTTGTGACCAATAGCATTCTTGGATCTGGCTTCTATAGAGTGGTGTTCATTAAATATCTGGTTAGATCAGGGGTTCTCAAACTTCATTGCACCACCTGACAACAAAAATTACTACACGACCCCAGGAGCAGGGACAGAAGCCTGAGCCTGCCCTAGCCCCACCACCCCGGGTGGAGGGGGGCAAAGCCGAAGCTCAAGGGCATCAGCCCCGGGGGTGTGTGTGCTGTAACCTGAGCCCCGCTGCCCAGGGCTGAAGTCCTCGGGCTGAAGTCCCGGGCGGTGGGCCTTGGGCTTCAGCCCTGGGCCCCAGCAAGTCTAAGCCAGCCCTGGCGACCCCATTTGGGGTCCTGACCCACAGTTTGAGAACCGCTGGGTTAGATAATAGCGTACTTCAGGCATCAGTGTATACATGTGTGTCTATACCAGGAAAATTTGCTTGACCTTCATGGTGACTGGAAGATGTGGAAAAGTAGATTCCATATATCAGATGGACTTTTCAGTCTTTTGTCTGTTCTCCATGGCTGCATGTGCAAGACAAGACAGCAAAGTTCTACTTTAACAAGCAGGAAGGTGCTTGTCTCTGTGACTAGTATCTGGCTCATCGAATTTACATGATGTACCTCCAGCTGGTTGGCAAAGAAAATGTGTTGTCAGATAAGAAAAATCATAGAAGCGATGACCAGAGGAAGTGGTCTCTGAAACAGTTGATGGTAGAGCTGTTGTTCAGGAGGTGGAGTTATCATTTCCTAGATCTTTGTGTCACAACTAGCAATAGAAACGGTCCACAGTTTTATTTCAGGATAGGAGTGGACAGAAACTCAATAAGATGTGGTCCTGTTGGATTGGAGCAGAGACTATGCTTTCCCACTGATTCCATTGCTTCTACTGATCTGGAAAATAGAACAAGTCTAGGGTCAAGGATCATCCTGATCACTCCAGATTGGATCAGGCAGTACTGTTACATGGATATCCCAAGAACACATTTCCTTCTGCATCCAAACCCAGAGACACTTTACTTCATTGTTTGACTCATGGGACTTTGACTACTTCTGGTGAAGCATGAAGCAGCATCTTGCTGCAATTCAAGAAGCTGTTCACCCTGCAATGTAACTTCCCGAAATGGAAATGGACAAGGGTTTCAGTATAGGCATCTAATAACCTGACCCTATACCCTTGCACCCATGTCGTTGATTTTGGAGTATTTATTATACTTAAGTTTCTCATCCTGTCCTTGTCATTGATCAAAATACATCTGTCTGCTATTTTTTAATACTAGCTTCTAGTTGAAACTGAAAAGCCTTCTTAGTGTCATGGGGTTCTTTGAAGGATTGGTGGTTGTCCTTATACTGGGCAGACAACTTCACTGATATGACATCTCAAATTCACCTTCTGAACCTTTGGAAGGGTGCTCTTTATTTCACCTATCACTAAAGGCAGCACTTTCATCACAGTTACATCTGCAAGAGAGGAATGAGTGCATTGCAGCCTTTAATGATTGATCCTTCCATTACTGCATTCCCTAACGACAGAGCTGTCAGGCAAGCTCATCCATTTTTTTTTCTTTAAAATAATGTTTGAGTTCTACCTGAACACAGGCATTAGTCTTCTAGGGTTTTTTTTTAACCAAACCCTACGTTCCGTGTCCTAGAAGTTAAGTGCATCAAGTTTTGTCCTGTGTAGAGAAGACAAAGATATTTTGGAAATTGCCTAGATTTTTTTGTAGCCTTAGTGGATCAGTATACAGGGAATGCTGAGTGACTGTCTAGATTATGCACTGGCATGTGTGCTTTATCTGTCATGTAAGCACTTGAGATCTTGGGGCCCACATTGCAGGGTTACTCAGTTTTCCAGTGGGTTCTCTGTTGTGATAGAAACATTACAATCTACAGGGCTGCCTAGCTGGGGTTCTATTCAAAGGTTTACTGAACACTGCTCTCTTGGTTTATCATCTAGATCTGATATTTGCTTTGGAGAACTGTTCTATAATCCTTGTTTAATTAAAATGTCTCAGCTCACCTTTGTTGGGGTTGTCCTGTTAACTGGACTTCCATAACTGAGAGTATACAGAAGCAGGCTGCCTTGTAGAAGGAGAGAGATTACCTAGTAGTAACTAGTTCTTCAGGAATGTTTACTCCGTATTTTCACATAGCCTGATCATCTCTTCTTGCCCAGAGTTGTCACTTTAAGGATCTTAAGGTTCAGCAGAAGAAACTCAGGTGGTTCACCGAAAACCTCTGATCTGAACATTTGGTGCCATGAGAAGGCACTTACATGGTACTAATAGGCACTTCTTTTCTAGAAAGATCCTGAAGCTCGCTGGCACTTGGAGAAGGAGGTTGATGTGTGGCTGCATGTGAATATGCACAGGCAACACTCCAGAAGAATTAATTGAAACTTTATGAAAAATAATAAATAGAGAATGGTCAAAAAACAAAAAGGAGTAGGCAAAGGCAAATAATATAATAGGGAAAAGTTTAGAATTGGAATATTAGAACAGGCATTGGACATTTATAAGCTAATTATTAAAAAGGAGAAAAGTTGAACTAATAAGATGCATGCCTTGATCACTCTGCTTGCATGTTGTATCACTTTTCCTCAGCCTTTGGTTTTCTGTCTCTTTAAGGGCCTTGTCTGCACTAGAGAAATTTACTATTCTAAGAAACATTTGTGGTCTCCCAGCACACTTGTCAAGCATCTTACATACACATTCTCCATACAGTTAAATGTATTCCAAATATCATTTGGATTGGACTTGTGTTCTGCAGGTCTACATATTGGTTCAAGCTGCAGCAATTTAGTGGCAGTATGGAGCCAGTGTAGTAGTAAACTAATTCATATTGTCCTTCCACTCAAGTCATAGAATCATAGAATATCAGAGTTGGAAGGGACCTCAAGAGGTCATCTAGTCCAACTCCCTGCTCAAAGCAGGACCAATTCCCAACTAAATCATCCCAGCCAGGGCTTTGTCAAGCCGGGCCTTAAAAACCTCCAAGGAAGGAGACTCCACCACCTCCCTAGGTAACGCATTCCAGTGCTTCACCACCCTCCTAGTGAAATAGTGTTTCCTAATATCCAACCTAGACCTCCCCCACTGCAACTTGAGACCATTGCTCCTTGTTCTGTCATCTGCCACCACTGAGAACAGCCGAACTCCATCCTCTTTGGAACCCCCCCTCAGGTAGTTGAAAGCAGCTATCAAATGCCCCCTCATTCTTCTCTTCTGGAGACTAAACAATCCCAGTTCCCTCAGCCTCTCCTCATAAGTCATGTGCTCCAGACCCCTAATCATTTTTGTTGCCCTCCGCTGGACTCTTTCCAATTTTTTCCACATCCTTCTTGTAGTGTGGGGCCCAAAACTGGACACAGTACTCCAGATGAGGCCTCACCAATGTCCAATAAAGGTGAACGATCACGTTCCTCGATCTGCTGGCAATGCCCCTACTTATACAGCCCAAAATGCCATTAGCCTTCTTGGCAACAAGAGCACACTGTTGACTCATATCCAGCTTCTCGTCCACTGTGACCCCTAGGTCCTTTTCTGCAGAACTGCTACCTAGCCATTCGGTCCCTAGTCTGTAGCAGTGCATGGGATTCTTCCGTCCTAAGTGCAGGACTCTGCACTTATCCTTGTTGAACCTCATCAGGTTTTTTTTGGCCCAATCCTCTAATTTGTCTAGGTCCCTCTGTATCCGATCCCTACCCTCTAGTGTATCTACCACGCCTCCTAGTTTAGTGTCATCTGCAAACTTGCTGAGAGTGCAGTCCACACCATCCTCCAGATCATTAATAAAGATATTAAACAAAACCGGCCCCAGGACCGACCCTTGGGGCACTCCGCTTGAAACCGGCTGCCAACTAGACATGGAGCCATTGATCACTACCCTTTGAGCCCGACGATCTAGCCAGCTTTCTATCCACCTTACAGTCCATTCATCCAGCCCATACTTCTTTAACTTGGCGGCAAGAATACTGTGGGAGACCGTATCAAAAGCTTTGCTAAAGTCAAGGAATAACACATCCACTGCTTTCCCCTCATCCGCAGTCCCACAGTGCTTCAGTCAGTACTGAGGTTGTTTGTCTGGTCTACTTTGTGCACCCTACTGCACAGGAGTCTGCTTGACTAGAAGCCATCTACCTGTATAATAGCACGACACAAACCATAGAGCTCAGTGCAGACAGCTTGCATTGCAAGCAACTTCTTTCACAATTGCAAGCTTCTTTGATTGTGAACATTGCAAGTATTACCAGGATGTCTTAAAGGAGAACCTTTATTGACTGTGTTGCTGCCTGGCTCAGATATTTGGGCCCAAATCATCTTATGGGATGAGAAAATCCAGAAGCAGCTGGCCAGTGGTGTTAAATGCTCTTACATACATAGAACCAGTCATCTGCATGCTTGGTATAACCTGAGTTTATAAGCCATGCTGGGATAAAATCAAAAACCGAAAGTACAGCCTAAAGTTAATGATGACATCAGAAGACTCAAGTCCTGGCATAGAATTTTTCATTTGTACAACCGTCTGGCGAGGAGCCTGAAGACTCACTCCACTGCTCAGCCTGAGATGCTCCCAAACATAATGAAAAAATACTTTGTAGCATGATTATTCAGAGGAGACGAGAACACCATTACCAAATAGGAGGAATGGGGGTGAGGGAGCCTGACCAGGAGTTGCCCAGATCACAAGATCCATTTGTAGGATGGAGGCCCAGATCCTGAGATGACTGAGCTGGTTCCGCATGAGGAAGTGGAATCTGGAGATGAGCAAAGCTTTATCAGGTATGCAGCTTACTATTGTATAAAGTACTGATGGGGACTGATTTTTTTTTCAGATTCTGGGGCTGAGAGAAATTTTTCTGGCTTCTTATGAATGCATCCTTAATATTTGTGAATGGGCAGATATAGTCTTATGTGAAGATGGAAGTGTCCACCTCTCCTTCTCCCTGCTCTGCCAGTCCCCACTCCCCCCTTCATCCTCTCTGCCATAGTACAAGTAACAGCCCCACAGCAGACCACTCAAAACAGTTATTCCCCCATAACTGGTCTTTCTTGGAGCCACCCTTCCATTCCTCTCACTTGTGGTACCCTTTTCAGCGTCATGACCTGCCAGTTATGGTAAGAGGAAGTGCTTGACTTGGCACTTACGGCAGCTGGCTGTGCTATACCATGTAGCCACATACAAAAATGGGGATTTTTTTTTAAATGTCACATGAAACACCAATGGAAAAATAAAAACAGCTGGACCTGTAAGTTACTGTAATAAGTTAATTAGTGGACGCTTGCCAAAGCATTTACCTTACATTGTATTGACTAGCCCATATGGCATCCAGCCATTTCTATACAGCATGCACAACTTGGCTATCTGCAATCACATTAGCGTTTGTCTTTCTAATGAACTGTTTGTATGGCAACTTCTCCAAAGTTAATATAAAGATTTTTTTTTTTTTTTTTTTTTAATGCATATCTCCAAGGTAGCTAACCAAGCCTCACCAGTCATGGAGCTTCTCATTGGATATCATCTGCAAAAAAATCAAAAACCCTCATTTTCCAAGATCCTACTTTTGAGTAATAAGTAACTTTTTTATACCATTTTGGCATTATGCACTACATATCTCCCTTCCCCTGCTCTAAAATAGTACCACACCTCTCCATAGTTTTAAGTGTTGTGTGAGAATTGGGAACATATGTCCTTAACATTCTGTGTTGAATGGCTCTGGATTAGCTATTGGAATTTAAAAAAGAGAAGAGGAAGTTTCTTTTGTCTCATTTGTTGACATTTCATGGGACGTGTGAGGGATTGCGGTGAGTGTTAATTCGATCATATCTTGTTTTCTCTGTCAGGGCTTGCTGTCCAGCTGTGCATATTGTCCAGACTCCATGTTGGTGGCACAGTTGAAAGGACCAATTCATCAAAGCGCAAAGGAATGTGAACAGAGAATTAGTATGAATTTACCACTTTGAGGAGTGAAAGACGAGGCAGTCCTGAACACGCCCCGAAGGCAGGAACAGTTCCAGCAGGAGGACAGAACTCATGCAAAAATATAGACAGCAGAATGCACAGGGAGGCAGAGTTTCAGCAGCCATTATCTAATGACTATTAAAGACCCAAAAGAAACTGCCTGCTGCTCTGTCCCCACAACTAGAGTCTGCTTCTGCACTGCCATGTGCTGCCCGATACCGTGCCCTCCCGAAAGCAGAGAATACAACTTTTTGGATTGGGACCTACCTCTTTGGCTCTCTCCCAGCCATTCTCCAGACATTCAACCCCTGTTTTTGACACAGGGAAAGAAGATTGTTTCTGCAGCTGGACTCCCTTATTAAAACACAGTTTTGTTTTTGGAAAAAAAGGCATTGTTTTTTAATGTTGTTGATACTTAATATAAGGTGATACTGTCTCCATTATAACAAATCAATAAAAAATGTACATAGCATAAATGTGCTAGGTTATCAACAGTGTTGTGCTATCTAGTCCTTCATTCTTCACTGTATAAAAAAAGGTATTTTCAAGTAGTCATAAAAAGAAACAAAGCATTAGTCCTTGGTGCCCTCTGTTTCAGATCTGTAGCGCATGCTCACCAGACGTAGTGTTGTCATCCTTCAGCTGCATCTACATGATTTTCTAGCTGTGAAAAAGTAGAGGGCAAGCTGTCTGAGCCACTGTAGTCTTTACTGACCACCTCTCCTTTGTTTTCACTTATGTTATGTAAAATGCAACAAGCAGATATGATCATGGTAATACTAGTCATGGAACAGTCAACAGACAATCTACATCTTGCTTTCAGTATCCCAGAAGCACACTTCACCACCATCCTGCATTGGTGTGTAGTGGAATCTTCTACCTTTGTTTATGTAGTTGGGGAAGTTTTAATGAGCCACGGCAGTACTGGGTAGACAGGATCACCTGGGAGCACAGTGGGGATGGAAACACCCATAATGTCAATATTAGTGGGAATAGTTTTTCACTTTTCCTGTTTTTGAGAAGTCCAGAGTTTGGTGGTGGGCGTGTGCGGTTTGTTTCAAGTCCTGGCTTCGCGCACTTTTCCAGGCTACTGTATGTCCATGCCCAGGGCTTCCCAGGGAGATACACATGGACTGCATCGTCATGGAAACAGTTTCCTTCCTGTTATGTATTTCTCGGCTTGTTGTGCTCAGACACGGAATGGGCATGCGGATTCCATTAATGGCTCTGTCAGTTTGGGGAGCCCAGCCACTTAAATTATTTGGTCTCTGGCATGTTAGCAGTCTTGATTACTTGTCCCTGTAACACACACAGTATTTGTTACAGTGCAAACCCCCAGCACAACAGCATTCACAATGGACTTCCCAACTGGGTTTCCATCTGGACAGTAGAAGACTAGGTTAGTCAACTTCTGCAGTGTTATGGCTGCTCACTTTTCCATAGTGAAGGAGATCTCTCGTCGTCTGGTACTGCTGTGTCAGGGGCAAGCTCAGCGCATAGTTCCAGGGAAGTCTCCTTTGATCCTGAAGTTCTTGCAATCTCTTACACAAATATTCAAGTGTATATTATTATACTGCACATTCAAAAATGAAACCCTACCCCAGTATGTGTCTCTAGGCACAGCATGTTGACCAAAATGACTGTCACCCATCCACCCTACCTCAGGGGTATATTTCTGTTATGGACTGGAAACCACCACTCACCCCCACATACGACACTATGGAATCAGCCACATTCCATCCTTCAGTTCTAAGTCAGATACCAACATCTTGCATCTTAACCTCTATATTTATACCAGAGACTTTTCTCTGTCTAGTTTTTTTTGCCACATCTATTGTAGTAATTGAACACCTTACAACTAATAGCAAACTAACACTGGCCAGTACAAACCAGCTAGTACTAGCATGATTTCACTCTCATCGCACACTAGGGAGAAGTTAATTGTTCAGAGCACACGCGTGTGTGTGTATATAATTATATAAACATGGGATGGTGGTCGGTCTAGGTGATCAGCATTTTTAATAATCAGGGGTCTTATGTATGTGCCTAAAAAGGGATTTAGGATGGTGCTTGAATGACTTAAAAGCACAAGTTCCACTAACTTTCAGTGGGATTTGTGTTCCTGAGTTATTAGATGCTTTTGAATATCCCTCCCTTAGGAATGTAACTCTGGTAACTCATGTTTTGAAAATCCTGGTCAGAGCTTGTAATAGAACTTTGGTTGCAACCATATCTGTGAAGCTGTGTCCATGGCTCTACAACAAGACAAACCTCAGTGTTGTGGTTCACTAAATGAAATCTAGCACTTGCAATATTTCTCCACTGATAGAATTAAACTTGTGCACCTTTGTGTTTTGTTTTGTTTTTCTCTCTGCCATTTGCTGCTGTTTGGTAGTAACAATACCGTTGTGTTACTTTTGAAAACTCTTTGATGTGTTAGTAAGAGATAGTTAAGGCAGGCTAATAAGAAAATGTTTTTTTTTCCCCTTCAGATCCAGACATTTAATGTTGAAGCACCATGCCAGACTGTGGAAGATTTAACGAATGGGGTTGTGATGGCCCAGGTGCTTCAAAAGATGTAAGAACAAATTGTTTAATGATTTGTGGATTTTTTGCATGCAGAATAGATCATTTGTAAATGTGCCCAATTATCTAAATGTAAGTATGTTTTCATATTAAAAGTTGACCAGTATCCAGTAAGGACTCAGCCTCCTAAACTTAGTTTGTGTTTTCACCTAAAGCATAACTAACAGTTATTTGAAAATGGAGAAAAACATGTGAAAAGTACAACTCATTTAAGGCAAAAGAAGTACCTGGTCAAAGAGTTTGTGTACGAAGTTTCAACTTTATTGAGAAATAAGATGGTTAAACTTAAGAAAAATACTTTTTACACCTCTGTTAAAAAGTTTGGTTTCAATTTGAGTAATAATGCAAAATAGCTTATTAGTTGAGGACAATTTATGAAAAGTACTAAATACATACTATGTCATAAATTACAATATGTTGTAGTGATAAATCTTGAGGCTGCTATAACTGTCAAAAAGTTTTAATAACTCACCATATTGCCATCCTTTTTAGTAGTGTCAGTGGGGAGTTCCATATTGAACAGACATGGGTAATTTATTATTATTTCATCTGCTGGAGTTAATCCCTTCAGGTCATGGTTGAGTCAAACCGGCAAGGCAGTGTAAGGAAACTTGATGCTCGTGTAATACAAGGTTTACGTTAAACAGAGAGGGTCTATTTCTAATACTGCCAATCTAGCACCATTCAAAGACATTCAATTCCTAAAAGATTAAGTGGGGGGAAAAAACCTCTCTGTACTTGGGATTGTCATGATTTTTTGTAATAGGCCTTTGATGGAGCCAATTATGGATTAAGATACCGTATACACTGATTCAGAATGTATCACTGTAGTTTGTTGGTAAATGAGGTTTATTTTCAATGCTTATTGTCAAGTGTATCATACTTACCTATCGTTTATAGAGAGATTTCTGCTTCTGTTTTGAGACTAGGAATAAGCATCTGATATGGCAGGTGCTTGTCCCCCACTTTACAGCAGCCAAAGAGGGCCTTCCTCTCTGGCTTTTCCTTCCAGGGAGCCTGATACCCCCTGGGGTACATTTGGGGTGAAAAAATCTGGCCCGAAGATCAACCCTGGCGTGCAATGGGGCGAGCTGGTTGGCAACTTAGTCCCTGGGCCAGCAGGTCAACCCTATTCTCCCAAAAATGGGGGAGGTGGCTGCTGAGTCTGGCCCTACCCACCCCCTCTGGCCTTGGGAACTAGTAAATATGGACAATAGGCATGATTCAATATGACAATTCCTACATTCTTATAAAGAGTCAAGGGACCAATTTTATTCCTTAATATGGAGGAGGTACAGAACACAACCAAAATAATTGCTTGACAAAAACAAATAAACAAATCTAAAAGTAGTTTTCTGTACAAATCCACCAAAAGGAAGATTAGGAAATCAAAAAGAATAAAAATAGGTGTTAGTTTTTCATCAGCAGTCCCTTGTTCCACAGAGGGAAGGAGTAGCAGTCTGCCTGCAGTACACAGGAGAAAGTGGAAGGAAACTCAGAATTTGCCTAATATTTTGAGGCAATGCTTAAAAAGTTTTGTAAGAGGACTTAATATGTGGGAAGATAAATTAGGAACTGAAGAGGATAATCCTGATTTAAAAATGCAGAAAATATTCCCCTCCTCCCTGGAACTTTTAAGAAGGTCCTATGCTGTATAGTTTCATTCTGCTCTGGAGGAATTTGTATAATATAATTTAGGAAATGCAAATAAGCCCAACAGAAAAGTAATGCAAAAAAGCAGATTTCATGGAGATTTTCCAGACTTGGCTGTTTTACTGAAGTAACAAATAAACCCGCAAAGAGCAACATCTTTGGCACATATCCCACAGATAAGTTGAAGTCCTCCTACACAGAAGCATCAGTTATGAAATCTACGCTACCCTGTACATGCTTTGTATGCTATCCCTCGGGGGAGGGATAGCTCAGTGGTTTGAGCATTGGCCTGCTAAACCCAGGGTTGTGAGTTCAATCCTTGAGGGGGCCATTTGGGGATTTAGTTGGGGATTGATCCTGCTTTAAGCAGGGGGTTGGACTAGATGATTTCCTGAGGTCCCTTCCAACCCTAATAATCTATGATTCTATGAAAGGAATCCTGGTATGTTCAAACAATACGTCAACAGTCCTAGTTGCTCCTAAGTGTGATTAAAAACTCTCTAATATTCAAATGTTGTTGCTTAGGGGACATTAAAGAGGATACAAAAAAGAAAACGTGTATAATATGCCCAATTTTAAACTAGCACCATCATTACTGTTCTATGTATCGTGAAAGATGAATAAGTCAGTGTTTTAGGCCTAAAAAACGGGAAAACCCCAACATAAATCAGGTACTGTAACAAAATTAATCTAAAAACGGACTCTCACCATCTGAAGCAGGACAGAACATGACAGAATATACTGAGGGAAGGTGAGCACTTGGGATAAGAGATTTTGTTAGTAAATATTGTAAGAAGTTGAGATTTTAGCTTAACCGTTCTTGAATCATGTTTCAGAACATTCATGAAAATGAGACCATATTGTTACATTATATAGTTTGAATATTTGTTAATCATAAAGTTACGCACATGAAAGATCATAGCGGTACATTGTATAGTTTGGGTAGTCATTAATCATGAAATGATGCATCTGCTTCATACTGTGTATGTCCCATAACTTCATCACTAATCAGCAGTTGATAGGATTATTTTCTGTATCCACCTGTTGGCCAACACATGTGGCTGATTGGTGTGTACAGTTCAAAATAGGGCTCTCTAGGAATTATGTCATAGAATCATAGAATATCAGGGTTTGGAAGGGACCTCAGGAGGTCATCTAGTCCAGCCCCCTGCTCAAAGCAGGACTAATCCCTAGGCAGCTTTTTGCCCCGATCCCTAAATGGCCCCCTCAAGGATCGAACTCACAACCCTGGGTTTAGCAGGCCAATGCTCAAACCACTGAGCTATCCTTCCCCCCTTGTCTTGTATATACCAAAAATAAAACTCTTGGGTGACATGGGAAGGGAAAGCTCAGTAGTCTTATTGATCATATTTTTAACCTTTTTGTTGGGCCTTGTATCTTGCACACTTCCAGGGGCAGTGTCCCAAGAAAATCAACCCTGACTTATTGTTTCCAGCTGCACAGGGGATATTTATTTATGGTGTGTGGTCATAATAGGTGAAATGTGTACAGTATAAAATTTGCGTTTCCATAGCAGCATTTGAAATGGAATGCTACCCCATCTAACAATGGTCTGTGATGGGATGTTAGATGGGGTGGGATCTGAGTTACTACAGAGAATTCTTTCCTGGGTGCTGGCTGGTGAGTCTTGCCCACATGCTCAGGGTTTAACTGATATTGGGGGTCGGGAAGGAATTTTCCTCCAGGGCAGATTGGCAGAGGCCCTGGAGGTTTTTCGCCTTCCTCTGCAGCGTGGGGCATGGGTCACTTGCTGGAGGATTCTCTGCACCTTGAGGTCTTTAAACCAGTATTTGAGGACTTCAATAACTCAGGCATAGGTTAGGGATTTGTTACAGGAGTGGGTGGGTGAGATTCTGTGGCCTGCGTTGTGCAGGAGGTCAGACTAGATGATCATAATGGTCTTTTCTGACCTTAAAGTCTATGAGTCTATGATACTTCAGTGATTGCTTTTGTTATCACTTTCCCCCCCTCGCTTCAGTGAATGCTAACTTCAGTTCACTTTCCCCATGCAACCAGTGGTTTGTAATGAAGGTCAACTAAGCAATTTGTAAGTTCAGGTGATAACCCCGTCCAATAATTTGGGCCCATCTAAATAGACTTTGTGGCTTTCAAAGCTCCTGTTAATTGAACTTCATTGCACAGGCATGCTAGATGGCAAATTTCTAGTTACAGATATACATAGATAGGGTTCACAGTAATTTTGAATGTCTTACTGCTGAGAAACACTTTGGAGCAAAAGAGTCATAATGACAGCTGATTTTGAATTTTTTCAAAGTAGTCATCAGGTATTATATCATTTAAAAAGAAAATTACAATTGCTTCTTCTTTTGTAGTGTGGACGCCTCGATGGATTCTTTTAGGTTCTCAGATATCTATGGCCGTAAACCCAGTAGCCAGTGATCACCTATGTCTCAGAAAGCTTGCCCATAAGTCTAACACATTATGAGTACCTCTAAGAACTCAGCTGGTAAGGTGATTGGGAACCATCAGGCAAAACCATTTTAGAAAATACAGAGGAAAAACATTAGCTCCCATCAGCTATTTAAAAAATATATATATACACAATTTGAAACAGCCAGTAAAGTTTTACTTTTGCTCCTTCAATTCAAACAGGTACCACAGAAAGGACTCTTAGTCCAGAGGCAGGCGGGACTGTTCAAGCAAAGGAGGGGGAGTCCAGGGCTGACTTCTCCAGTCCACCATTCCTTCTAGATCAGCAGCATGACTCCCACTCCTGTCCCAAGACAACCAACTAATTGGGGAAAAACTGTCGCAGGAGTAGAAATGCATGACAGGAGACAGGTGGGTGCTAGAAGTTATTCAGAAGAGTTGTTGGGTAAAGTTAAAACAAAGATTTGAGCACTCCAGCAACATCCTTGAATTCAGTGAAGAGCAAATTCATTTCAGAAGCCAATAGATCACTTACTGCGAATAGGTGCTATAGAGCCAGTACCACAGACGTGCTGTCTGGTGCTTACTCTAGTTAACTTCAGTAATCCCCCAGAAGATTTGAAGGGTTGTGAGAGTTTGATGTGAAAATCTCTCAACAAGTGCACCTTATTAGAATGGAAAGCTGAAGTCAATCAGGTGACTGACTATTGCATCATATCAGTCCCTTTGAGAAAGGTAAACTGTATTATTCCTGCCTGAATTTCTTGAGAATTATATCCATTTCTAGATGGCATCAGGAGTTTCATCAAGAGAAATCAATCCATTTTGTAAAAGAGCATCAAGAAAGCAGACTGTCGCCAGAGAAGATTTCCACTTAGGGTGCTATTAGACTCCTGACAGGGTGTCAGTTTTCCATGAGTAACCGAAATACAGTCAGCAAGAACACAGCTAATTGGATCAGACAAAGTGTTGGATAGAAATCTGAAGATGTGGGCATGCTAGTTTCCTGCATCACTCTAGTGAT
The DNA here is from genome assembly GCF_002925995.2 of Terrapene triunguis. Classification (NCBI taxonomy): domain Eukaryota; kingdom Metazoa; phylum Chordata; order Testudines; family Emydidae; genus Terrapene; species Terrapene triunguis. The sequence continues at coordinate 1,439,949 of NW_020697743.1, read as the reverse complement.
CTGGGCCCGTCTCCGTATGTGGATAAGGCTGGCACGTCTTGTCACTGAAGCTCATGATGTTGAAAGTTCTGAACACAATAGTATCTGTTTCCCTCATAGTTTATCAACCTCTGCTTTGATGGAAGGGACTCACCAAGTGTTCATCGGGGCAGATTACAGTAGAACTAGAGAGGCAAAACCAAGTCAGTATTTTCTGTATTGGGACAGTGCTGGCTATTCCTGCCACAGTAGGCTTTTACTGGAGGCTGCTCTAGCCAAACTCATGGTTGGCATTCCATGACCATCAGAGATTCTAGGGTACGTTTTGAATGGAGCATTTACCAGCTGTGATGGGGCAAGGCCAGATGGCTACAGTAAAGTAGTGAGGAACAGGTATGTTAGCCCCAGGCTAAACAAATCCCTGGTACCATGGTAACCAAATGGCAGTTGCTCCAGGTTAATCAAGACACCTGGGGCCAATTAAGATCCTTCTAGAAGGCAGTGGAGATAGCTAGATTGGCTTCAGGTGTCCCACTCAATCAAGGACTGGCTGGAACTAGTTAAAAGCCTCCCAGTTAGTCAGTGCGGTGTGGGTGTCAGGAGCGAGCTGTGCTGTTGGAGGAACGAAGTAGTACAAATCCATATCAGGTGCAAGGAAGGAGACTGAGGTAATTGTGAAAAAGATATAGAGTGGGGGCTGCTGTGGGGAAGTAGCCCAGGGAATTGTACATGTCCTGTTTCCAAAAAGTCAGCTTCCATAGCTGCTAATTTTAGGGTCCCTGGGCTGGAGCCCGGAGTAGAGGGCGGGCCCGGGCTCCCCCTTCCCCTCCCTGATTAATCACTGATACTGGGAGACAACAGAGACTCTGCGAGGGAGGGTTGTTTCTCCTCACCTCCCTTGCTGGCTTATGATGAAAATGGCTCAGTAGACTGTGACCCTTGCCTCTAGAGAGGAGGGCTATGTGGAGGGTCACAGTGAGCCTCTGAGGTTAGCAAAATGTGTCAGGAAACGTAGGACCCACGGAGTCAAGGACAGAACTTTGTCACACAGCCTACAGTGATTGGAACCCTCACTGGGAGTGAAGTGTCATTCCTGGGCAAGTACAAATGGGAGCTGTGGAAGAAGACTCACTCATTTATGGATTCTCCCCCTAAAATGAAATATGATACATTTAAGACTAAAATGCAGATGCAGAGATGGGCAGATATCAGGTATGGGCATCCTGTGTTTTTGTCCCCTCCCAAGAAGACAGTGAAGGCAGTTGTCTGTTTGGTAATCATACCACACTCATTGCTGTGGTATCTGAGGAAGCCATAGATAATAGCTACTCTTGACTATCAGAATATGGTCCTCCGGGCTGAGCAGAACTGAGGTTGACTCCCAGATTTTGTACCTTTTCACTAGTGGCTGGCATACTTCTTTAATAATTTTCATGACTGTCATTCAGCAAGCTCCTCAGAATCATTTCCCCCTTCTCATGAGCATGGCCTCATTCTTGTCTGGCTTAAGTTTCAAACCAGCTGTCTCACAGGAAAATGTAAAACTATGTATCAGCATAAGGATGGCACTGCAGCCTGAAATGATTGAAGATGTCCATTAAGTGGCTTTCCATAGCCATTAAATGACTGGGGTGGTAGGAGGAAAACCTTGTGGCAGAACACAGGAGAGTACTGTAGGGCTTCCTTGAAAGCAAGGCACAGGTGATCATTCACAGCCCTCTTGATAAGTCACTCATATGAACCAATGCAGCGTGGTCAGTAAGTCTGCTGAAAGATACAAGAAGATCAACTTGGACACCCGACTTTTGTTCATAGCCGAGATCAACCAAAGATACTAGTGTGGTTTTTTTAGGTTTATCGAGCCCTCATGTAACTGGAGTCCATATAGTGCTACAGTTGTCCAGCTGATATTTTCTCACTAATCTCCAGAATGGGGAGATTACAGACTGAATGGAAAACAGAGTAAAACAAAGGATGGCTCCTTGTGCAAGGTGTTAAACACCACTTACTTTAAAAAAGGCTGGCATGATGCTTTCATGTAGTCATTAACAATCTTTGTCAATAGTGGAACCAAGCTTTTCTTGCTGGATTTATCTGTTCATGAGGGATAAGGGTTCATTTCACAGCTAATTGGACAAAGTCTATTTCACACACCTAGTGAGCTCTATCAGCGGAACCAGATGAAACTGTACCATGTATTTTGCATTTGCTGTTTCGTGCTTTTGTACTCTTGTGTCGGTAGTCATGGATCTGAGCTATGTCTCTGAATGGGAGCAATCTGGAGTCATAAGATTGCCTAGTACTTAAAATCATTCTTCCAGCTACGTGTTTGTAGATGCTGTGTCAGAGAAAAAGAAATATGCCTTAGCCTTCATCATAGTCTCCTTAGAGGAATGTGTAAAATAGCACCTGGAATCTGTTGAGTTGAGACACTTTCACCATTGTGATCTTCTGTCTCCTTTGCCATGTAATCTATCACAGACCATTTGTTAACTTGAGGACATTGTAGAGAAAGGGGATACGTGGGAGCCAGTGTACCAGAGGAAAAAGACAACAAAAATTTGTATGGTCTAGCCATCAAAGCACTAATCTATTGGTTGGCCAGCTGTATCCGGGCTTCATTTGGATCACAAGGCACATTAGTGGATTTGATCGATTCTAAATAAACGGATCCTCCCAAAAGATCTCAACATGGCTTAGACTTAATAACCGATATACTTTTTCCATACATTTTCCACTTCAACACCATTGGATAGAACAAAGCAATAACAGTGCACAATGGCAGCACAACTTTAAGTCAGCAATCTAAGAATACTTTTTCTTCTTGAAACTGCCTGGATGTTTACCCAGTTTGGAGACTCACTAGAGAAGTAGATCCTAATAGCCTTACTCATTGAAAAAGTGCCATCAGTTTTCTGACAACTGGTGGTCAAATTTTGATTTTATTTGTCATAAAAAATATGGGGTCCCCTATAGCAAAGTGCTCCGTGATACTATGCTGGCGGGCATTGCTTTAATACTGATTAAGATGTGGAAGTGTCACCTACTAAATCACTAATTTTTTTAATTGTTATTCTCTTTGTCTCTTCTTCATTCTGTTTGGCTGTTTGCTTTCTGCTTCATTCTGAAGGATGGACTCTGTATCTCTGTGTGTGTGTGAGAGAGAGAGAGCGAGAGAACGTGAGCACAGAAGCTTTTCTCTCTTTTTTGGTGTCTAGAAGCTGGTTTAAAAAAAAAAAAACATGATCTTGGATACTTTTTACTGGAACTGACCGTTACTTTTAGTTCCTGGCCTCTTTGTAGTTGGGAACATAACACTGTCAGAATTCTATGTTGGAGAATGGAAAATGTGATTTTGAATAAACAGTTACCAATAAGAAACATTCTCTCTTCTTAGCTAGTTTCTGAACCTTGGGGAGAAAGCCCTAGCAGTTGCTCTGGGAAGACGTCTGCCAGAGGGATAGAAAACAGAGGTGTATAGAAAATATAATGGCAGAAACAATAGTGTGCCCTCATCGAGTACTGTTTTCTATCTTGGTTGCCTCACCTCAGGAGCCAAAGTTGGAAAAAACTTGAAAGAAGGGTGACTGTAAAAACATTAAAGGTTTGACGGGGCTTACAAGGAAAATACTTTTAAAATGCTGGGATTTTTTTAGGATAGAAGGGAAGACAATTAAGCAGTTGCTCAGAGGTAAATATAAACTATGCTCCTTTTCAACTTTTTTCACTGTATGAGAATGGGTTTATTTGGTTTTTTTGGTTGATATTGAAGGGATTACATTTTAAAAGGAATATTTAAAGTTATCATGTGGGAACTCACTTCTCCAGGTATTCATAAGACGTACGTGTGGCTGGATTTAAAAAATCTATTAATTGTATCAATAATAACACATACAAGTATGCAAGCTAAATATGTTTATTGTAAGAGAATTCAAACTTCATGATTCCAGGCATCAGGTGATTGCTTGTGAGGATTGGAAAGAAAATTTTCCATTTGCAGAACATGGTACAAATTGGCTAGGTGCTTTGTCCAGCTATGCTGAAAGAAGGACAGGAAAGGTTGGACGTGGTTTAATTAGGCTGCAACTTTATTCTTAAATGTCTGGGCGTACCTGACAGATAAAAGTGTGCAATGCAGTTTATCATTTTAATATATACATGAGGGGCCCTCCCCCTTACCCAGCCTCATCCCCAGCCAACCCACTTCTGGGACTTCACCATCCCTCTCTCTTGGGGGCGCACACTTTATAACCCCCCTTGTTGGGGGGGGTTATAAAGAGGGAGGGGGTTGGCTCCCTGCCATAAAAGTCATAAGAGCACCGAACCATCCCCTCCCCTGCAGTTCTGCTCTTTAATGAAGCCTCCCTTAAATCTGTTCCCAGTCCTTTTTATCTGATCACTGTATCTCTTCCCTACGGAGTACCTACACTTGGACATCCACCCCATGTTTACATAAAGAGTTGCGACATCATAGCCTAACTCCCATTTCATGTTCACCCTAACTAAGCCCCTCCAATCCTGCTGTGGGGAAGGTGAAAAAAAACCCACTTGACCTTGGCCAATGTGGTGAGGGAAAAAATCCTTCTCTGCTCCCTGAGAAAGGAGCGAGTAGAGCGATGCCCACAGCAGATCCTAATAAAACTTCTGTGGGTCTGAGTGTGGGTGCTGCTCTGTCTGGTTCAGGTAAAAGAGGGTTTTTCCTGCACCGGCATGGACCTATATAATCCCCCCTCTATTCCGGTCACTGGCGGAGGGATGGGTCAGCGTCCTCATGCTGACCTGGTTTGTCGTTGCAGCAAAAAATCACTCACTGTCTCTCTACCACTCAAAGGGGTACACACCTTTTACAATAAACCAGACAACGGCCCCCATGGCTTAGGTGCGGTGGGGTCATTTTAAGAGTATTACAGTCACCTCAAAAGTACTAGGTAAGTATTGAAGGTATTTGGATAACACTATGATGTGTGATATAAATATTTATATAGACTATATTAATATCTATGTGTATATGCATTTAAATGAATATCAGTATAGGATTCATCTGGAATCTCTAGCTTGTTAGTACTAGAAATTGGTGTTTTTAATAGATATGCTAATTTTATTTATTTTATTTTCAGAGATCCAGCATACTTTGATGATAACTGGTTAAACAGAATCAAAACAGAAGTAGGAGACAATTGGAGGCTAAAGGTATTTTCTTCGTGCTTTGCTTTTCTGCAGTCAGTATTTTAGTTCTTAATAAAATATTTTTTCAGTATTAACTTATTCCTAAATTAAAATATTAGCTTACAGTAGAAGATATCGAACTAACTATAATAAATGTAATTAAGGATTTCTCATTTTCTAAAGTTGTTGGCTCTTGTAGAGTTTAATTCAATGTCAAAACCCAAGTTAACGGTGTAAATCCATTTCAGTAATTTATGAGAAAACTTATCAGAAAAATAAACCTTAAACGAACTTTGAATTTTTTTTTTAAAGAACATTTTAACAGGTAGGAAATGTGAATGAAGGTAACTTTTTTTTTAATTGCTAAGTATCGAAATGCCCAACTAAATTACCCTAAAAATCTTAAGTGCAGTTCAACAATGACTGGAAAAATGACATCTCGTTACTCTGTTTCTTAGGTATATTCAGTCATATCTATGATAAAGAGGTAAAATGATGCTACTCTTTACTACAGTGTCAGCTCAGCTGTGGAAGAGCAAACTATGCTGGTTTGGATTGTGTATAATCATCAGATTTGTTACCTAATTTCTAGTTCCACAGCCACTTGTGCAACTCAGTCACCTTGTAATAATAGCTTCAGTTACACTTTTATAAATCCTCATGTCACAGGTGTAATGGAGGGTGCTTTTCGACCTCCACAAACCAGAAAGAACACAGCTGGATGTTGAGATCCCAATGTGGGTTTGAGGAAAAATATCTTCAGTTGTAAATTGAACAAATTTGATCTGAAGATCATTGAGATGTAATCAGATGTGCAACCCTACCATGCCATCTTTGTAATCCCTTTTCAGGGTAGAACCACAGGTGAAAGATAAACTGCTACAAAAAAGTTGTTTGTGCCTCTTTATTGCTCTTCACCTTTTTCCATAAAAAGGTTGTTTGCTTGTTTTTCCTCCTAGAAATAACAAGCGTCGACTGCTGTTTTTCTTGATCGACTGGAGAACCACCGTCCATAACATCACAATAGGCTGAAAGTTCAGCTGCAGCTTTTGCAGCTCTCAGTTGAATTTGGGGGAAGGGAACTTTCTCCTACCAGTTTGTGAGGAGTTTGAATTTGACATGAACACTCCACTCATTCCTCCCTTGTCTCCCCCAAAAAAGTTTAAAGCAGCCATATTAAACTCTTCCCCTCCTAAATGAAGAGAGGGAAAAGCAGCAGCTGAGGTTTGTCTGTTGATGTCAGTATCTTAGTAGTTTTTCAGTCCTCCACTTCATAAATAAGAATGTTAAGAGCTAATACTTTTCATGCAAGGAGTGTACTAAAGGAAACAAACAAACAAAAAAAACTCCAACAACAATGCAGCCTTTGAGACCTTCATAAAAAACAGTAAAGGGCACAAACAAAATATTTAATTCTTCCTTTGTAGCCTGGCCACTTGCAGGGATCCTTGATATAAGGCGTATGACTATCTGACAAGTAGCACAGTTACAGTAGTTTGTCTTCAGCTCTCTATATTTTGGTCATTTGAAACGTGGGTAGTGGGGACATCTTCAATATGTATACTTTGATCGCTTACCTCCAGATTTAAGATGTCAGTAGCATGTATCTGTGAATATCCTTAATAGTGTTTCCCTGATGTTTTTTAATGATCAGAATGAAAACATTGATTATTGGATTAGCATTTTGTGTACTATCCCACAAGGCTCTGTTATAGTGAATAGAAGAATATTCTGACTGTTTGTCAAGCACGAGACAGAGCTCTGTTCCCTGTCTCCAGTGTTGCATGATGTAGTAATCAAATACATGCACTAGAAGTACAAATCAGTGAAGGGATCCAAGTATGGGGAATAGATGACGAGGTAGAATACTATGCAGCTGATCTTGTTTTCCTGATGCACCCCCCACACCGACATCCTCCTAATCCTGGTGCCATTGTCATTGAGGAATTCAGTAAATGATTTAAGGTTCAATTTATAACCATGTAAGAGTTTTGATTGTACATTGGAGCTGTTGCAAAAATGCATGACTCACTGCTACGTTAGCGCACACTTGGATTAAGTATTTGATCATCATAATCTCTTTGAATTGGTCTGAAACCCAAATATTGAATTATTAGCCTTCTCACTCAATCAGTTTTAAAGTGATTTGAATCACTGGGCAAATTTACCAATAACTATGAAGGACAGAGTTGTCCTATTAAAAATGTAGTGTCCTCTTACTATACCAGTGGCAAACTTATCTGTATGATTGAATACTAAGGATTCATCTCAAATTCTAAAGGAACATAAATTGCACAGGCAGGTTAATTTAACATTCCCAGTTGCAGAGCATACTTTTTAGCTTCAGAGACAGAGAAAAAGGGTAGGAAAAAACCATCGGTGTTACATTATAACACTGGGGACAGACAGAGTAGTATATACCAGAATGCATTCAACTAGCTAATGCGCTGTATCTTTAAATGGACCAAATTTCTTTAAATATTATATTAAATGCCACTGTTTATGTCCTTATACTTCTATGTAATAGAATTAAGGAGAGATGCCAAATTTCATGTACAAAATTTTGGATAACCACAGTCATTGGTGATCCATCTTTTCTATTGGTAATGAACACCCAGTTTATCAATTTTGGTTTAAGAAATAATATTTTTTTGTAAAAATCTCTAAAAATGAAAAGATAATTATCTCTTGCCTTGCTTAGTGCAAAAGAAATCCACTTTGCATAATTATATTTTAAATTGCATACAGAACAGAGATTTTCTATTAAAAACACATTTTGGAAACAAAATGCCAATCATTGTAACTGGGAAACAGCACAAAAAATATTTTTCTGTTACCAAGGCCTTGCAATTATGAACTTCCCTAAACTACAAACTTCAACAATATTTCAGTGGTCAAAAGATATAGGAATACCATTAACTGAGGAGGACTGGTCATGTACTTTGAAAAGCGGTTGATAACATTACTGTGCATAATGACTTGAGACAGATGCAAATATCCATAGGTGTTGTATTTAATCACATTTTATTACTGTGCAGAATATTATTGAATGTGTGGGGGATGGGAACAGAAAATTGGATAATGTCCTCTTTTTCTCATTCACTATGGCAGTGTTCAGAAATTCATAAATTTTGGGGAAAGGTTGAACAATATGTTCCCAGTTATCTACTGTTTGATCCCAAGCTTTTTGTCCTAGATATTTGCCTGGGTAATCACACTGCAGCTTTTGTTAAAAAATGTAGTTTATTTCCATTAGTACTAGCAGACGGTGTGCTGAGATATTGGGTAACATTGTCCAACCTTATAATGATAGTTTCTGTTAGATTTTCTACCACTAGAACAGATCATTGGATGTCTTGTGCAAAGGGAGGATGTTTTCGAAGATGAATGGCTCTCAGTTTGATACAGTTTAGGCAAAATGGAATAATCTATTAAATTATGATATAGACTGTTTAGTACTATAATCCAACTAACCAAGCCTGGACTCTTGAAAACTATTTTTTTGATTCTTGTTATAGTGTAGTTTTATACCACTTTGTGTTACTTTGATTATTTAATTCTCTGTTTGTGCAGCAGCACTAATAAAGTTTGGTTTTAAAAAATGGTGACTGCTGGACCTCAGTTAGGTGTGTCCCATCCCACCAGCACTCTGTCTTACATGGAATAAATTGGAGCTGTCTTCCAAGCCCTAAGATCACGTAGACATTGAGTTCTTTGTTCCACTGCCCCAGCTGGGTTGGCTGTAACAAGCATAGAACTGGGTACCATCACCATTCATTATAGTCCTTTTCATGGTCTACTATCATCCCACATAAGAGAGTCCTCTGGGGGAGGAGCAATTGCTAACACATTACCCTTTCAGTTCTCTCAGACCAGAGATGGGCAAAATACAGCCCGCGGGCCACATCAGGCCCGCAGGACCCTCCTGCTCGGCCCCTGGGCTCCTGTCCCGGGAGGCTAGCCCCTGGCCCCTCCCCTGCTGTTCCCCCTCTCCTGCCGCCTCAGCTCACTGCGCCGCTGGCACAATGCTCTGGGCGGCGAGGCTGCAGAGCCGCGGCCTGACCCGGTGCTCTGTGCTGCGCAGTGGCATGGCTGGCTCCAGCCGGCAGCATGGCTGGCTCCAGCCGGGTGGCATGGCTGCCTGTACTGGTGCTCTGGCCGCGCCACCAGTGCTCCAGGCAGCGTGGTAAGGGAGCAGGGGGGGTTGGATAGAGGGCAGGGGAGTTTGGGAAGGTGGTCAGGGGTGTGAATAGGGGGCGGGGTGGTCAGGGGTCCCAGGGGGGCAGTCAGGAAGGAAGGGGGGGGTTGCACTGTGCGGCGGGGGGCAGTCAGGGGCAGGGGTTCCGGAGGCGGTATGGGGACAGGGAGGGGTGGATGGGGCAGGGGTCCTGGGGGGTCCGTCAGGGGACGGGGAACAAGGGGTTGGATGGGGCAGGAGTCCCGGGGGGTCCGTCGGGGCGAGAAACAGGTGGAGTTGGATAGGGGGCGGGGGGCCAGGCCATGTCTGGCTATTTGGGGAGGCACAGCCTCCCCTAACCGGCCCTCCATACAATTTCAGAAACCCAATGTGGCCCTCAGGCCAAAAAGTTTGCCTGCCCGTGTCTCAGACAGATGGGAACAGAACCTCCTGCTAGGATTGGCAGGTAAGACTGCAGAATCTTATGATCATCCATATGAAAGGCTGTTAATTGGTCTGAAAGAGCCTGCACAGACACTTATCTTCATGGCAAGAAGATGAACAGTGATTAACACAATTATCTTAGTTTCCACTAAGCCCCAGCTTCTGAACCAGTGCTGCTTCTTTGAGTGATGGTTCCTATTGTGTATTCCACACATGCCATGCATCTGATTCCAGAAGTGTTTCCAAAGTGTTGCCAACTTAGCTACTTTGTCACTAGATTTAGCGACTTTTTAGTTTCCTTAGCAAGGAAATAAGTGTCAACGTGACCAGTGACAAATCTAGCGACCTTCATTGCTGGTTAGAGTGACATTCAGAGAATCACCAATATGTATCCCCAAATCATTCACAAACAACTCAGTAGTGTTAATAAAATCCATTCCATTCTCTTCTTATGACATTCTGTTGTACACCAAGTTAATGTCATTATGTCTCAATTGAGCATGTCCTGGGAAGGTCTCTCTTACTCTGAGCCTTGATTATTAAGTGAAGTAAATCATATCCCCCACCACTGAGATGCTGGGAAGGCACCTACCTTCTCCAAACAGGCAGATGGTGAGTTAAGCTCGAAAAATGAGCAAAGCCAAAGTGTCAGTGCAATCACATGAGCGCCACTGATGTTTACAGTGGGCCCATATGATCTTTAATAGAATACGGGAACTTCCAAAAATAGATTAAGTATCAGAGGGGTAGCCGTGTTAGTCTGAAACTGTAAAAAGCAACAGAGGGTCCTGTGGCACCTTTAAGACTAACTGTTAGTCTTAAAGGTGCCACAGGACCCTCTGTTGCTTTTAACAAAAATAGATTGTTACCACTTGAGCTGTTTCTATTGGTTGTCAGAAGTAGTAGGGCTGTTTGTGAGGAGAAAGAAATTGAAGAAATACATAGAACGCAACCGAAACCCGTTACAGCAACTTTATAGACCTCAAACAGGCTTTTGATAGCATTGGGCAGAAACGGTTATGGCAAGTCTTAAGGGTGTGTGGCATCCCTGAGAAATTAATCAAGCAAATAGAAAACGTCTACAGCAAGTCTGAGTGCAGTGCGAGTACACAAGAAGCTGACGGAAAGGTGCAGGATGACTGTAGGAGTGAGATAACGATGCATGCTATTGCCAGAGTTCATCTTGGTTCTGGAAGCAGTAATGGCTGTAGCATGGAGAGATAAAACGAGAGAACTCACGTCATGTGCGAGGACGGTCAATAGGCTTAGATTCAAAGATGATATTGACCTCATAGCAATGACTGAGGAGGATTTACAAAGAATAACTGAGAAGGTCGATCCAGAAAGCAGAAAATTCAGACTGAATGGCAGCTGAAAGTCAAGAGGAAGAGGTAAAGATCAAAGTCAGAGACAAAGAATTAGAAGAAATGGGAAAATCTCTGTATCTTGGAGGACTAGTATCAAGGAATGGGAATTGTGAAGATGACATAAAAAGAGGTATCAGGCTAGCCACAATGGCATTCAGAAATTTTTGCAAGACCTTTAAGGCTAAAGAGATTTAGGTAAAAATGAAAATTAGCATATATGAGATGGTGGTTGTGCCAATACTGCTATATACGTCAGAATGTTGGAGTATGAGGAAGGTTGATAAATGAAAGATACTGACTGCAGAAATGAACTGGCTGAGGGGAATACTGAGAATTTCAAGACTGCAGAAAATAATAAATGAAGTGATAAGAAAACAGGGCAAGAAGTAACGCTGTTACAGAAGATTCAAGAAAAACTGCAGTGTTTTGGACATGTGCCAGTGATGCACCTAGGGAGGATACCGTACATGGTAATTCATATCAGAGTGTAAGAAACTAGAAATAGAGGAAGAACGAGGGTGCATTGGATAGACACGGTAAAGAATGACACAGAACAAAAAGTTTTAAAGATGAACAGAGACGTGAAGCTGGTACAAGACAAAGTGGTAGAAAGACTTCAGTCAGCCTCATTGTCGCTGCTGAGCTGATGGGTGGGAATCAAAGATGTAATAGTAGGACTTGTATCCCCCCTTTAGGTCAGGAACTCTAGTGCAAACACTTGAACACGTTTAATCTGTCCAGCAGAGAGCAGTATGCTACATGTAGTTTGTATTTGGAATTACTTCTACTTCTGTCATTGCTTGTCTGAATGCCTCTTTGTTTTCTAAAGCTCTTAAACAATATAATTATATTCTCCCCTCAGTCCTGGTATTTAACTTTTACAAATTAATCAGTTGCTCTTAGTACTTTCTTTGCTTCTCTATTGTGATATAAATGTTTTTCATGTTCATGTTGCTGCATTTGAATTTCTCCTTAAAAATTTGTGCTGTGACTGGAAGGTGATGTTAGTATTGTTACTGAGTCGAATTTCAAAGAGAAAACAGTTGCACTAATTTCCTATGCTGATTGCCCCCTGGCAGCAGCTATATTCCAGCATATGTGCTGTAACTAAAATGTCCCTTCCCTGCTGGACTCATGATTAGTGTTAGATGTTAGACCAGTCTAAGTTGGAGTTACTTGTATTATGGTGGGTCTTATGATTGGCTGGTTGTGTTTTATACAGTAGTGTTGCAGCAAACACTTGAAAAGGATGTGTCAAGGTATTGATTATTGTGGAGATAGAAAGATTGGGTCATGGAGATCAGATGTTGGGTGTCTTTTCAGTCACCTCTCCCTTAAGCGCTCTCTAACCACCCTAGTCTTGGTAGCAGATGAGCTGCGATATCCTACTCCAAAAGGGGTGAAGTCTGGGCTTGGAGTTGTATGGAAGCAGGGCCCGCTCCAGGCACCAGCTTAACAAGCAGGTGCTTGGGGTGGCCAAGGGAAAGGGGCGGCACCTGCGGCAATTCGGGGGTGGCAGGTCCCTCACTCCCTCTAGGAGTGAAGGACCTGCCGCTGAACTGCCACCGCCGATCGCGGCTTTTTCCCCCCCCCCCCCCCCCCCCCCCCCCCCCCCCCCCCCCCCC